>NW_022589708.1:66227902-66768653 GCF_004348235.1 Phoca vitulina | reverse complement strand
AGAAAGAAAGAAAGAAAGAAAGAAAGAAAGAAAGAAAGAAAGAAAGAGGGAGGGAGAGAGGGAGGGAGGAAGGAAAGAAAAAAGGAAAGAAAGGAGAAAAAAGTTAATTAGGCTATTTTGTAGGATGTACAAGATCAAAGAGTCTACAACACAGCAGGATGGAAGAGATCATGGAACTAGAAGAGAGACTATGAGAAGTACCATAAGAAAAGTATAACCTAAGAAATGAGGGATGATATCTAAATAGAGGAATCAGTGAAGGCCTCCTGAAGGAAGTAGCAAGCAAGATCATGATGGTTGGGTAGGAGGTTGGCAGGTGAAAATGTAAGGGGAAGATGATTCGAGCAGAAGGGGTAGCATGCAGTGGGAAAACCCAAGGCATGTGTAGAGTTGTCCAATAAAACTTTCTGAGATAATGGAAATGTTCCATATCCACACTGTCCAGTATGGTAGCCACTAGCTACATGAGGCCACTGAGCACTTGAAATTTGGCTAGTGCAACTGAAGGACTGAACTTTTAATTCTATATAATTTTAATTATTTGAAGTTTAAATAGCCACTGTGGGAATAAGCGAAGACCAACCAAATGAAAACAGTCTAAGGCTATTTATTCAGCATCTGCTCTAGCAAGGGAGTCAACCACTATCAATTGCTTTAGCAGAGGTTCAAAGGCAGGCAGAGGAGTAGGGAAAATTTACAGTCAAAGAAAGGGAAGGCTCCAAGTATGCCCTGATCGGAGGCTATTAGCACAGAGAAGTTGTAGGAAAGCTAATTAGAAGTGTGACATCCTTTGTGATTGGTTAGGGATGCATATTTGGCTTTCTCTGATTGGTCCTAAGTTAGAAGTGGGGGCAAAACTCAGAGAAGCTGTCAGCCATGAGTCAAGTCCTGGCCATTTGGGGAGGTTGTTACAGGCCTTATTGTCCGACTTCCTGTAGTGTTGCCAGAGATAGTGGTCGGACTTCCTACAAGTTTCACTTACAGATAGCAGGCTGGCTTCTTGGGCTGGTGACTGGAGATCATGGGTTGGCTTTCTAGACTGTTTGCTGCACATTGTGGGCTAGATTCTACTTTTATAAATGGTCCACCCATTACCTGTATATTTGCTCTTTCATTGCTAGCGGCTAGTGGCTACTGCATTGGACAGTGCAGTTCTATAGACACAAGAAATCCAGTTTGGTGGAACACAGGGTGTGTTTCAGAAGACGGTAAGAAATAAAGCTAACAGAGGTAAGACCAGAATGTGGAAACCAGTGTGCTAATATAAGGAATTTGTATTTGTTTCAATATGAGTAAAGTATCATGGAAAATTTGAGGGCAGGAAGCTACATGATCACAGCTTTGCTTTATCAGGATTAATCCAATTTTACTATGCAAAATGAAACTAAGAGGGAAGCTCCTAGAAACCGAGAGACCAGGTCAGCATCCTGTAATCGTTCAGGGAAGAGGAAATGAGGTTGCAAGATGCTGGGAATATAAATGGAAAAGAACAGGGGTGAAAATAATCTGAATGTATAATATGAAGTTCTTGAAATCTGATTGGATATAAGGAATTAAAAAAAAAAAAAAGGTACCAAAGGAAACTTTTGAGCCCAGAAGATTATAGATGGAAGATTATAGATCTTTTAAGGACTAAGGAAGTAAGGAAATAGCAAGGTTGGAGGATGGAGCACAGGGAGGGTAAATAATGAGTGTGGGTTTCAGACTAGTAAACCTCAGCAGATTGAAAACAGAGAAAAAGTAGGAAAAACAAATCAGAAGGAACCAAAAGAAAATATGCCTTCAAACAAGAGAGAGAACCCAAGAAAGATTAATAAAAGGATATGCCAATCCTCAATTAAGTTATTTTATTAAGTAAACAATTATGCATTCTACTTCAAATCCACAAGTTATGCTTGAGAGACAGTTTTCAGATGGTCACAGTTATACTGGAAGAGTTCTGTTCAATATAAGCAGTAATAACAGATGTCATTTTTTTAAGAAAAAAGACCTGAGTTTTCTCTCTGCTCTGCTTGAGCTCTATTAATTAATTAAAATAAATGAATTCAACAAAGGTCCTTAGTAACATGCCCCATTGTTGATTAATAAAGTCTTTATAAAAAGAGGATGCCCACTCTTTTCAAGAGATTTTAATCAAAGAAATATGCTCTGGTTTCACAAAAGGAAAGATTGACTGCTCATCAAGGCTTTGGGATCAACTAGCATCTCCCTTTCCTGGTTAATTAGTCCAACGTGGTTCACAGCAAATTTCTTTTCTCATTTCATTGTATTCTTTATCTTGGTACGCTTTTTTTTAAAGATTTTATTTATTTATTTGACATGGCACAAGCAGGGGGAGCAGGAGAGGGAGAAGCAGGCTCCCCACTGAGCAGGGAGCCTGACGTGGGGCTCAATCCCAGGACCCTGGGATCATGACCTGAGCCGAAGGCAGATGCTTAATGGACTGAGCCACCCAGGTGCCGCCTATCTTGGTACCTTTGTTTCAAAAGGTGTTCACATTCAAGTGTATCAGCTCCCTGTTTAGCTGACACCCAAGCAATCAGGACCCTTCCCACTGCCTCCCTCCCCCCTCCCCCACCACCAACCATAGCTATCATCTTTCCAACACCTTCCAACATCTCCAGTGGAAACTGATCAATGATTGTTCAAAGACAATTGACAATATTGAGAGAGATGTCCCCTTCCAAGTGGTCACTGCAGTGTGAGATGGCACAAGGCAAGGACTCTTGCTTGATTCAGTGCCACCCATGAGGTCCCTGATACAAAGTGTTCTCTCAAACCACTTTTGCTTAATGAACTACTAAAAAGAAACAGAAAGAAAAGAAAGGCTATAAAACAGGGTGAAAAACCCAATCTATGCTACAAATCCTCAAACATCATTATCTTGTTCATTTATTCAAGTATTTGCTGGGTGCCAACACAGAGAGGTGCCTGATATACAGTGATAAATATTCTATAACCCCACCCTCCATAAATACATTAATTTAAAATTTTTATCATCTGTGGTTTCATGTAAAATTGACAATATATTATGCTTAATTCCTGTGCTGCTTAATGCATAGCATTGCCCTGATAAAGTATTCAGAAATATTTATTGGAAATAAATAGTGCTGAAGGATACCACTGTCGTTTCCCAAGAATGCCTGGCCCTTCCTGTTTTCCAGATCTCTCACTCGGTGGTTTTTACAAGATTTGATCAGAAAGGTAACATCACAACTCAGGTATTTTATAATCAGAAAGCAAACGCACCAATTTAGAGAACATGTCTTCCAATAAGCTCATAACAAAACCCAAACAAGCTAAAAATCGAATGGAAATTCCTCATCTCGCTAATCCTCCAAGTGAATCTTTGGAGACAAGACATATAATTTCACTAACATTAAGTTTTCCAGCATGATTTCCTCCAACTTCTTCCCTCCTTAAATCAAGATCCTCTCCAAAAACAAACCAAAAGAAAAATTAAATATTTAATCAATTGTTATCAAAAACACATACTTCAAGAGAAGTAATTAAGATATTCTGATACTAAATGCAGAATGATAAAATTGGGGTCATTTATCTTTGGTTGCTTTTCTTTCTACATTCTGAATAATTCACCAATAGCAGAGCACTCATAAACAGGATTTGGTTTGAATCTGTCACCACACATTTTCAGAGCACTTTCAGTTATCATTGGGTGTAATATACGCTAATCTGGAGTTGAATACGGCCTCAGGTATTATAACATTCGCGTTCTCAGCCTGAAGGAAAGGCATTAATTAACCAGAGTTCTGATTCCCAAAGCCAAAATAGAATATCGCTGCTGTGGTGATCCAGAAAACAGTAGTCCTATCCAAACATTTTCAAACTTCCAAGGGAGATTCTAAAATTGGATATCATTATGAAGGCAATGACCCACAGCCTTCCTCAATGGTAAATTCTCTCCCTGGGATTTTTGCCAGCATGGCAAAAAGATCAATACAATATTCAGATAGATTTATTTCTAATAGACAAATAACTCACATATGGGAAAGTCACTTAATGCAATTCTGAGCTTTCAGACTCCTCCACATCTATCTGCTCCCATGATTGCATTTCTTGGAAGCAAGACAGGCCTTCAGGGAAGTCTCTGAAGCCCTTGGATGCCCCTTCTGTGCTCTGATCTACCCTTCACAGTGCTCTGCATCAACCCTCCTTGAAATCCCATCATATGAATGCATGCTTATCTATCCCTCTGGGAATGAGGTCAGCACTTTCAGGAAGCAGCAGGCCTGGTAAGGCCAAGAGAAGTGGATGTTGGGTTCCTTCTCATTTCAAAGAGACTATATCTATCAGGAGGTTTTTGGCAAGCGAAACAACCCAACTCGGGCTAATGTAGAGAGAAAGGAGATTTAATCAAAACACACCACAGGATTGGGGAGACCAGAAAACCAGGCTTGGAAGAGCTACAAATAGAAAATAGAGACCCTTTCTTGCATAGGAATGAATCATCATGAAAACAGCAATGAGGGTATTGGAGAAGCAGCCCTCTGCACCCAACCCCCCTTATACAGCCTGCTAATGTGGGCCCTGATTCCTTTTGGCTGAGCTCAGTGTTGTAATCCCAAGCCAGGGTGGCTCTCATACCCAGAGTAGTCCCAGAGGAGCAGGACAGCGACAGCGTATGAGCCCAGGGTGAGGCACCATTCCACGGGCCTAAAATGAAAACAGACATAATGACAAGCACAGAATTGATGCTGTCAAAAGCCCAGTGAAGTCCGAGACCCAATGAACAAAGGCCGTTTATTCATAAGTTTACTGCAGGGGAACCAGCTCTGTCCTCATTTTTTTGTCTCAGTAAGTGCTCAAGGGCGTCCGAAGGAGAGTAAGTTTATCAAGTGAAAATATCAAATACTGAGAGCATGTCCGATTGGGAAGCGTTCTTTTAAGGTGGGGATTTTTGGAAGTGGGGAGATTTTCTAATTGGTCTTCAGGCACATGTGATGGTCTTTGGTTGGCTGCAAGGGAACCAGGGATATTTCAAAAAACAAAGGATTATCCAATGTCAGGGTCAGAGAGTTTCTGTGCTGACTTTTTATGAAATAAGCGTGGGAGTTAAGGGGATGCTTTGACAGCAATGGTCCTCGTGACGAGGTGACTGCCGGAACGGGCAGTTTCTCAGTCTCGGAGAGAAACTGGGTCAGGAACCAAGGGTGTCCTCATGTAGCACAGATACGAACTAGAGGAAGCAGATGCTGGGCAGCACTGACAATTATTTTATAGCAACTGTCTGCCATCTCGGCTGGATTTTACTAGTCCAGCCATAGAGGCAGCCGCTCTCCTCAGGAGAGTATCTTCATCCTCCGTGTCTTGCCTGGGTTTCCAGATATTCCTACTGCAATAGTCCCATCACTTGGGATCATGGGCTCCTGGTCATCAGAACTGCAGACAGCCTTGTCATTATGTTGTTTTTTTTTTTTTAATTTTTTTAAATAAAGATTTTTATTGTCATTATGTTTTCCTCAATGCGGTCAGATGCTAAGAAGGCTTTGACATGGGAGTAAGGATGCTACACAAAACATGGGTTATGGACTGCACGTTTGTATCTCCCCCCCACCACCAAAAAAAAAAAAAATTCTTACATTGAAACCCTAATCCCCAGCGGGATGGTATTAAGAGGTGGAGCTTTGGGACGTAATTAGGATTAGATGAGCTCACCTTAAGAGTCATGAGAGCTTGCTTCCTCTCTATTCTCTGCCACGTGAGGACACGGGGAGAGGTCAATAATCTGTGAGTCTGGAAGAGGGGTCTCACCAGAGCTCGACCACACTGTGCCCTGACCTTGGACTTCCACCTCCAGAACTGTGCAAAATAAATTTCTGTTGTTTATAAGCCACCCAGTCTATGGTATTTCTGTTACAGCATCCCAAATGGACAAAGACAACTTGTTTGGTCTAACACATCACTAAAGCTACCACTGAAAGGATAAAAGACATCAGGCAGTCCCTGATATTTATCCAATAATACAAAATTACAGAATCTTTCTTCAAATTGGCCCAAGAGCACTAAAATCTTTCAAGTTAATAGCTGACCCTTTATCACCTCTTCCGGTACTATTGTCTGCATATGTGTGTTGTATATACACGCACACACACACACTGAAGTTGAGGGTCAAGGTTGGAATGGATAGAAAGAGAGAAAAGAAAAACAAGAGTTTTTTGGAAAATAACTGGAAAAAAAAGTCTGTGCTGTCTACATAGCCTGATGTAAATTTTGCTTAAATATACATACTTGGTTCCTATTTAGCTTTCAGTAAAAACCAGGTGATGACCATTACCTTTAACATCCCATTAGCTTTTTACCATATTCCTTATGAAATTTCCCAGTCAACATTCTCATGCATAATTTATCTTGAATGCTGAACACCAACCTCTTTGATTAAGTGCCTCCTACAAATACAAAAAAGAAAAAAAAGATACGTAAAATTGTTCAATCTGTCTGCTTCTGTAAATTAAAATTCAAACTTCTGGAGAAAAGAAGTATCCTAATACAACGCTCATCACACTGAGAGTTTTAAATAAATATTAAATATCACTGTATATGAAACACCCACATGTTTGAGAGAAAGGGCCAACAAAACCGCCTATCAATTCAGCAGGATTTAATATATAGTTTGAATGGCATGTGTATATTTTCTCTGATATTTTCTGAAAATGTAGAAAAGAGTGTTAATTTTTCCAAATACATTTTCTTTTGCGTCCCACCAAAAGTGAGCTTGAACAAAGCAGCTTTCCATCTTCTTCTTTATTACATTCACATCTGTACACAAATTGTCCTTCTCACTTGGAGTTTCGGTGGTCCGACTATTGTTGCTTTTTCTTTGTTGTTTTGCAATTGCATAATGTGATGGTTGCCTTGGTAATAGAAAAGTGGGCTCAAACCTTTTCAAATCATAACCATCCACGTTATTTATTGGATTTCATTCACGTATATTCTCCTTCCTATTTTTTTTCTCTTTATGAATTTAAAGTTACTCCTTCCTTTGTCATCCTGATTTCCATTTCCTAAATACCTCTCAAACTGCCAGTATTTCTTACCTATTCTATTCAAATGGAAAATCAAGCTCATGATTTTATATGCAATTGGAAAATAGACATTTGCATTCGAATTTCAATCAGTATTGGGACTGAGGGCCATATTCCCCCTGCACACACAACCATTCCCAGCCACCTTGTCTGTGAATTACTCTGGTGGGTGGATTCTAAGAGGACTATGGTCTGGGGTGCAGGGCAATTGGGAATGGTGGAGTCGGGGCACACCTCATCCGAGGCTTCCATGGAGTCCTCAGCCAGCTTCGTTCTGTAAGTAGGCAGAGTTCCGGGGAGCACTGGCCCCTGCTCTTACCTGCTGTGGGACTGGAAGGAAGGCTCTTCACGGGTGGCTATGGAAGAAGGCTGCACCCTGAATGTAAAGCAGTAAAGTCCCTTAAGTGTAAAGAGACACCAGGTTCTGATCTGCAGCCCAGGCTTGAGCACTTAGAGTGGGAACTGCCCAGAATTGCGCTAATTACTCATGATTATCAGCACACCAGACTGATGGATTTATAATATTTTAATGAAAAAGGAACTTGGGGTAATTTTGTCCAGGGCTTCTTTCTTAATCTAAGAGAGTCGATCCCCAAATTTCCGTAGAGTAACTGTGAACTGGGCTAATGGGCCGCT
This sequence comes from Phoca vitulina, assembly GCF_004348235.1. NCBI lineage: Eukaryota > Metazoa > Chordata > Mammalia > Carnivora > Phocidae > Phoca > Phoca vitulina. The sequence goes on along the minus strand of NW_022589708.1, from coordinate 66,760,974 downwards.
CAAATCATATGTGAAATGTAGGCTGCATGCATGCGTTTCTCTAAAGAGAAAACCTGGGGCTCTTGTCATTCTTGTAGAGGCCTATAACAAGCGTAGCATATGTCACAGCTTGTGTGGGACAGTCACACTTACGCCCATGTCCTGGCATAATTATTAATAATGTCCCATTTCACTTTCAAAAGTTTAGTTTAGTTGATGAATTGTATGGTCTCTCCACTAATTTGGTCCAACCCTCCACTTCCACACAGAAACTATTGTACTATTGTATACTTGGAAGTTGCTGTGAAAACGAGTCTTTAAATTTCTGACCACACACACATGAGAACTGTGTGAGGTGATGGATGTTAACTAGCCTTATCGCTGTAATCATTGTGTATCAAATCATCACACTGTTCACCTTAATCCTACACAATGTTGTCTGTCAATTATATCTCAGTAAAGCTAGGGGAAAAGTGATTAATTCTGAGAAATAATCGTTTTCACTTGGAGAGTATACTCTGAATCGAATTTCCCTGCTGGTGTCAGGAATTGGCTTTGGCTATAGTTATTAATATATTTTAAAAAAGGAAATCTCATCTGTATACCATCTTGGATATTTCCTAGCCCTTTCTCAAGATTACTGGAAAAGTCACTGGCTATCCGGTGATGTCACTCCCCTACTTCAAATCTTTCACTTGTTCTCCAAAGTTTAAGGAGTCAACTTCAAATTTCCTTCTTAAATACGAAGGCCCTTTATGACCTCTTGAGCTTCATTTCTTACCATTCCTGACCCACGCTCTTCAAGGCTGTCATTCCCAACTCTGGATTTCCCAATCACACTGCTCTTTCGAGCCTCTCTTGCTTACAAATGATGTCCCTGCTATTTTGAGTGCCCTTCTTCCTCTTTTCCTTTCATCACAAGCATCCCCTCCTCTAGTGAACTTTCCTCTACTCTCCAGTGAATGAGCTACTTCATTTTGATATTTGTATAGCACTTCTCACAGAAAATCATCATGTTTAATATTATAACAGTCAGTTACTTGTCTGTCTTGATAAATAGACTATAAATTTCTGGGGAAATTGTTCCTTGTGATATTCCCAGCATCTAAGACAGTGCCTGACATGTAGTTGCTCTTAAATGTGTGTTGAGTAAGTGAATGTATGCATTTTGACCAAACAGATTAAGAGGAATGAGGGGAAAGTGGGGGGGGGGGGGAGTAACAGGGGAAGCAACGCATGTACAAGAAAAGATGGGGGATTTGTGAAGACAGAAGAGGAGAATGTTAAGAATATCTATCCTAGGAAAGACAGGATATAAGCTAGCCTATTTTCACATATGTCACACATTATCACAATTATAAGGAGGCATATTTGAAGAGATGTGCTAGAATTGTATCAGAAGAATATCCTCAAACAACACAAAGAAATATCTTTTACCATAATGGTGACTCTACAAAGACTTCCTTAATACATTTTTTTAAAATGTTATCCCTAGAAATTTTAAAAATTAGTTGAAAAACCATCTTGCTCAATAGTTTGGGTAAATGTGTGAGATGGTCTCATAGGGTCTCGCAGAATTTTAGAGTTGCAAGTATCAGCGAGTCCGCCTACCTGAGTGAGGACAACACAGTGGTGAAGAGTCCAGACTTGGGGTCTAAGAGAACTGTTTAATCCTAGTTTCACTACTTCCTTCTTACTTTAATACTTACTAGCTATATGGCTTTTGTTATCATCAACATTATTGTTTCATATATAAGGAAGCTATGGTCCTGAGACACACAGTGACATATCCAGAGTCATATAACAAGTAAGTGGTCAAGCTAAGACTAGAATCATATATTCAGATGTGCGTCCACTCTGTCCATGACAGAGGGGCTAAGAACTAAATGAACCAAATATTGCCTGGTTCTTATACAGTATAGCAGCACATAGGAAAAAAAAAAAAAACTGCATTAGGAATTCAAAACTGGAATCATGAAACCTATAATCTTTATTAATGAAAGGATTAAAGTTCCATTTTTGTTAGCCTAACTTTTTAATTACAAAAACTAAACACTTTTCTTGTGGTAGGCTATTTGAAGCCCTCCTTTGAAGCTCCCAAAACTTTCACATTCTTTCTTATTTAAAGTTGGGACTTTTTGGGGTGCCTAGGTGACATGGTCAGTTGGGCAACTGACTCTTGGTTTCCAGTCAGGTTGTGATCTCAGGGCGGTGGGATCAAGCCCCACGTCAGGCTCCATGCTCAGCCAGGCGTCTGCTTCTCCCTCTCCCTCTGCTCCTCCCCCTGCTCATGCTCTCTCTCTCTTTCTCAATCTCTCTAACATAAATAAATAAATCTTAAAAAAAAAAAAAGATGGGTCTTTTTAAGGCAATTGAAAGTTAAATTGGCATTACGACCTCCAAAAAAAAAAAAAAAAACTGAAAAATTTTTGGCTTTCCAAAGTCTATTGCCTGCAAGAAGCTTTATATCTATTATTTAGAAAAAGCTGATTGATGGAGTGTTTCTGCTTCCACCTGCATGCTTGATGTCAAGTAGACCGAGGTAAAGCCATGTGACTATAGTTCACACAGTCGGAGATGTGTGTGTTTTGTTACACAGCTGGAGGCCCAGAGCTAGCAGGTTTAATGTTAAATATTTCTCTTTTGCTGAATACATTTGGAAAGTGATTCTTAGCCATCTTTCCCAATCTCATTTTTCACTTTGTAAATTTTTTTCTTCCAGAATAAAATGTAGCTAGAATTTAGCTATAAGATGGAAGCTCAAAAGATTATAAATAAAAATCATAAAGATTCATGGAATCATCAATCCATTTGTATTTATACAATTCGTGTGTCTCTAGTGTTTTTTGAATGATTATTTCACAGCAAGGGTGGTGGTTTTCTCTCAGTAATCTCTGTCCTCTAAAATTCAATTCACAGTAATCTTTTTCGTCCTACATTGAATGGATTAAGTCTTCTCTTCCAGTGTGAGGGACTTTTTAAAAAACCTAATGACTAGGTGATTGCAAATCTTTCTGCTGCTATTAAAAATAATGCCTCATTTTGGGCTGAATATTAAGAATTTGCACTGTGCTTGCTGTTTAAAGTGTCTTTTAAATGTCCACAATTGAATTAAAGCCTTATGTTCAATCATGAACCATGAAATTAGTTGGTATAACCAATGTTCTGCAACTCAGGACCTGAAAAAAAAAAATAAAAAGATTGTAATTCAAAATTACTGAAAAGTGTCTCAACTAAAACTGAGCTCTTGGACTTTCTAAAGGCCTTGATTGCATTGGTTACGCTATCAAAAGGTAAAACAAAACACAAAATAATTCCACCCACATACATGATTATTTTATAAAAATAAGCAAACTTCTAAGCCAGATAAAGTGGATTTTAGTGACAGAGAACATTATAAACTTAAGTCTCTTCATTTCAGTTTTTTAAAAGATTTATTTATTTATTTATTTGAGAAAGAGAGAGAATGAGCAGGGGGGAGGGGCATAAGGGAGGGAGAAGCAGACTCCCCGCTGAGCAGAGAGCCTGTTGTGGGGCTGGATCCCAGGACCCTGAGATCATGACCTGAGCAGAGGGCAGATGCTTAACCGACTGAGTCACCCAGCTGCCCTCTTTATTTCAATTTTTTAATGAGAATTAAGATTATGTTTACACATCAATAATTGTTTATATTTTGGGTGGATTCCTGATTCATTCAGTTAAGTACTCATCATTTCACACCAACCGCAGGATATTATATAATGATCAAGCAGACTACTCCAAGATCTGAATTGACTTGAAAGTCAGCCCATTCCTGCCGCATGGGTTCTTACCCAATGACACTCCCACTGTGTGACAAAAGCAGTTACCAGGATCTGGACCTTTACTACTCAGTGGAGGTCTGTGGAATGCAGTGTGGACATTGTCTGGGAGTGTGCTCAAAAGGCAGAATCTCAGACCTTACCCTGAAGCCCAATCCACACTTTAACAAGATCCCAGGTAAATCAAATGCATGTTAAGCTTTGAGTAGCAATGATATAGTTTTTTGGCCCCAAAGTGTAAATTTCTTCCCTAATTGCCCAAAATAATACCTAGGAAGAAAATAAAGCAAGTTTTGGGAGAAAAAAAGTTAATGTCACCTACCATGTGCAGCTTTAGACTTTACCTCATTTAAGCTTCATAAAAACACTGCAAGGTAGTTTATTACCATTTTTATAGGGGATAAACTAAGTACCTTGTTAAAGATTACACAGCTAATAAATGTTGGAACAAAGAGCCAAAACAAGGTCAGTCAGGCTCAAACACTTCCTATCTCTTTTCCATTATGACACACCACCCCTTATCTTGCTCATTTTTTATACCACTTAGAGCCATTAAATGTCTTCAATATGGGCCTTAAATTGAAATTTATCATCAAAATCCATTTATTATATTCACTTGGTTTGTCACTTACGTTTTCACATTTTGTGTCCAAGGCTGTCCTGTGCTGGTTATATCTTCAACATAGCAAACTGAGCTGTTTGTCTTACTGCCAAAGTCCTTTGATGGCACATCCTTTTCCCTTGACCTCAGAATTTATCTTTTCAGTAATTTATGAATGCAAATATTTTCAAGGTTTATTGCAGATAAAATGGTCTCAAAATCTTATTGTCAAACATCACGGTTAAAAATTACATACAAATCCTGCAAATGGTGTCTCACTAGCTACACGAGTGAGAATTATCAGTGTTTCCTTTTGGTGGGGAAGTGTATGACATATAAAACGTTCCACTCTGGTCACCTGTCACGCCATTGCCCCTCACCACCTAGAGATACATTGTAATTCGGTCATCCACCACTTTAGATTCTGGATCTGGTTTTCAGAAATCTGTGGCACATAAAATTTCTAATCCTATGGGACATAGGATTTCTTCTAGGGAAATCATAGATTTCTGGTAACTAGTCTGCATCTTGAATTTAAATGTTTGAGTTTTTTTTGTTTTGTTTTTTTGTTTTTCCCAGAGAAAGAGTCAAGTTCACCAGTGAGTGAACTCAGAAGCAACCAGTCAAACTATTATACTCTTTATTCATAATAAAATATCCTATGGCAACAAATGCGTGGTCACTCAAAGATTTACCTTCTTTCTACAGGCACTTGATTATGAGAGGGAACAAGTGAGAATTTAAGTAATTATTTTGCTGTGCACACCATGGGCTTTTAATGCTTCCTCTCTTGACCAATGGAAACAAGGTCATCATTGCCTTTAAATCTAATCAATTTCAGATAACCCAGAACCATTTCAGAGACCCCCCTTTTTACGGTCGGTTCTTCTGGAACCATTTCTAGTACTAATTTCTGTGTCACTTCAAAAAATGTATAGATTATTCTTCTAAATTGGGTTCTTAAACTACTTCCTTCCTTTGCTCACTAAGCTAACTTATATGAATAGACAGGTATTATTCCTGGACAACCTTTCATACCTTCTCTAGTGATATCATATTTTGGTTAAGCCTATTTAAAAATTCCTCTCTTTAATTATATTCATTAATATGATAAATATATGTATCTCAAGTATCAATTTTGGAGTGATTTATTTAGGATCATGTTTTGACCAAATCTTTCATTCCTAGTAACTTGAAGTCAAATTGTTTCATTTACAAAATGAAATAGGCATATTTTATCTTCAGCTATAATCACTGCCTGTAGATTAATATGAGGAGGTGACATTAATAACAATTAAAATTTGTATAGGACATCGCTATTTACAAACTAACTTCACGTGTTTTAGATGTTATTTCAGATGTTTCAAAAATTTAAAATATAAGTAAGTAAATCAAGAAATGTTTTCCACTTCAGTTTCCATACCTTTGAAATCTGAATGAGTCTAAAAAGATAAAAATATGGAGCCACTCTAGCTGAATGCTCAACATGACGGTCTCCTTAATAAACAGTTATTGCTGTGGAACAGTGAAGTGCTACAATTGCCTTCTTTATTCAAAGCAACACAGAATTCTATTTTTGGTCTCATTCAAAGTGAACTCAGAAATGCAAATAGAGATTTGAGCAATCAGAAGTGCTTCCTGTTACCACTAGAAAAGTTGAGTTCATGATGAAAGCTGTTAGGTCAAGTCTCTACACCAAGTAGAAACTAATGATTCCATAAATATCTAGTTAGCTTCAAGTACAACAGATCCCTATAAATTTTGAAGTTCTATATTTAACTTTGGATTTCTAGAGCCATTGCGAACCATCACTTAGAATCACTTACTTCTCCACTCATGGAGAGGAGCTCATCTTATGTGAATAAAAAGGATCCCTCATGCACTGTTGGTGGGAATGCAAGCTGGTGCAGCCATTGTATGAAGGGAAACAGTATAACAGTATGGAGGTTCCTAAAAAAAATTAAAATAGAATTACCATATGATCCAGTAATTACATTACTGGGTATTTACCCAAAGAAAACAAAAACACACTAATTTGAAAAGATGAACCCTTATGTTTGTTGCAGCATTATTTATAGTAGCTGAGATATGGAAACAACCCAAGTGTCTATCCATAAATGAATGGATAAAAAAGATGTAGTATATATATACATACAATAGACTATTACTCGGCCATTAAAAAGAATGAAATCTTGCCATTTGCAACAATATGGATGGATCTAGAGGGTATAATGTTAAGTGAAATAAGTCAGTAAGAGAAAGACAAATATCATGTGATTTCACTCATGTGGAAATTAAAAAAAAAAAAAACAAAGAAAAAAGAAAAAAAAAAGAGACAAAAAACCAGACCCTTAAAATAGAAAATAAACGGGTAATTGCCAGAGGGGAGATGCGTGGGGGGATGGGTGAAATAAATAAAGAAGATTAAAGAGTACACTTATCACAATGAGCACTGAGTAATGTATAGAATTGTTGAATCATTATATTGTACGTCGGAAACTAATAAAACACTGTACGTTAATTATACTTGAATTAAAAATAATAATAAAATAAAAATACAAAAAGTGCATCTTAAATAAACACTTTTATGATAAAAGAGATCACCATTTATTTGCCTATGTATTACACTAAAAAGGCAAATATTAACCTACTAAATGCTATAGAATTTCAATTCTCCCCATAATCACAAGAAAGGTGTGACATAAGATAAACTGCTGATTTAAAGAAATCAGTGGTGAAAAGCGACAGCCCAGTCTCCAGAGTCACAAATGGTGTTCTGACAGGAACGTGGTGGAAATTTTGTGTTAAAGCTATCCTCAAAAATACTTCTCTCACAAATGCTATTGGTGCCCACCCAGATGTGCTTCTTTGGTGAGCTCCACTCATTTCCCAGCTGTGTGGGTGGTGGCTATTCATGGCTCACACCTCATTTTGCTCCAGAGACTGCCCTTCACTGGAGGGAAGCCAGCTGACCTGGAGATTTCTTGGAGATGACATCCTCCCTGCAGTGGTGGTCCATAGCCGATCACAACTGACCCGAGGTATAACAGTCCAGCACCCTTGCTTCTGAAGCAAACCTATGTCTGTGGTACAATTCATGCTCCAGAGCCCCCTGTGGAATTAGGCTGAGGCTAGACTCCTCCCAGAGCCATATTTTTGCCTAGCTGCTTTTTCTGCTCTATCCTGTTTCCCTCAGTTTCTTCCAGGTTACTCCTGAGAGCACACCCTTGATAATTCCGTTTACATAAAAATCCTCATCTTAAACCTCTCCTCTAAGGAAGCCTACAAAGAAACTACCTCATACTCTTAAATTTTCATTGTTGATGACAATAAAACTGGTACTAAAATGTAACATGGCACAAATAGATCAATGGGACCGAATAAGGGGACTAGAAATGGATCCACACTCCTATGACCAATTGAATTTTAACAGCAGCATCAGAAAGAAAAATCTTATCAAAAAAATGTACTAGAACAACTGAATAGCCATATGGGGAAAAAAGTGGACCTTAACCCTTATCTCACACCATACACAAAAATTAATTTGAGATGGATAATAGACCCAAACATTAAGATAAAAACTATAAAACACTTAGAAAAAATTTATGAAAATACTATCTAAAAAACCTATTAAGATAATAATCAGTGAGGGGAAAGAAAGGAAGCATAGATGAAGACTGGCAAGAATGTTGATAGTTACTGAGCTGCGTGATAGGTGGTTCAGGCTCATAATACTATTCAGCTTATACATGTACATGCATATGTATAAATCCATATATAGTGAATTGATATTCTACAAAGGTGCCAAGGGGAGTGAATAAGGTTTTCAATAAGTAGTAATGGAAAAAATAGATACCCATATAAAAAATAAACAACAACCCTTACTGACATCCTACAAGAATTATTTCTAAATGGTTCTCAGACCTAAACATAAATCCTCACACTATAAAACTTCTAGAATAAAATATAGGAGAAAATTTATGCAACTTCTGCATCACAAAATTTCTTAGAACACAAAAACATGAACCATAAAAAATTTTGATAAATTGAATCTTATCAAAATAAAAAACTTCTGCTCTTCAAAAGACACTGTTAGCAAAATGACAAGGAAGCCCAAGACCAGGAAAAAATATTCTCAGTACATATTTCTAACAGAGGACAAGTATCCAGAATATATAACAAACTTCATGATACAAAGGTCAAATAAAATCATAGACAAATGACTTGAACAAATACTTCACAAAAAAAAGATACTTGAATGTCCAATAAGAACATGAAAAGATATTCAACATCATTGTCATCAGAGAAATGCAAATTAGACCAGGAAATACCAATATAACCGCTAGAATGACTAATATTGAAAGTGCCTAGGGGCCCCTAGGTGGCATAGTCAGGTAAGTGGCTGACTCTTGGTCTTGGCTCTGGTCGTGATCTTAGGGTCCTGGGATAGAGCCCCACTATGTGGGGAGCCTACTTCAGGATTCTCTCTCTCTCTCTGCCCCTTCCTCCACTTGCTCACACACACTCTCTCTAAAATAAATAAATAAATCTTTTAAAAAGAGAGAGAGAGAGAATGCCTAACATTTCCAAGTGCTGATGAAGATACGGAGCAACTGAAATTCTCATGCATTGCTGGTGAGAATATAAAATAGCCCAAGCATTTTGGCACAAGATTTGATAGTTTCTTACAAACCTAAACCTACACTTAACCATACAACTCAAAAACTGCACAAGTAGGTTTTTATCCCAGAAAAATGAAAACCTATCATTAAAAAAAAAACAAAACATTTTTATATGAAAAAGTACAGCAGCTTTAACATCACAGCCAAACTGGAAATATTTCAAATGTCCAGAAGTAGGGAACTGGATGAACACATTGGTGTGCAGCCACACAATGGGGGAAGGGAGTGGAGCAGAGATGAAATACCACTGGCAAAGAGTTGATAGTTGTTGAAGCTGGATAATAGAGAGATGGGGGTTCATTATACTATTCTGTTTACGTTGTGTGTTTGAAAATTTCCATGATAAGTATTTTCAAAATCATTTTCAAAAATTATAAAAAGCATCTATTCATTGAGCTTATAATTCCTCTTCTGAAAAACTTATTCTAGAAAACAGTCAAAAAAAAGGAAATAAGCTACATGCATGAAAATATTCATCTAATCTGATTTACAATGTTGGAAAAGTTGGAAAGAGCCCAAATATATAAAAAACAAGAAAATGTTCGAGAAATGATACTTTATAGACTATTATGCAGATGTTATAATCCATTAATATAAACAATAGCTAACATTTATTGTGTGCTTTTGGTGTGGTAGACCCTGTTTGAGCACTTTAGTTAACTTATTTAATACGGATAATATGTATGAACAATAGTTCATTTAACAAATATTATCTGCTGCACACCACGACTATGCTAGGCACTGGGAATATAAGAGTGAGCAAGAATATGTTATCTTTAGTCTCGTGGAGCTTTGAAAAGCCTGTCAGAAAATATGGATAACTAAAGAAACAATGACAAAAAATAAAAAAAATAAAGAAACAATCACAATACAATGCAGTAAATGCACCGAGAGGAAAAAACAAAATGCTTATCTTTTGATTCAAGCAGCAAAGCGAATGCATATGTGTAGTTCCTCTCTGGCAACTATGTAAGGGGACCAGCAGTAAAGGACAAGTATTTGACTTCTTTAGGTGATGTAATTACAAAACTAATTTTAATCTGGAATTCTATTCATGTTGCTACAATATTTTTGGTGTAATAAAATTAAATCACGTTTATATCAATCAGCATAGTCGTGAGTAGGGTTTGTTATATAGTAATTTTATCGTCATTTTTTCAATCAAACTAGTTTGTCAAATCTTTCTCAGGCTTCTCCTGCTAATCAGTGTTAACAGAAAAGGTATTCACTGGTCCTGAGTCTCCATATACTGAAAGTCTGACCTAGTTAGTCTACTAACAGGAGTTCTCAACCTTGCTGTGCGTTAGAGTCACCAAAATCTAATGATGTCTGGACCCCACCCCAAGCCAGTTAAACCCGATCTCTAAGGGAAGGACCCACTGATCTACTGGAGGAGCCATGAGTCACTTTTTCCATTTTTCCCTTGGTCTTTGTTGAGCTCTTTCTCTTCAGGAAGTTGATCTCCATAATTACTCTATTTTTGGCTGGGAAGATAATTAAATGTACTGATGTAGACACTTCGAAAAGTGATTAAACAAAATACAGGCCTTCTATTCATTTCTCTATATTCTAAACTCCTCTGCTCGAAGGAAAGCATTTTAGATGGCTTAACCACCCGCAACACTGCACCAGGGCGCCAAGCACAATTAAGAAAGCAAAGTTAGAGGGGTGCCTGGGTGGCTCAGTCGTTAAGCGTCTGCCTTCGGCTCAGGCTCAGGTCATGAGCCCGGGGTCCTGGGATCGAGCCCCACATCGGGCTCCCTGCTCTGCGGGAAGCCTGCTTCTCCCTCTCCCACTCCCCCTGCTTGTGTTCCCTCTCTCGCTGTCTCTCTCTGTGTCAAATAAATAAATAAAATCTTAAAAAAAAAAAAAGAAACAAAGTTAGTTATTTTCTCCAGCCAGGATTTTCACCATTTCTCAGTACACAGAAAAGACAGCGTGTGCAGAGAATGGAGAAGGCATGCGACCAAAAATAAACATCAGAGCTCAAAAAGGTGGACACAACAGGCTGAAATGTGGATAGTCCTGTTGCAAGTAAAATGACTAAAAAACCCCGACAATTCTCCTGGTCCACTTCCCCCATCTGTCCTTCCAAACATCCCGTGTGCCAACTCACGCTTCCACACAAAGAAATGAGATGACTCAAAAAAAGAGCTTATTCAGAGGGAGGAATAAAGCCCATGTCTCCTCATTCTTTTTTTTTTTTTTTTTAAAGATTTTATTTATTTATTTGAGACAGAGAGAGACAGTGATGGCAACAGACAGCACAAGCGGGGTGGAGAGGGAAAAGAAAGTTCCCTGGAGCCCAGCGTGGGGCTTGATCCCAGGACCCTGGGATCATGATCTGAGCCGAAGGCAGACACTTTACCAACTGAGCCACCCAGGCCCCCCTCGTATCTCCTCATTCTTTGTGAGCTACTTTCTCTTCTCACCTTCATTCTTCCTCCCTGGGCTGCATGGAGGTGGGCCATGCAGCTGCTGACCCTCTTCCATGTTTATGCAGGTCGTTGTGGTGCATTTTGGGGAGTGCCTGTGTGGAAGGCAGGGATAACAGCGATTTAACCTGCTGATACGGTACTTAGCACAGTAGCACATGCGTGTGGACGCCTAATAAGCCATGGAGCAAAATTAGCCTAATTCTGTTCAGATTCCTTGTTTCATCAGCCTTTGGGGAGACAATGATAATTAGTTGAAATAGCCGGAGAATAACACTTAATCATAGAAAACCAATGCAGAAAAATTACCAAAAACCAATTGTCTTTGCCTAAGGTACATTTCTATCTACGAAAAAGAGCAAAATTAAGCAACCTTGAAGTCCTCCAAACCTTACGTGCCAAAATGTTGGGATTTTTGTTCGCCCTGTGTTTTAGTATAATCACTCTGGGCAAACATTTGATTCAAATTCTCAGATGGGTCAAGCTTTCCTCTGACCTTATTGAATAATTAATGTGAGATTTTTATAGAAACGTCCACAGTTTATTTTACTCATTAATATGAAATATAATTAAATGCACAGCAATGACTCTCAATTAATTGCTCGATTCTTTCAAGTTTAGAGATAATCACTTTTTCTTAAATACATACAGACTGATATCATTTTTGATACACTGACTTGCATAAGGTTCAACAAGGTAGTTAAAAACAAAAGGAAATAAAGCAAGCTTTGTCTAAAATAATGAAACTGTTTTAGCTGCTTGAGTTCAAATTAAGCACCTTTCCGAAATTGAAAAGTATGATTAAACAAGAGCACGGTTATAACGTGTGGCTGGGTAGATAATCAGAAGTGCAGAGTAGGTACAAGCTGTCCTTTTCCCAACCTGGACAGCCCTTTAAGGCTTGTCGAATATAATTATGGTGTCAGTAATGGAAAATTAGTTTCATAGCAAAACTCACACTCAAGGTAGGGAAACTTTATACACTTCAACCATAGAGTAATACGAAAGCACAACCCAACGAATCTTAGTTGCAACGCATTTAAATTTTTTTTTATATTTCCATGTTGTCATTTTGTAACAATGATCACTTCCAAGGACTGCAACACACATTCTCACACAGCGCCGGTGTGGGACCTCGGGGCTGCTTCTGCCTGCCGGCTTCCTCTATCCTCAGGCTGCAGCTCCCCTCCTAAAGAGACTTGGGACCTGGATGGCTTGCCTTGTACTCTTATTTCCTTTTACTTTTGGAAAATGCGTCAGCAGGATTAATGACGGCTTTAGCTTAATGGCTATGCAAAATTAGGACTTTAGTTCTGCCTCCCTATTGCTTTTTTATATGCTCTTTAATAAAGTCATATATTGCAAACCCCAAGCCAAGGAAAGCAAGCAGTCTGTGTTTGTGGAGCACCTGTTACTGTACACCTCTAGGGTGAGAAAAACAAGAGTAGGAGGCACACCCACAGGATTGCTAATGCTAGTGAGCCAGAGATGTAGAAAATGAAATATATGCCAGGGAGCCATCTGCCTTTGACAGAGAACTTGCAACCGAGTCAGCAGTGCAAATCATTTCAGAGGCACAGGCTGAAAATCAGCTTTGACCTCTCAAGAGCAAAGATCAGCTTCGTTTCTTCTGCTACAGCTGATTTAACGTAACCCCCCAAGTAATGTTTTCAGAGCTCTAGCCTCTTTTTATTTGACTTCACACATCCTTCTTGCCTTTGAGATATGGAATACACTGGACTTCCTGAAACCTGGTTTTAAAGGAATGGATCTGAAGTTCTTTCTCTCTCTCCACTGTGTCTTGAAGTTTAAAGGCAGACACACTTGGCTATTGGGGGATGTCCGTGGGGCGTTGTGTTTGGTACTTAAGGCATTGATTGTACGAATGGGCAATGCCTTGAACTACACTTGACAGATGTCAGGGTGGAGCTAAAACCTAGAGCCTAACATAGTGGGATTGGTTCTGCAGAGTTGGCACAGTCTCTGCAGAGAGTAGCTGTCCAAAAAAGTTTGTTAAGAATGAATGACATTTCCCTCCTACACTGTTGGTGGGAATGCAAGCTGGTGCAACCACTCTGGAAAACAGTATGGAGGTTCCTCAAAAAGTTGAAAATAGAGTTACCCTATGATCCAGCAATTGCACTACTGGGTATGTACCCCAAAGATACAAATGTAGGGATCCAAAGGGGTATGTGCACCCCGATGTTTATAGCAGCAATGTCCACAATAGCCAAACTGTGGAAAGAGCCAAGATGTCCATCGACAGATGAATGGATAAAGAAGATGTGGTAGATATATACAATGGAATATTATGCAGCCATCAAAAGGAATGAGATCTTGCCATTTGCAACGACATGGATGGAACTGGAGGGTGTTATGCTGAGCGAAATAAGTCAATCAGAGAAAGACATGTATCATATGACCTCATTGATATGAGGAATTCTTAATCTCAGGAAACAAACTGAGGGTTGCTGGAGTGGGGGGGGTGGGAGGGATGGGGTGGCTGGGTGATAGACATGGGAGGGTATGTGCTATGGTAAGCGCTGTGAATTGTGCAAGACTGTTGAATCACAGATCTGTACCTCTGAAACAAATAATCCAATATATGTTAAGGAAAAAAAAAAAAAGAAGAAGAAGATAACAGGAGGGGAAGAATGAAGGGGGGGAAATCGGAGGGGGATGAACCATGAGAGACAATGGACTCTGAGAAACAAACTGAGGGTTCTAGAGGGGAGGGGGGTGGGGGTTGGGTTAGCCAGGTGATAGGTATTAAAGAGGGCACGTTCTGCATGAAGCACTGGGTGTTACACACAAACAATGAATCATGGAACACTACATCAAAAACTAATGATGTAATGTATGGTGGTTAACATAACAATAAAAAAAATTTTTTAAAAAGAATGAATGACATTTTGATGTAGTGTTCCATGATTCATTATTTGCGTATAACACCCAGTGCTCCATGCAGAACGTGCCCTCTTTAATACCCATCACTAGGCTAGCCCATCCCCCCACCCCCCTCCCCTCTAGAACCCTCAGTTTGTTTCTCAGAGTCCATAGTCTCTCATGGTTCATCTCCCCCTCCGATTTCTCCCCCCTTCATTCTTCCCCTCCTGCTATCTTCTTCTTCTTCTTTTTTTTTAACATATAATGTATTATTTGCTTCAGAGGTACAGATCATGGAACACTACATCAAAAACTAATGATGTAATGTATGGTGATTAACATAACATAATAAAAAAAATTGGCAAATGATTACTTCCTATATCTAAGCCACTGAAAGTGAGCTCCTAGAACCTCTAATTGAAAAATTTCCCATCAGAAAATAATGTTAAAAATCAAGAAAGCTGCAGTTTATGTGAATAAGCCTTGAACCAAAGTTGACTTAAAAATAAAAAAAAAAAAAAAATAGAGAGAGGGGCGCCTGATGGCTTTTGGTTTCAGCTGGGGTCGTGATCTCGGGGTCCTGGGACCCAGCCCCGTGGTGGGCTCTGTGCTCAGCGGGCAGTCTGCTGGAGCTTCTCTCTCTCCCTCTGCTTCTCCCCCTACTCTCTCTCAAATAAAACCTTAAAAAAAAAAAAAAGAATGAATGAATGAACAAATGAATCGACTTAGGTCAATGAGCGAAGTGGCGCAATCACCCACCACTTACCAGTTCTACATGCCTGGGGTTTATCTTCTCTACATGCACTTCAGGCCAGATTTTCTTTTCCTCTATGTCTTCACAGTAAAACCCCAGGACCTCTTGTGTTTCAGGCCTGCAGTTTCTCCCCGACTTTTCCTGAAATTCTTCCACACCCTCCTCCTGCTGCTTCTCCAATGCCTGTGGCTCCTTCCCCTGAACCTGCCCCAGTCCACCTCACATAACGCCTCCAAAGGGACTGTCTGAAGAGTCGGTAAACCCTTGGTTTATGTGATTCAAATTAACCTAAAATAAGTCAAGTCATAAATCACAGTCCCTGTCAGTGTCAATTTTATTCCTAACAAATTTATTCCTGTCGAGCCTCTCATATTACCCCATTCTAAACTATTTTAGGTTGCTTGTATGAAATAATTTATTATTTGAGTATTTAAAAATAACAGTAGCAGTTATCTTTATAAAATCCATAGCTATGTGGTCACTATTTTATCTCCATTTTGAAGAATCCTGTTGTCCATCTTTTCCTATAGCGTGGCCTCACAGGAGACCTATCCTGTGGGTGAGCCCATGTGGGGGATTCCACAGAGTGTTCAGAAAATAGAATCACAGAGTATTCAGTGGCAGAGACAGACGTATGACAAGACAATTTCAAAAAGCTGCACCTGAATTGTCTTGTAAGTAATGCATTGAGCAGCATTCTTCACTTTGATTGAACAAGTGTGCTTTGAAAAAAGTTTTTTTAAATGTCAAGCATCAAATTCTTCAAACAATTCTACACTTCCTTGATTCTGGTTCTAATTTTCACCCAGAAATCAAACAGAAGAGTCTATTTCAAGGCAATATCTGTTGCCTCAAACAGATATGATCAGAAAATAATATCCAACAACTGTATCATTTACGTTTTGGAGTTGATGATGATTCCATAGAGGTGAGCCATTGAGAAAAGAAGGAACCAGCCTCCTAGGCTGACAACAAACATGGCTTGTTCAGTCAATTAGGAGTTTTAGATCTGAACCTTAGCTTTCACTTTGACCCTCGTGTTTTTAGTTACTTGTCTTATTGGTAGCAGGGAAAGTCCCAGCTCAAGTACGAATATGATTCAGACATGCACCAGCAAGCCTGGGGTTAGAGAGGTGCCATCAGGGATTACTTGCATGAAGGTTTGCGGAGACTCAGGCTGGAGATGAGGAGCAACAAAATTAATATTTGAGGGGAATGGAGACAAGGTGGGAGGGGCAGAAATTTGATTCCAAGGTAAGAGGCCAGTCATTGGACTGGAGGGAAGCACAGTGTGATAGCCCACAAGCTCAATTTCCCAGGGGCTCAGCCAAAGGACTATGACCGAGGACCAATGAAAACCAAGGGTCTAGATTTTTTTTTTTTTTTTTTTGCTACAATTTAAATTGGCATGAAGAGGGCAAAAGATGCCACTTGCATTTCTGGGCCAGAAATTGATCAAAAATCTTCTGTAAAATAAGAATGATGAGAAAAAATATTTCTGCTGCACCTATGTGGCTTTAGGCAGTGAACTAATGCTTTATGTGCATTGTGCTTATCTAAGAGATATCAGCAATCTCAACTTCAAGAATTCTCAGCTTTAGCCCAGGCACCAAGCGCAGCATCTACACATAGCTCTGATCATATATGGAAAGCCCCAGTAGCAAGACATCTTCAGGGAAAATCTATGCTTAGATGCTGAATTTCATATCTGTAGTACCCAGCCTCCAAGACAGCCCCCAATGATTTCTCCTTCCAGGTATTTATGTCCTCGTATAATCCCCTTCCATGTTGAATAGGATTGACCTGTGAAACCAGTAGAATATTACGGTAATGTCAGTGTTTGACTTCTCAGGATAGGTCATAAAAGACATTGCAGCTATACATTTTTCTCCTCTCTTGGATCACTTGTTCTGTGAAAAGTCAGCTGTCATGAACACTCAAACAGCCCTATAGATAGGATACATAGTGAGGGACAGAGAGGTCCTGCCAAAAAGCCAGTGACAAATTGAGGCTTCCTGCCAGCAACCTTTTAAGTGAGCCATCTGGGAAGCAGATCTTCCAGCCCCAGTCGAGGCTTCAGTTGACTTCATCCCAAGCCAAAAATTTAACTTCAACCTCATTAGTGATCTCAAGCCAGAGCCATCCAGCCTAGCTACTCTGGATTCCTGACCAACAAAAACAGTGAAATAATAAATGTTTATTAATTTAAGCTACTAAGTTTTGGAACAACTCATTACACAGCAATAGATAACTGATATCAATTTTGGTACTTTCATACTTGAAAATGAGGTACCAGAGTAAGCAACTAAAAATATGGACGTGGCTTTGGAAAAGGCAGTGGGCAGAAGTTGCAAAGACTCTAGGGAGAGTATTAGTGACAGCCTCAAGTGTGGTGAACAGCCTGCTGGTGAAGCCAGACTGCCTTTGAGGAGGGGATGAGTAGGGAATTAAAGGAGATAGATGCTTGTTATATAATGTTAGGAAGTTTAGTGACACAATTTTATGCAGTTATGTGGGAAGGAGAAAGCATACCACGTGAAGGGGATGACCCAACAAAGGAGATTCCAAAGCAGAGTGTTGAAGGTGCTGCTTAGGTGCATCCTGTTTCTTATAGCAAAATGCAAGCAGAGAGACATAAGCTTAAAAGAATGACTTTTAAACAAACAAACAAAAAACCAAGGACTCTGGTTTTAAAGATTCTCAGCCTCTCAAGATGACTAACAATGCTAAAATTCAGAATAGCTTCCAGGCAAAAATGGAGTGCAAGACATTACTAGAAAAATATGGTCTTGTGATAAGTCAAGGGTGTGGCCATAAATGCCTTTGTTAAAACCTCATCTAGATCTAACATGGTGCCTCAGAGAACTGTTCAAACAATAGGGCTTCTAAGAAGCTTAAGGATGAATTTCTTCAACAATCTTAGCAGAAGCCCAAGTTAGAGGACTTAGCTCAAAAAGATTTGCAGACATGGCTTTTGTCTAAGAAGGGAACCGCAGAGTTTTTAGGACAACTATATTGGCAGAAACACCACCAGCTTGGACTGAAAGGAACACAAACAGCACAAAATGAAAACAAGGACTTCAGACTCCCAAAATTCAACTTTCAGCAAGCAGACTTGATAATAACATAGCAGTGGCTGCTCCAGCCATAGGAGACATGCCACATTGAGGCAGAGGAATACTGGAGGGAAATGGGGAGCCCTCAGGTAGGTAAGAGCAAAATTGCATGGGGTACCCTTGGCAACTTTGCAATCACCCCTAGAACTATTGGGGGGAAATTCAAGAAGGAATTTATGTGTTTCCAGGGGTGTTTTTATTTTCATTTCACCAATGAAGTAACTGAGGCTCAGAGAGGTTAAATAGCATAACTAAAATCACAAAACCAGGGCGCCTGGGTGGCTCAGTCGTTAAGTGTCTGCCTTTGGCTCAGGTCATGATCCCAGGGTCCTGGGATCGAGTCCCGCATCGGGCTCCCCGCTTCGCGGGAAGTCTGCTTCTCCCTCTCCCACTCTCCCTGCTTGTGTTCCTTCTCTTGCTGTGTCCCCCTCTGTCAAATAAATAATAAATAAAATCTTTTTAAAAAAATAAAAAGAAAAAAGAAAAATAATAAAATCACAAAACCAATACGCCAGTGAGAGGTAAAACTCAAATCCCGGGGGTTTGAGCCCAAAACCAAGCCTATACTCTCCCAGGGAGGTTGTAACGGGATCTTTAAATTTTAGGACACTTTATTATTTATGAAGAATTTGATTCCCATAACAATCTGGTGAGGGAAAATGAATTATTATTTCAATTTTATAAATTTAAAAAACTGATTTTTGTACAGCTATTAACCAGAGCTGAAATTAGAAAGCCTTCAAACCTTAGTCCAGTATACTCAAAAAAGACTAAAAATAAAAGTTAATATGAGTATAAGATGCAATCATGTATAATTGTTAATTTTTGTAGAATAGAAAATAAAAATTCATAAAAATTTTATATTTTACTAGTTTTTCTAATTTACAGTGAGAAGCAAAGAAGTAGGTAGCAAACTAAGCTTCTATGGCCAATAAATACAGATAATATTTTTTTTAATTTGTTAAAATTCTCACTTGTTCAAAATCAAATTTCTTTTGGGCCTTATCCAATTTGATCCAGGACCAATGGGTTCCTATTAATTTGCATGATTGCCTCATATAATATTAATATATTTCCAAGCTCCTCAAATTATTCACTTTAACAGCTTTCCATGAGCACTTCAAATGAATAGTACCACAGCTTTGTTTTCCAAATGTCATTTCATGGGTCTGAATAATTCTACCAGACTTTTATGATTACATCAGTTCAGAATAGCGAAGAACAAACACCAAATTTAACTTGAAACACTTTTAACAAATTCCACGTTCACTTTTCCTCTTAAGATCTTATTATTTATGTATTTGGGACAATAAATGCAGTGATGGAGGTTCCATTAAAAATGCCTAGAATTTGAAAGGCCAGGATGCACTCTGGGACTAAGTTTGGGAAATAAGAACCAAATGGCCCACCCTGAGAGGTGGACTATAAATGTGATGATTCGAAAAATAGGTTGTATCCAAAATCCAATCAGAAATACCAGAATGTGGCTGCAATCCAATCAAACTGATTAGGGTAGGTAGATTAAGGCCTGAAGATGATTGTGGCCAAAGGAAACTGCATTTAATCAATTGAACTGTAATTTGTAGGAGGAAAATGTGTCAAGGAGCCAGGATGGTCTTCACAAGAGTCTGGAAAAGGGGGAGCAATTATTCAGGGAATCAGGTGAGGATTCTAGGCAGTTTGTAGCATAAAATAGCTTCAGTCAGAAGCTAGAGAATGGTCCCTTCCAGAAATAAAATGGACCCTTTCTCCTGGATTGGTGATCCTCAAAGATTTTGGTTTCAGGACCCCTTTAAACCTTTAAAAATTATTGTGGCACCTGGGTGGCTCAGTCAGTTAATCGTCTGAATTCAGCTTTGGTCATGATCTCAGGGTCCTGGGATCTAACCCTACATCAGGCTCCCTGCTCATTGGAGAGTCTGCTTGTCCCTCTCCTTCTGCCCTTCCCCCTCACCCCACTTGTGCTCTCTCTCAAATAAACGGATGGAATCTTTAAACCTTTAAAAACCTTTAAAAATTATTGAAGATCCCAACAAGATTTTTCTTTATGTGAGCTATATCTGCAGGTATTTACCACAGTAGGAATTAAAAAGGAGAACATTTTAAAATGCAAAATACATAATCATACATTCTACTAGCTGTCAGACAGATGACATCATTACACATCATGGGGACTCTGGAAAATTCCACTGTGTACTCATAATTGAGAGTGAAAAAGGAAAATCAGCTCTTAATTTTACTATAAAAATAGTTTTGACCTCACAGACCCCTAAAAGGGTCTCAAGGACAAGAAGCACAGCTGACAATTAAACGACTGTCCCAGAACGTGTTGACATCTCTTGTGAAATTTCAGGAAGACGAGAAAGAAATTTACCTTCTCGGTGGTCCATTCACCAGACATCTTTCTCACTAGCATTCTGACTTCTGTGCCAGGTCTGGGTGGGTTGGCTGGGGGGCTGGGGTGTTCCCCTGAGTGTCCTCAACTCTGGTAAAACTGCCTCCTAGTTTCTCAATGTTGATGCATCAGAACACTGCCCCTTGTAAAACTCAAATTCGATCTTACTCTCAAACCTCACTGGACTCCAAGAAATATGTTAAGCCACATGTTCACTGGTAGGAGCCACTGAAGAAGTTATAGAAAGGGAGTTTATACCCTTCCTGAACACTTACATACTCCAAGTTCCATGTTGGATACTTTTCACAATATGCCATTACTGCCCACCACAACCCTGTGACGCAGGTCTTCTAATCCTCCTTTTAGAGATGGACAAATGGAAGGGTTAAGACATTGTGCAAGATCGTCCTGGTACATGTAATAAAGCTGGAATTTGAACTTTTTAATAATCATAATTACAATAATAAACAGCAATTGATTACTATTGTAAGTGGATCAAGACATTGCTCTAAATACTTATGTGTGTTATTTCTTTCTCACTGCAATTCTTTAGGTAGATATTCTACTTAACTTCCCAATTTTATTTTAGGAAACTGAGGCACAAATAGATTGAGTGAAATACTCAAGATCACACATATTGGTGGAGATTGAATTTGGTTGAACCCAGACGGTCTGACTCCAGAACCCAGGTTCTGCGCCCCTCCCTTCTATTACTTCTATCAGTCTTGCTCATTCTCAAAGCTGTGCTCTTACCCTCTTATGTACCATCTCTCTGGAAGCCTCCTAAGGAAAGACCTCACAGAGAGGCCCTGTTTCCTGGCTGCAGAGTACAAGCCAAGGCTAATCACATACAATAAGATCATCTTCATAACACAAATGTATATAAATATTGTAGCTGTAAATATTTAGGAATAGATACATTAATTATCCATATGTTGTAAGAAACAAACTTAATAGAACAAATATAGATTAATTTTATGAAAGTATTAAAGAATAAAAAGTAATTATAGCACAAAAGAATCCCAGAATCTTAGAATTGTAAAGAAACGTGGTTATAATATAGGTAGAAAGGCAAGTGGACTATGAACAGAGAGAATATTTGAACCTATGTTGAGCTTCAGGCTACTTCCACATTACAAAGCAAGGATTGGGGCTCAATAGGAATAATTTCAGGGCACTCTGCACTACCTGTCTCAAAACTAGAGGTGAGGCAATTGGCCAGTTTTTCAACATCCATTCATCTCCTTGTGTACTCTAATTCTGACCAGTTATAAAGCTCCTTAACTTTTTATTAAGAAAAAAAAAAGATGACACTATTGAGACAAAACTAGGAACTGCTTCTTCAGCAATGAATTTTACGAATACAGAATTTTTTAAGAGTATGACTGAAATTATTCTTTCTTTTAAGATTTATGTATTTTAGAGAGAGAGAGAGAGAGGGAGCGTGCAAGTGAGTTGGGGGAGGGGCACAGGGAGAGAATCTTGAAGCAGACTCCTCACTGAGCGTGGAGCCCGACCTCAGGACCCATGAGATCATGACCCCAACAAAAACCAAGAGTTGGACGCTTAACCAACCGCGCCACCCAGGCGCTCCTATCCTTAAAGATATAATTAATATATTATACTTTGTTTTCATCTATATGGCTATTTGTTTACCCATTCGCCAAACCTAATGATGTAGGGCTCTGAACTCTTGCTGAATAAAACTTCATTTCCATTGGTAATGTTTTCACTTAAGTTCTTTTACAGACATTTGGATAGAAAGATGAACTTAGAAGTAATTCCTTTGATATTCTTTGATAATTTCATAAAGGAAGAAATTTGGAATCTGAGTGCTTTTCAACTAAAAAAAAAAAGAAAAAGAAAAAGTGCCAGTAAGACCTGGTTAAACCCTTCCTGACCTTCTACGACATTTGAATACTCTTCTTCCAACCTAACTCACTTTGTCCTAACCAGATAGAGACTTCACTTCAGAGTTAATCAGGAGAGTTCATGCTCCACTGTACTGATTGTAATACTATTCACATGTAGTTGTAAAAACAAAAACTCTCCCCCTCTCCCTCTCCCTCTCTCCTTCCCCCTCCCTCTCTCCCTCCCCCTCTCCCTCTCTCCTTCCCCCTCTCCCTCTCTCCTTCCCGCTCTCCCTCCCTCCCTCTCTCTCTCCCTCTTTCTCCCTCTCCTCTCTCTCTTTGTCTCTCTCTGTCTCTCTCTGCCTTTCTCTCTTTGTCTCTCTCTCTCTCTCACCATCCTTCTAGCCCTTCCTCCCTCTCTCCTTTGACCTTCTGAGCAGTTCAGGTATTCTGTTCTAGTGATCAATTTGCTTTCTGGTTATAAAAATGTTCTCTACCTATTTGGAGAGAGAAACTAAAAGTACAATGCTATCTTGGATTCAGCTGAACCTAATTGATTCAACAGTTTTCTTATTATAAGCCATATTATCAAAACTTATTTGATAATGATTTATAAGAAACAAATACATTTACAAACAGTGTATGGTAATTCAAGCCACGTTTATTACTGCTTCTGTTTTAGGTTGATAAAGATATGGCCAGGGAGTGTGGGGAAGTTAAAAAAAAAAAAAAGACTATAGAACAAAAAATTGACATGAAGTTTTAAAAACTCACCAGCACATTATGCGTGCCTGCATGTGTGTGTGTGTGTGTGTCAGGCAATCAGTGGCATATAAAACATTGGACAGCATGAACAACAGAATTCAGCATGCAGATCATATGGAGAATGTACATTTCAAAATTTAAAACTGAGTTTGGTTGTGTAATTAATTATCCAAACGGCAACAGCTGATAGACCCAGAATAGAAAGAGTTCAAAAGAACTAGGATAAACATGTAAGCGTTTATAAATAACATCCATCTGTTATTAGTTATAGCTCATAGATGCAGCAAATCACCACGTGTTCCTCATATCAGTTACTGTTTGTCCCAAAATATCGCTCTTGCCAAAGCACCTTGGTGCACAGCGATTGAAGATAAATAGGCAGAGAGAGTACTCTTCAATTTTTAGTTTGTAACATTTCTAGATGCTGGCATGTTTCCTTTCCTTCCTCCTTTTATAACAGGCTTGATACGTTATCTTTATTTGAAACCACAGGGCCAACACCAAAAACTGAAATGATGGATGTAATGGGTCAGAGTCAAGCATTTTTCAATCTGTTGTGTGACATTGCTGGGGTCGACTCGGTTGCTAGAATTCTACGGGGCAGGTTAGGGACAGCAGAGCCTGCAAAGGAGCCGAGGACTCAGCAGCAGAAGAGGCCATCGTGGGACTTCTAGGGAACTCGTGGAATGAAATGATTTTAGAAACACTGACTTAATGGATTCTATTCTAAATCAAGGTCTTGCCTCAGCTTCTGCTAAGTTTTAGGTACATGATCAAATTATTTTCTTCCATTGGTTTCACCCAGACCGAAACAAAATTAGTAGTGTCCGTTTTCTCAGAGAGCATTGTTTAGAATAGTTGCCACTTGTGGAAAATTTCAAGTTTTCATGAGTGATCGAATGAATTAATGAATGAGTGATTCAGAAAATAGAAGCTATGTGAGAACATTGCAGGAGGACTGGGCTAATCAGGAAGGAGTCTTAATGATGATGAGCCTCCAACGAGCCTTGAGGTGTGGCTAGAATTTAAACAGGAAAGCAAAAGCTGGGAAAACATTCCAGGTAAGGGAAGTAGCAGGACCAAGGAGGGGAGACAATGATCTACAAGACATGCTGGAGAAGCTAGGAAGACCAACCAAGTTTTGCTCTGACAGCCTTCCACTTTTGGAACCAAATAAATTTTTCAAGAGAGGATAATACTGAGTTTTCCTTCCTAGGCATCTGATCGGTAACTCTTTGACACTGGAAACTGTGATCCACTGAATCTCATGGAATATAACATTACAGACAGAAATGTGGAAGATACCTCTGAGATCATAAGCACCAACAGCGAGAGTACCTGTAACACGAAACAGGGAAAATTATACTCACTGTAATTAATGCTCCCTGTGCTTTTTATGCAGCACAGCAATATATTACCAGATGCTAAAAGAGACCATTATTTTTCAAATAAAAAAATCTTGCCAAAAATGGGATTAAGAAAACATTAATGAATGTCAATGAATTGTTTTTATGGGATCTATTACCTAATGATTAATACTTTATCAGTGAAATATTTCTTATTTCATTTAGCCCCCTAATTTATTTAGATACAAAATAAAGGAAAATGGTAGACCTATGTTGAAATATTTTCCTCTTTGAAACGGATGTTTAATGGTGAGATGAGAGCTCAGAAGCCTCTCCATTGATCCCTCCCTTTCGGGGTACGCGGGGCCCTTCTATACTCAGCACCGGATGCCACAGGAGATGTGATGTAACACCCACCTGCGGTCTCATAGCATAGACCTCGGTGCCTTAGGGGAAGTGACTTGTTCCAACTCCTGGGTATTCACCATATTTTAAATTTGATTAGTTCTGCTCTTCACTGTTTTTGTGTGGGGGTGAAATACACATAACATGAAATTAACCATTTTAACCATTTTTAAGTATACGGTTCAGTGGCATTAAGTGCATTCACGCTGTTGTGCAGCTGTCACCACCATCCAGTTCCAGAACTTTTTCACCATCTCAAAGTGAAACTCTATGCCTATTAAACAATAACTCCCCCTTCCCCCTCTCCCCAAACCCTGGTGACCACAACCCTACTCCCCGTCTATATGAATTTGACTCTTCCAGGTACTTCATCTAAGTGGAATTACATAATAGTTGTCTTTTTTGTATCTGGCTTATTTCACAGAGTTTAATGTTTTGAAGGTTCGCCCATTGCCGTTCACTGCCTTACATATACTTTGTCCATGAAAAAAGCCATGTTCTTTCTTAAACTTGTGGAATTTGTTTATATCTTCATGTGAGAATATATCTACTTTCACCTCCTGTCAATATGCAGCGTACAAGGACATTATAGGAGGAGTAAGGGATGTATAATTTGTCCTTGAAATAGAAACAGAGAAAGAGAGTTGGTCAGTTGACCTTGCCTCCAAGGATATGGGCAAGGAAACTACTAATGGAATCCAGAAGCCGAAAGCGGGAGCTGGAGGTGAGAGGGGTTATGGGTGTTTCCCCCGATCCATCCAACTTGCACCTTTATATGTTTCTCAATGAGGAAGAAAATCTAGACACGATTTTCTCTCTATTATTATAACTAAAGAGAAGAGAGTGATGGAGAAGCACACGTTTCTTAACTGCCTTGTCAGGAAGTGATTTTCATCTTTTCTGCTTACAGTCCCTTGGCCCAAACCAAGTGCAAAGGAGTCTGAGAAATGCAGGGAAACATGGATATTCGCTGATCACCAATATCTCTACCATAACCGTGATATTACCCTTGGGGTTATTTAAGGGGAAAAAGATTGTACTTTCTTTCTGGTATTATGGTCTATACATATCATGTTCTTGTGTTTGGATACACACAGGATAACAGCAAACCCATGACAAACACAAAAGACATGTCTCCAGCTTTTATCTGCAATTTCAGGTTCCCAAATACTGTGGAAACCAAAGGTTCTACCAATAACTAGTTGGCTGGGAAAAACCTGACCTGAACTAAAGTGAGGCAATTTATGAGAATATCTGCACCTAAGGTTTTATTTAAAGACTTGCGAGCCTGAATAAAACATATATGAATTAGGAGTAAGAATAGTGATTACATTGGAATAGCAGTTTAGATATATTCAATTTGTCCCTAAGCTTTTAGTCATCTGCCATGTAAATCTATTAGCCAACATTTATTATTTCCTGTGCAAGAAACATTGTTCTAAGTGCTTTGCATTTATTAGCTCAGTTAAGGTTCTCAAAAACCCTTTGGTGTGCTATTAGCATCTTCATTTAGCAGACATGGAAATGAAGTCCCAGTAATTGTAGGTAAGGTCACCCAGCTAAAAGGGCAGTTAGGGATAAATGTCAGGTAACTTTCCTGCAGAAACCCTTACCTACTCCCCTACATGGCTCCCACATCATATGTAAAATCACATGAAGAAAATCTCTTCCCAGAGTAACATCATTACAGTGGCAGTGTTGTAATTTTCCACCATCTTCCCCCCAAAGAACATGGATTTTGACCATCACTCACAGACAAGGACGCCTTTGTGGAAGTCTGGGAGTCCAGTGGAGAAGTTCCAGAACATCACTGGAGCTAAACGAAATCCAAGATCGGGCACACCAAAGAATGTAAGAGCAACACTCTCACTGTACCTGTTTTATCCCTCCTCCAAGGCAACAGAGCTCAATGCAAGAGAGATCTTCTGGCTCATGCTTTCTACCTCAGGGGGGAATGAGAGGGTGTGCACGAGCCTCTGGCTTTCCCAGGTGTGCAAGACACTGCAAAGAGGCCCATTTCTTTCCCACCCCACCCAGAATACTGAGTGGCAAACCATATGAGTTGGGGGCAGGGAGCAGCTGGGAGGATAGCAGCCAGGGTTCAGCATGGAACATATCAAAAGGACACGTATCGTACTTACCACCTTACAGACTCCATCAGGAAGCCTACCCAGAAGCCACTAGCCATGCCTCACCTGCTGACCCCCCCAACTGGCTTATGGGCACCCCAATGCTCTGATTACCTCACCTTCACGCCCCCCAAACTATAACCAGCTCTCTATGCATGTTCCTGAGGGCAAGGGTAGCAAGAGAGAGCCTTTGCAGACAACTAGTGAGCATGTGCAGAGAGTTGGCCCAAATCTGCAGAGTTGGTAGAAAGCACAAACTTGAGCATTCAGCATCACCCTAGGGAAATCACATAAGAGGCTTCAGGGCCCAGCCTGGCTTTGCATGATTGAGAGAAGGCGAATAATCTTAAGAATTCCCCTCCAAGTGGGGTTAAGAAGTGTGAAGCAGGTTTCCATTGAAAAGGTCTGAGAAAGCCTCAGAATCCCTAACATGGAAGATTCCTGAAGCCAGTCAGTAAAGACTGAAGGAGGTGATTACTTTTGTAAATGCTAAGACAGCAATGCAAGGCTTCAAGGATCATGAAAAATCAGGAAAACTTGACACCACCAGAGGAACACAGTAATTTTCCAGTAACCAACCCCACAGAAATAAAGAATTCAAAACAGTTGTCTTAAGGAAGCTCAGTGAACCACAAGAAAGCATGGAAAGACAGTTCAACAAAATCAGGAAAACAATATATGAACAAAATGAAAAGTTTAACAGAGAGATAGAAGTCATAAAAAAGAACCAAACCTAAATTCTGGAGCTCAAGAATACAATGAATAAAATGAAAAATGCACCAAACAGCAGCATCATCAGACTGGATCAAGCAAAGGAAATAATCTGTGAAGTAGAAGACAGATCAATTGAAATTATCCAGTCAGGAAAAAAAAAAAAAGACTGAAATTGTGTAAGGAAAGCCTACAAGAACTACAGGATTCCAATAAGAAAACAATCTACCCATCACTGGAGTCCCGGAAGAAATGAGGGTGAAAGGAACAGAAAGTTTATTTAAAGAAATAATGGGTATGAATTTCCCAAATCTGAGGAAAGATTTGGACAGCCAAGTTCATGAAGCTCATAGGTCCCTCCAAAATTTCAACCTCAAACCGTCTTCTACAAGATACACTATAATAAAACTGTCTAAAATCAAAGACAAAGTGAGATGTTTAAAGCAGCAAGAGGAAAAAAAAATCATCACATACAAAGAAACCCTAATAAAGCTATTAATGGGTTTCTCAGCAGAGCCAGGAGAGAGTGGCCAGGCCAGGAAAGAGTGGGATGACATATTCAACGCGTTGAAAGAAAAAAACCGCCATCAAGAATACTTCATCCAGAAAAGCTGTCCTTCAGAAACGAAGGAGAGATTAAAGACTTTCCCAAACAAAAGCAAGCTGAGGGAATAAATCACCACTGGATCTTCCCTATAAGAAATGCTGAAAGGGGTGGGCGGAGCAAGATGGCAGAGGAGTAGGAGACCTGGATTTTATCTGGTCCCAGGAATTCAGCTGGATAGGGATCAAACCATTCTGAACACCTACGAACTCAACAGGAGATCGAAGAAAAGAATAGCAGCAACTCTCTGAACAGAAAAGCGACCAATTTCTGGAAGGTAGGACATGCAGAGAAGTGAATCCGAGGCGATATTTGGGAGGATAGACGGCGGGGGCGGGGGCCTCCGTCAGCCGCTTCTGGCAAGTGACAGAGCAGCGGAGCACAAAATCGGAACTTTTAGAAGTCGGCTCCGCTGAGGGACGTCGCTCCAGTGGCTAAGCGGGCGTTGGAACCCTCGCGAGACAGTGTGGTCTCAGGACCCACGGGGTCACAGAAAGACCAGGGGTGTCTGAGTGCGGCAGAGCTCCCAGGGATCAGATCGGGGAAGCCGGCTGCAGAGACGGAGCCAGGCACGGGCTCTTAGCTCGGGGTTGCCATAAACCGTGATCCGCGGCACAGTCGGGCCACTGCTCCTCCAGCAGGGACCCAACAAGTGGCAGATCCGGGGAGACTCACCTTCTTCCCCTGGGATGAGCGGCGCGGGAGCGCACCGCAGGGATCTGCTGGGTTTGGAGACTCCACCCGGGGTCGGGTGCCAGAGATAGAAACGCTCGGTCACAGGCTGGGTGAGCATGGAGTGCGGCCGGAGACCGGGGAGACGGGAGTGACTGACTGCTTTTCTCTGGGGGCTCACTGAGGAGCGGGGCCCCGAGTACTCGGCTTCTCCAGGGCGGAGATTGGGAGGCCGCCATTTTCACTGTCGTCCCCCAAAGCTGTACGGAAAGCTTGCAGGGAACAAAAGCTCCCGAGAGCAAACCTGAGCAGATTACTTAGCCTAGATCGGCAAGGGCGGGGCAATTCCACCTCCGGCAAAGACTTTTGGGAACCACGGCAACAGGCACCTCCCCCAGAAGATCCATAAGAACAGCCAGCCAAGACCAAGTTTACCAATCAATGAGAATGGCAGAACTCCAGCGCTAGGGGAATACTGAACATAGAATCCATGGCTTTTTTACTATGATTCTGTAGTCTTTCAAAGTTAATTTTTTTAACTGTCTTTTTTTTTTTGAATTTTTCTTTTTCCCTTTTTCAACCAACATCTTATCAATCCCTTTTTTAAAAAACATTTTTATTTTTCATTTTTAGAGTCATATTCTATCCCTTCATAGTAGTTACCCTTATTTTTGGCATATATATATATGAGTTGTTCTCTCTTTAAAATTTTGAGATACAGTTTCTTCTAACAGACCAAAATATACCCTAAATCTCTAGTGTATGGCTTTGTTCTAGTCTCCTGCCTGATCACATTCTCTCCCTTTAGTTTTCCTTTTTTTTTTTTAAATCCTCTTCTTTCTTTTTTCAAACAACTTCTTATCTTATCAATTCCTTTTATAAAATTTTTTATAATTTTCATCTTTACAGTCATAGTCCATCCTTTCATCGTATCAACCCTTATTTTTGTACATATATAAGTTTTTCTTTCTTTAAAATTTTGGGAGGCACTTTCTTCTAACAGACCAAAATACACCCAAAATCTGTGTGTGGCACTGATCTATGCACCAGCCTGATCATATGTGATCATATTCTGTTTTTTTGTTTGTTTGTTTTCTTCTGTTTTTGCTTGTTTTTCTCTTTTTCTTTTTTCTTTCTTTCCCTTTCTTTTCCCCCAGTTTCAGGTCTTTTCTGATTTGTTTAGAGTATATTTTCTGGGTACGTTGTTACCCTGTTAGCATTTTGTTCTCTCATTCATCTATTCTCTGGACAAAATGACAAGATGGAAAAAATCACCTCAACAAAAAGAACAAGAGGTAGTACCGACTGCCAGGGACCTAATCAATATGGACATTAGTACGATGTGGGACCTAGAGTTCAGAATCATGATTTTAAAGATACTAGCTGGGCTTGAAAAAAGCATGGAAGTTATTAGAGAAACCCTCTCCGGAGAAATAAAAGAACTAAAATCTAACTAAGTTGAAATAAAAAAGGCTACTAATGAGGTGCAATCAAAAATGGGGGTGCTAACTGCTAGGATAAATGAGGCAGAAGAGCGAATCAGTGATATAGAAGACCAAATGATGGAAAATAAAGAAGATGAGAAAAAGAGAGATAAACAACTACTGGATCACGAGGGCAGAATTCATGAGATAAGCGATATCATAAGATGAAACAACATTAGAATAATTGGGATCCCAGAAGAAGAAGAAAGAGAAAGAGGGGCAGAAGGTATATTGGAGCAAATTATAGCAGAGACCTTCCCTAATTTGGGGAAGGAAACGGGCATCAAAATCCAGGAGGCACAGAGAACCCCTCTCAAAATCAATAAAAATAGGTCAACACCCCAACATCTAATAGTAAAACTTACGAGTCTCAGAGACAAAGAGAAAATCCTGAAAGCAGCTCGGGACAAGAGATCTGTAACCTACAATGGTAGAAATATTAGATTGGCAACAGACCTATCCACAGAGACCTGGCAAGCCAGAAAGGACTGGCATGATATATTCAGAGCACTAAACGAGAAAAATATGCAGCCAAGAATACTATATCCAGGTAAGCTGTCATTGCAAATAGAAGGAGAGAGAAAAAGCTTCCAGGACAAACAAAAACTAAAAGAATTTGCAAACACGAAACCAGCCCTACAAGAAATATTGAAAGGGGTCCTCTAAGCAAAGAGAGAGCCTAAAAGCAACATAGACCACAAAGGAACACAGACAATATACAGTAACAGTCACCTTACAGGCAATACAATGGCACTAAATTCCTATCTTTCAATAGTTACCCTGAATGTAAATGGGCTAATGCCCCAATCAAAAGACACAGGCTATCAGATTGGATTAAAAAACAAGACCCATTGATATGCAGTCTGCAAGAGACTCATTTTAGACCCAAAGACACCCCCAGATTGAAGGTGAGAGGGTGGAAAACCATTTACCATGTTAATGGACACCAAAAGAAAGCTGGGGTGGCAATCCTTATATCACACAAATTAGATTTTAAACCAAAGACTGTAATAAGAGATGAGGAAGGACACTATACCATACTTAAAGGGTCTATCCAACAAGAAGATCTAACAATTGTAAATATCTATGCCCCTAACGTGGGAGCAGCCAATTATATAAGGCAATTAATAACAAAAGCAAAGAAACACATTGACAACAATACAATAATAGTGGGGGACTTTAACATCCCCCCTCACTGAAATGGACAGATCATCTAAGCAAAAGATCAACAAGGAAATAAAGACTTTAAATGACACACCGGACCAAATGGACTTCACAGACATATTCAGAACATTCCATCCCAAAGCAACAGAATACACATTCTTCTCTAGTGCCCATGGAACATTCTCCAGAATAGATCACATCCTAGGTCAAAAATGAGGTCTCAACTGGTACCAAAAGATTGGGATCATTCCCTGCATATTTTCAGACCACAATGCTTTGAAACTAGAACTCAATCACAAGAGGAAAGTCGGAAAGAACTCAAATACATGGAGGCTAAAGAGCATCCTACTAAAGAATGAATGGGTCAACCAGGAAATTAAAGAAAAATTTAAAAAATTCATGGAAACAAATGAAAATGAAAACACAACTGTTCAAAATCTTTGGGATGCAGCAAAGGCAGTCCTAAGAGGAAAGTATATAGCAATACAAGCCTTTCTCAAGAAACAAGAAAGGTCTCAAATACACAACCTAACCCTACACCTAAAGGAGGTAGAGAAAAAACAGCAAATAAAGCCTAAACCCAGCAGGAGAAGAGAAATAATAAAGATCAGAGAAGAAATCAATGAAATAGAAACCAAAAGAACAGTAGAACAGATCAATGAAACTAGGATCTGGTTCTTTGAAAGAATTAACAAGATTGATAAACCCCTGGCCAGACTTATCAAAAAGAAAAGAGAAAAGACCCAAATCAACAAAATCATGAATGAAAGAGGAGACATCACAACCGACACCAAAGAAATACAACAATTTTAAGAACATATTATGAGCAACTCTATGCCAGCAAATTAGATAACCTGGAAGAAATGGATGCATTGCTAGAGATGTATCAACTACCAAAACTGAACCAGGAAGAAATAGAAAACCTGAACAGACCTATAACCACTAAGGAAATTGAAGCAGTCATCAAAAATCTCCCAACAAACAAAAGCCCAGGGCCAAATGGCTTCCCAGGGGAATTCTACCAAACATTTCAAGAATTAATACCTATTCTTCTGAAACTGTTCCAAAAAATAGAAATGGAAGGAAAACTTTGAAACTCGTTTTATGAGGCCACCATTACCTTGATCCCCAAACCAGACAAAGACCCCATCAAAAAGGAGAATTACAGACCAATATCCTTGATGAACATGGATGCAAAAATTCTCACCAAAATACTAGCCAATAGGATCCAACAGTACATTAAAAGGATTATTAACCATGACCAAGTGGGATTTATCCCTGGGCTGCAAGGTTGGTTCAACATCCGCAAATCAATCAACGTGATACAATACATTAACAAAAGAAAGAACAAGAACCATATGATCCTCTCAATAGATGCAGAAAAAGCATTTGACAAAGTACAGCATCCTTTCTTGATCAAAACTCTTCAGAGTATAGGCATAGAGGGTACATACCTCAATATCATAAAAGCCATCTATGAAAAACCTACAGCGAATATCATTTTTAATGGGGAAAAACTGAGAGCTTTCCCCCTAAGGTCAGGAACATGGCAGGGATGTCCACTATCACCACTGCTATTCAACATAATGTTAGAAGTCCTAGCCACAGCAATCAGACAACAAAAAGAAATGAAAGGCATCCAAATCAGCAAAGAAGTCAAACTCTCACTCTTTGCAGATGATATGATACTTTATGTGGAAAACACAAAAGACTCCACCCCAAAACTGCTAGATCTCATACAGGAATTCAGTAAAGTGGCAGGATATAAAATCAATGCACAGAAATCAGTGGCATTCCTATACACCAACAACAATACAGAAGAAAGAGAAATTGAGGAGTCGATCCCATTTACAATTGCACCCAAAACCATAAGATACCTGGGAATAAATCTAACCAAAGAGGCAAAGGATCTGTACTCAGAAAACTATAAAATACTCATGGAACAAATTGAGGAGGACACAAAGAAATGGAAAAACGTTCCATGCTCATGGATTGGAAGAACAAATATTGTGAAGATGTCAATGCTGCCTAGAGCAATCTACACAATCAATGCAATCCCCATCAAAATACCACCCACTTTTTTCAAAGAAATGGAACAAATAATCCTAAAATTTGTATGGAATCAGAAAAGACCCTGAATAGCCAGAGGAATGTTGAAAAAGAAAAGCAAAGCTGGTGGCATCACAATTCCGGACTTCAAGCTCTATTACAAAGCTGTCATCATCAAGACAGTATGGTACTGGCACAAAAACAGACACATAGATCAATGGAACAGAATAGAGAGCCCAGAAATGGACCCTCAACTCTATGGTCAACTAATCTTTGACAAAGCAGGAAAGAATGTCCAATGGAAAAAAGACAGTCTCTTCAACAAATGG
Source organism: Phoca vitulina (assembly GCF_004348235.1). Taxonomy (NCBI): domain Eukaryota; kingdom Metazoa; phylum Chordata; class Mammalia; order Carnivora; family Phocidae; genus Phoca; species Phoca vitulina. Next base: position 66,726,818 of record NW_022589708.1, on the reverse strand, counting down.
TGTTGGGAAAATTGGACAGCCACATGCAGAAGAATGAAACTGGACCATTTCCCTACACCACACACAAAAATAGACTCCAAATGGTTGAAAGACCTAAATGTGAGACAGGAGTCCATCAAAATCCTAAAGGAGAACACAGGCAACAACCTCTTCGACCTCAACCGCAGCAACTTCTTCCTAGAAACATCGCCAAAGGCAAGGGAAGCAAGGGCAAAAATGAACTATTGGGACTTCATCAAGATAAAAAGCTTTTGCACAGCAAAAGAGACAGTCAACAAAACCAAAAGACAACCGACAGAATGGGAGAAGATATTTGCAAATGACATATCAGATAAAGGGCCAGTATCCAAAATCTATAAAGAACTTATCAAACTCAACACCCAAAGAACAAATGATCCAATCAAGAAATGGGCAGAACACATGAACAGACATTTTTCCAAAGAAGACATCCAAATGGCCAACAGACATGTGAAAAAGTGCTCAACATCGCTCGGCATCAGGGAAATCCAAATCAAAACCTCAATGAGATACCACCTCACACCAGTCAGAATGGCTAAAATTAACAAGTCAGGAAACAACAGATGTTGGTGGGGATGCGGAGAAAGGGGAACCCTCCTACACTGTTGGTGGGAATGCAAGCTGGTGCAGCCACTCTGGAAAACAGTATGGAGGTTCCTCAAAAAGTTGAAAATAGAGCTACCCTATGACCCACCAATTGCACTGGGTATTTACCCCAAAGATACAAATGTAGGGATCCGAAGGGGTACGTGCACCCCGATGTTTATAGCAGCAATGTCCACAATAGCCAAACTGTGGAAAGAGCCAAGATGTCCATCGACAGATGAATGGATAAAGAAGATGTGGTATATATATACAATGGAATATTATGCAGCCATCAAAAGGAATGAGATCTTGCCATTTGCAACGATGTGGATGGAATTGGAGGGTGTTATGCTGAGCGAAATAAGTCAATCAGAGAAAGACATGTATCATATGACCTCACTGATATGAGGAATTCTTTTTTTTTTTTAAGATTTTATTTATTTATTTGAGAGAGAGAATGAGAGACAGAGAGCACGAGAGGGAAGAGGGTCAGAGGGAGAAGCAGACCCCCCACTGAGCAGGGAGCCCGATGTGGGACTCGATCCCGGGACTCCAGGATCATGACCTGAGCTGAAGGCAGTCGCTTAACCAACTGAGCCACCCAGGCGCCCGATATGAGGAATTCTTAATCTCAGGAAACAAACTGAGGGTTGCTGGAGTGGGGCGGGGGGGAAGGATGGGGTGGCTGGGTGATAGACATTGGGGAGGGTATGTGCTATGGTGAGCGCTGTGAATTGTGCAAGACTGTTGAATCACAGATCTGTACTTCTGAAACAAATAAGGCAATATATGTTAAGAAAAAAAAAAGAAGATAGCAGGAGGGGAAGAATGAAGAGGGGGAAATCAGAGGGGGAGACGAACCATGAGAGACAATGGACTCTGAAAAACAAACTGAGGGTTCTAGAGGGGAGGGGGGTGGGAGGATGGGTTAGCCTGGTGATGGGTATTAAAGATGGCACGTTCTGCATGGAGCACTGGGTGTTATGCACAAAGAATGAATCATGGAACACTACATCAAAAACTAATGATGTAATGTATGGTGATTAACGTAACAATAAAAAATTGAAAAAAAAAGAAATGCTGAAAGGGGTTCTTCAAGCAGAAAAGAAAGGACGCTAATTAGTAACATGAAAATTTACGAGATAAATCAGCACGTTGTATACTTTAAGTATATTACAATGTTATTTGTCAGTACACCTCAGTAAAACTGAGGGGAAAAAGACTTTTCGGATTTCCCATGGCAACTTTACTTCCCTCGCCACTCACTTCATTGCTAGTCTTCGTTTAACAAACATCTGAGCACCAATCATACATCAGTCTCTATTGAAAGGATGGGAGGAAAGCACTAAACAAAACAGATTGAATTGTTTGGACTGCCTACTACTTGTTTGTGACTTTCCACAGGACTTGAAGTTCCAAGATGGCAGAAATACAACCTTTCCTTTTTGCACCTCAATCTCCAAAGCCTAGCACTGGGTTTGACACATGATAGGCTCTTCATAAGTATTTGTTCAATGAATACTGTTGGGTGACAAAAGCATATCACTTTAGCATCTAACAGCATATAATAAAATCTCATATCCTCAATTAAAAATGCTTTTCTTTAGTTAAATTCTGCTATTGTTAAATAAGCCAATGACCACTGAAAACACCTAAGTGTTCCCTTATAACAAAAATTCAGACATCTTTGGTGTCATATGGACTTGGATGCTACATCAAAGAAAAAAGAAAAAAAAAGTATGAGGAATATAGTTAGAGAAAATGCACTTTAGATCTCCCATTCTTTCCCCCTTCTGAGAAATAAGCCTTGCAGCAGAAATCACACAGATAAAAATGATGTCCAAAAAATATATATTTCTTTGAATGTCAATTACGTGACACCACGTGGCAATACTTTTCTTTACCCAAGTCTACAAGACACCAAAGGTGAGTGTTAACATAGAAATATGCTTTGGGATTTGGGTGATTCATCCATTGGGTGGATTTTAGGCCCCAATCTTCCTACAGTTTTCCTCCCAGGATGAAGGTGGAAACTACCCTAAAGTCACCCAGCCAGAGTTCTGCAATAAACAGAGCCAAACAGCACACTTTTCTGGTAACCAGCATTCTACCTAACAGCAGTTAAATTCCTTCCCTCTGGGGCCTGTTTCCTAATTCCACTTGTTAAAGATAGCTCAGAGACCATGCTACATACCCATCAGCCAGGCACACACAAAGGCTCACCCATACTTCGCTCATTTTTTACTTTAACTCTGGCTTTCACTTTTTATTTTTCCCTATTTCTCTTCTCCCATTTTTGTTTAATGGACCCCCTGTGAGATATTCATGGAAATTCTTAAAACTAGGAGGAAAACTGATTACTAAGATTTATGAGGTTGTGATGATTTATTCACCTCTTAAGGAAAGAGGCAATCTATCACATTTTGAAAGGCTGGACAACCAAGTTCTGCCTGTATTTATATGATATCATAAAGCTGTTTTCTTGAAGAACGTCTAAGCTACCAACTTAAAGATGAGGCTGCCTTGTTCTGGGCAGAGATTTTGAATAAGAATATTTTAGAAGGTAATGTATTTGTTTGCCATTGAGGACATTTTCAGTGGATAAGAAACTCAATAGTATGATTACTTAGACTCAATGTTACTTAACTTTTAAAAAAAATTTTTAAATTCAATTTAATTAACATATACTGTATTATTAGTTTCAGAGGTAGAGTTCAGTGATTTATCAGTTACATGCAACACCCAGTGCTCATTATTACTTCAAGTGCCCTCCTTAATGCCCATCACCCAGTTACCCCTTCTCCCCACCCACTTCCCCTCCAGCAACGCTCAGTTTGTTTCCTATAGTTAAGAGTCTTACAATTTGCCTCCCTCTCTGTTTTTGTCTTATTTTATTTTTCTTTCCCTTCCTCTATGTTCATTTGTTTTGTTTCTTAAATTCCACATATGAGTGAAATCATATGGTATTTGTCTTTCTCTGACTTATTTCACTTAGCATAACACCCTCTGGTCCCATCTACATCATTGCCAATGGCAAGATTTTATTCTTTTTGATGGCTGAGTAATATATTCCATTGTGTATGTATATATATATATACACACATCACATCTTCTTTATGCATTCATCTGTTGATGGACATCTGGGCTCTTTCCATATTTTGGCTATTTTGGACATTGCTGCTATAAACATTGGGGTACATTCAATGTTACTTTTTAATAAATTCTTTTAGGCCAGCATCTTTCCCTGGACTCTACCATGGGCCAGCCTCGGCCTCACTCAGGAATGGGGAAGGCGGACAGGCTGGCTGCCACCAGGGTATCATTTTTTCTCAGGGTCTTTCCCTCTTTCTTTTGGAGGTGGTTCCAAATACCTCTCAAGTCAAGGTCAAAGGCCAGAGGTCAGCTCACCTTTCTTTCTGCTTGTAAAGCCTGAGGTTCCCTTTCTCAGAGCCTCCCTGACTCTTCTGGCTCTCATGGCTGGGTTTTCTGGGCCAGATCTCCAGAATGGAAAGTGGCAGGTGGTGTAGCTATTGCCAGGAGAACAGGAAAAAGGAATGGTCCCTCCACCTCTTGTGTGAAAGTTTAAGCTCCAGTGAAACCCACCTGTCCAAGGCGTTGGTGTCTACTCAGGAAGAGTCCCTGCTGGCCTTGGGTCTTTCTCTCACTATATCCTTTCCTTGCAACACCCCAGGTACAGAGCATGTGGCAAGAGGAACAGAAGCCAGACCCTGCTCCCAGCTCAGTTCCTGGTCAGAAATGCCCAGACATACTAAGATGTTTATCAGGGGAATAAAGTCCTGTTTGTTCACACACACACACACGCACACACGAGTTTCTTTCTATCCTCTGCAGTCTAACAGGTTACAAACTTAATATTTATATTTAGTGCATCTTTGCAAGTTTGCCTGTTTCCCAACCTACTTTCTTGTTTACTATCTATATTTAAAATATCCTATGAATTTTGCCTCTATCTTATTAGCTACCATTTTGTCTATTTACAAATTTTATCCAACCTGTTCTTCTTTCAGAAGAATTGAATATTTTCAAATACATATTAAATAAAGCAGAGGTACAGAAAACATATCACTCAAGGTACATAGCAATGAAAAATCTATAGAATTAAGTGGACTATGAATACTTGAATGATGACTGAATTGCTATCATAGATCTTATCCTATTGTAGATCTACAGGTCACAGCATCTAGCGTCATTCCATTAGAATAGCTCTACCAGACTGATATTTGCTGCCCAATATTTGCTTCTTCAATAATCTGAGCCACTTTAATTGAATTCTGGGTAGAGCCACCAGCATGATATTCAACTGAATATTTTTAAAAGTTCATCAAACAGTTCCTAGTGTTTGTCTTCAGTCAAGATTTGATCATTTGGTTTAAGAGAATACTTGTCGAGGAAATCCTTATTCACTATAGCAGTGAGTCAAGGAGAGTATTTCCCAGCCCAAAAAGAATATTTTAACTGATGGGCATCATAACCTCAACTACCTGCCCACACAACAGCACCTGCATCTGATGCTCTGTATTCACACAAGCAGAAATAGGTATCACGGCAAATGCGCCTCTGCTCAGGCACCCAGTGACGGAGAGTGTGTCCTCATACACACCTTTCTACTAAACATCTGCTGTAGGTTATGTGCTATGTTAGATGTCGCAGATTCCCTACCAACCAGGGGCTCACAGAAGCTCACAGTATAGTAGGCAGACAGATAAGTAAATACATAATTATAACAAAGTGTTAAATTCCTAAAAACAAAGGTGAACCCTGCCCAAACTGAGAAGTTCAAAATCTGGCTACATAAAACCAAAAGCCTGATTTATGTCCATTTCTGGCTGTTAGCATTAAAGGATTTTCAATCTTTTACAGAAGAAAAGGAATATTGTAGGAAAGTCCAAATATGAATAAAAGAGCTATTTTCAGTACATTTTTTTTTTTAAAGGGTAAGTATAAAACGTGAGGCTACTGGTCAACCTTGTCTCTTAAGCTCTTTTGAAAGCTTTCCGCTTGTGTGTACTAGTCCATCTCAACCAACGCTTATACTGGAAAACGATCTGATAAGTAAAACCCTAAAATATTAATGGCTGGTTGTCTAAGACATCATCACACCAGAGGATTTGCATACTGACAGATCACTTAGAAATAAAAGCCATAATGCACTATTATGAATTACTAAGTATAGATTAACAAGCAGTATATGAGCTTTATCTTTAAATCTAAATATTGTGCCCTGATTTGTTTACAGCAAAATACTCAGGCATTCATCAACTCTATCTAGATGATACACTGGTCCAAGCCACATGCATTCAGAAGAAAATCATTTACAGTTTTTAATCTAAACATTTGTGATATAGAATTCACAATAACAGAAACAAAATGATTATGTGAAACTACTACTATCAGAAATTATGGCAATCATGGGGAAATTAGTTATATTTTTTTAATGTCCTGAACCATATTTATGTTTTCTGTTTTTCCTTTTCACAAGAAAACTCAGGGCTCTGATAAGGCAACCTTTCAAGAAATATCTTAATATATTCACATCCTTAACTAAGTATATATTTATATGCCTCAACTAAGTATAACCTTTGCATGTGATAAGATTTCAACCTTTAAACAGCAAAATCCCAGATGAGCAGCAACCAGATAGTCTGTAATTCAAGCAGTGCTGCTAAGAAAAAATGTAATAAATACACTCAAAAAGAAACTAATGGAGTAAAAAACATCTTTTGACTTAGAAAGCAGAGTTCTCCAAGTACCTCTCAGATCAGAAGTTATACTAGCAGAATTCTTATAGGTCACCCAAGGCCAAGGGTTATCGGAAATCCCCTTCTAGACTGAAGTGAAAGAAGCTGTCCAATTTTACCCCTGGAATATGCAAAGCCCAGTCATACCTGTGCTGGGATTCTGGGAGCTGAGCCCAAGGGTGAGTGGGTGGGTCAGAGTCCTCAAAACAGAAACATAAAGGAGATCAAAAACAACTTCCTAGGAAAGTCAGAATTTTAAGTCTAAATCAAGTGTCTGACCAAAGGCTTAGGCATAGGGGTGAAAACTGTACAAGACGTTGGGATGGTCCTCCAAGCACCGAGACAGGAGCAGGGAAGATGTGTTGGAAGAAAAACTGAAACTCCCTGACTTGACTCTTCTTACTGCCTATAATTTCACTTTGTGGAGGAAAGGAAGCAAAGACAGAGCAGATTTAAACAGAGGAAGGCCCTCTAGGCAGAAGCTTCACAGCATGAACTTTAAGAGAAAATGTCCCCAAATTAAGATATGGGGTGAGCACTACTGGGTAAAGTTCAGGAAGCCCAAACAGACAGAGTGAATATTACATTTTCTTCAACTCTGTTCAACACATTTCTTTTCCCAAAGTGCTATATTGTTTTGGTTTCACTAAACTTAATCCCAAATGCAAAGCTTCAGTTCATTAAAATAGCAACACCTAATGCTCTCTGAGGCTAATTCAGATGGTTTCAAACCTTCAGCAAAACCCTTTTAATAGTTTCAAGCAAATTACACATCAAAACTGGTATTGGGGCTGCCTAGCAACAAAGCTAATTGCATAACAGAAATTCACTGCAAATCCTTGGGAAAGCAGATCTTTATTCAAATATGAAAGATCCCCCCCCCACACACACACACACACAATTTTAATGTATGGTGTGGAAATACCAGACAGAATATCTTACTAGACTACCATTTTTTAACACACTGATTTATGTGAAAAATCGATTTCTCTCTGCAAATTGCATGCTCATCACAACTAACGCTTAATAAATCTCTTTGTTTACCTTTTCCCACACCCTCCATGTCATAACATGTTTTCTGATTTGTGAACTGGAGTTGATTTCTTTTGAAACCATACAGATCTCTTTATAGCATCATCCATGGCTGTATCTGCCCTGCTAGTTGGTACCCCCATCCTATTTATGGCACTGACTTTGATGGAAAGCCTTCAGATTAGCCATGTCAGAATTCATTCTTTCTGACTTGTTCTTCTAAGGATGAAGAGCATAGTCTTATTTACTCTGGAAAAGTATTTGCTTGCATGCTAACAAATCTACAGTAAAAATCAAGAATATTCATAGCCAGTGCCACTGGACTATTTTTTACAAGAGTAAGATAAATCCTAAAATCTCATTAATTTTACTATCATTAATACTAATAGATCATCCAATGGTAGGGATTGTGCCTTCATAAATATCAAATACATCTCAGTGGAATGTTCTCTAACATAAAAACAACACAAAAGTAAAAATCAAATTTTATTATAGCTTTATATAGAACAATTTCTAATGTGACCGGTTTTTATTTGGAAACTTTGAGGATTAAGCATTTTCTCCTCCAATCTACAAGTTTGGAGATGTGATGATAAGTAATTAATGCCCTATTACATCACTGAGCTAAGAATTCATTACTATTCAATAAATACTCATTGATAATAGCTTTTCTCCTCCTCAGTATATATTAGCACCTAATAGTTTTCATTTATTCTTTATTATTCACTTGAGAAAAAGATTATAAACAAGTTTATTTTATTCCTCGCAGCTTCAAATACCTAAAAAACACTTTCGTGGAAAACCAACTGTTTTCTCTTTTGAAAATAAGCTTTAGAATTGAATGTCCCGGTTGTTCCGAAGCCTACATGTTGACCTGTGGAACAGTTCATTCTGCCTACAACCATTTAATTATTTTTTAAATGAGTATGGAAGCTTCTCACTATGGTGTTTTAATTTATTACCTCAATCTGTACTAAAGATTTATAAGATAACCTCACCCCTCCCATTCTGTCATGAGTAAAAATGCTTAAAATAATTAGGGAAAGGCAACATTAGACACCTGAGTAATTGTTCCAAATTTTAGAGACATTTTCGATATACAGATTTCAGAAAACAAGATGTTAATCATCCCTATGACATTTCAGAAATAAGTTACAACATTTTCTACTTGGTCAACTGGACAAGGCACGTAAGGAAAAATAACCATGCACCCAGGCTAGACTCTGAAGAGACAATTTTACCAAGACTAGACAGATCACTTATGGTGAAACTTTAGGGAACTTTTTTTGACCATAGCAGTGGGGAAATAACTGGGCTTGGTGAGCAAATTGGAATTGGCACAATATTTCAGACGCATCCCATTCAGGAGTACTTTGATGAACAGAGCAAGAGCACTAAAAAGCTGTAGAATTTAAAATTGAAAAGCCAACATAGGGGCGCCTGGGTGGCTCAGTCGTTAAGCGTCTGCCTTCGGCTCAGGTCATGATCCCAGGGTCCTGGAATCGAGCCCTGCATGGGGCTCCCTGCTCAGCGGGGAGCCTGCTTCTCCCTCTCCCACTCCCCCTGCTTGTGTTCCCTCTCTTGCTGTGTCTCTCTGTCAAATAAATAAATAAAATCTTAAAAAAAAATTAAACTAAAAACAAAAAAGAAAAGCCAACATAATGATCTCTACCATTCTCTGAGGTTGTGATGAAACATTCTGAAATACTCTTAAAGTCAAAATAAATATAAGCCTATTTCCACTCTCAGAATTGGCCCTTTCTTTTTTTTTTTTTAAAGATTTTATTTATTTATTTGAGAGAGAGAGAATGAGAGAGACAGCACATGAGAGGGGGGAGGGTCAGAGGGAGAAGCAGACTCCCCGCCGAGCAGGGAGCCCGATGTGGGACTCGATCCAGGGACTCCAGGATCATGACCTGAGCCGAAGGCAGTCACTTAACCAACTGAGCCACCCAGGCGCCCAGAAGAGGCCCTTTCTGACACATACTAAAACTGGACCTCCTGAGAGCTTCCTGTAGCTACTGCTGATCTTATAAACATCAAGATCAGCTATGCATTCCAAAATATCCATGTCTCTTCTAGAGAGTGCAAGTCCCTTATGAACAATCACCGTTTTCAACCCTTCACCAAAAACAAGAGTGTGCCATGCTGGAAGAAAGTTATGCAGTGGTGTGAAGATCAGAAGCACAAATTGAATAAGAAGCTGACTTTGTTAATCCCTGGAAAATGAGTGAGAAAGGGGATTTTTAAAATCAAGAAAGAATGATTTTGCTTTTTGTTTCAGTCACTGTTGTATTTCTTCCTGTCACGTTCCTTCCTACACTGCGTATTTCCTCCTCAATGCGTATGATGAGGTCTACGCCAGTGGAAGCAGGGCGATCTCTAGAGTAAGATGGTTTAAGTTTAAATGCTGGTTCTACCATTTCTTTCTATAAGATTTTGGAAAAGTGTACATTCAAGATCCTCTTCTGTAGAATGGGGATACCTAACAACACTATCTGATAAGTGTGTTGTGGAAATTGAGCACATAAAGTTCTTGGCACAGGGGCTGGCACATAATCAGTGCTCAAAAAAATGGTAATTACTACTACTTTACACATGTAGATGCTCAGTTGGTGCTGATTGGATGGACATATGGATGCATTGTTGAAATAAAAGAAAAGTCGGTGTCTACCGGCAAATAGCTCAGTTGATATAGACACAAGCCTTCTATTCAACCTGTTTACCATCATTTATCTGTCTGGAAAGACTATGAATACCAGAAATGTTGAACGAGAAGATACCCAGAAAAACACCAGCCCAGCAGACCACCACAAGAGAATTGGAATCATCCAGCAGTTCAGTCTTTCTAGCTCTGGGTCTAATTTGCTAAAATTTTGAATTCCTACAGCGTTTTGAAAAGTCATCCCATAGAAATTCCTCCATTCAGGGGCGCCTGGGTGGCTCAGTCAGTTAAGCGTCTGCCTTAGGCTCAGGTCATGATCGAGAGTCCCGGGATGGAGCCCTGCATCGGGCCCCCTGCTCCTCGGGGAGCCTGCTTCTCCCTCTCCCTCTGCCTGTGCTCTCTCTCTCTCTCTCTCAAAAAATAAATAAAATCTTTGAAAAGAAATTCCTCCATTCAGGGGAGTTTCCTCTTAGCTTTTTAGTATTGGAGATTTAAAACCACCTAAAAATCTATCAGGCTAATAATGATATATGTCTCATTCTTATCACAAAGCACTGGCAGGTAGGTCTTATCATCTCTAATTTATAAATTAAACTGAGAAAAAGTTCTCATAACTTGTCCCAAGCATATATCTAGCAAGTGGTAGAGCCAGGATGCAAACTCAGGTCTTAAATCATACTTTTGGTATGGTTTGACCATTATTTCAACAAAAAAATGTTCAATACCAACTGTGTGTCAGGCAGTATTTAGGTACTATGGATATAAATCTAAATATTATAACATGACTCTATCAAAATATTTACAGTTTCGGGGTGTTTGGGTGGCTCAGTCAGTTAAGTGGGCGAACTCTTGATTTTGGCTCAGGTCATGATCTCATTGGGCTCTGCACTGAGCAGGGAGTCTGCTTGAGATTCTCTGTCTCCCTCTGCCCTCCCCCACCCCTGCTCGCTCTCTCTCTCTCTCTAAAATAAATAAAGAAAATGCTTTTTAAAAATGTTTATGATTTAGTATAAGAAACAGAGATCTACACGCAAAACCCCTCTCTCATGTTCTAAGTAGCTTATGAAAAACGTGGATTTCTGGGTCCCACCCCAGAGCTCAGATTCAGTAAGTCTGAGTTATAAGCCAGGAATCTGCACTTTGACCCAGTCTTCCTGGGGTAATTCAGGCCACACCTAGAGAAGGGTTATAATGGGGGTAAGTCCAGGAACAGAAAGGAGGACATCCTTGGAAGGTGGTTCCTACACTGGGGATTAAAGGACCCACTGGACTTCCTAAGGAGGAAGAGGGGGAAGGGAGAGAGAACCATTCCCATGGAAAAACAGAATTGACCAAACTTTTGAAACATGAAATTCATTTGTGAAAATGTGGCAGTTCAGTGTAGCTGAACTAAGAGGGAGCAGAGGGGAAAGGGCTTAGAGGAAGTAAATCTAGAGGTAGATGGGCCCAGACCCCTGAGGCCTTGTGGGCGAGGCCCAGAGCCAGAGGACACACAGAGGGCAGTGCATGTGTGAGAGGCAGCCTCCCACCACCCCCTGATCTTCAGTTTGTGCAATCTACAGAATTGTGCGAGTTTATTCCTGAATAATTAGATTTCCATTGGAATGGCCTGTTTCTGTTAAAATGGGTCTCTAAGGAGGATTTGAACCAAGCCAGGAGCAGGCTTTGACATACAAAACACATATTTAAGATGAAATGGTGAATCTTCAAATTGCTTTTAAGTCAATACAACCAACAAAGCTAATGAAAGTGCAGCAAAGGCGAGACCCAAGTAGTAGCTCTTAATCTTCTGCACTTTACCTCATGGATCTGAAGTTCTTTCCCTCAGGTATGCTGAGCACATGTAAAATCCTTATACCAAAGACCTTGTCCTGCTTAGAGACCTCCTTAATCTAAACCTCTGTTGATATTCCCTGGGCTCCGAGTAGAAAGAGCCTGCCTCTTCCACCATGTCTCCTCCACTTCATTTGTGGGGAATGACACCCGGGCTCGATAGTCTTTGGTTTGAGGAAAGTGAAAATATTAGAATAAACTTATCTAGATAGAGAGGAAAAGGACCCCAAAACACGCAATCTTGTAATGCAGCATAGTTTTTGATGGTTACACAAAGACAGCTGGCTGAGCTTGGAGTCAGAGAGATGGAATGGCTCCATTCAAACCATCTGTGAGACCATGAAGCAACAAGGTTAGACTCTCTGTTAACCGGCTAGGGGAATCCTATCATGTCCCCTCTCTCCCCAGGAAGGGCCAGGATAGGAGACTCCAGGAAGCAGGAGATATCACCTCATAGGGTGGTCCTGGGTCTCATGGTGTTTCTCAGTAGGACACTACTGACTTTCTTTTTTTCTGGACAATTGTTTCTTTGGTAAGCCTTTACCATTTATTCTAAAATATTGGTCATTTCTGGTGCTTGCATACTAAATACCAAAACTGGGGTCTCCAGTCATTATGACAACCCAAAAACACCTCCTATGCTTCCAAACACTCCCTAATGGCAGTGGCATCCCCCTGTGAAGAACCACTGAGTAGAACTTTAGATCCCTGGTGAGGACCTTCAGCATCATCATGGTTCCACATCCCCATCTTGTAGACACAAAGTGAAATCTTCTGCAGACTATTAAGTAGGAACAGGCCCAGAACTCAATTTTCATGGCTCTCAGACAGACATCCCCTAAATCTCAGTGCTGTCAAACTCTAAAAAGAGTTCCCAACCTCCTTCTGGTATCTCTCATTCATACCCTCTAAAAACTCTCTCTTGATCACAAAGCAAATGTAAATCTCTAGCAACTTCTCCCTTTGGCAATATGTGTCAGCCCACTTTTTTTCAAACTGAAGGTACTGCCTGGTCCTGAAGCCAATAGGCAAAATCTATGCTTGGAGCTAGAAGAAAACCCAGGCATCTTCAGATGGAGAGTGTGGGCAAGATGAAAAGGGGGAATATATATATGTATATATATATATGGAAATATATTATATATGGAAATATATTATAATATATATAATATAATGTATGTATGTATTTATATATGGGGAGAGAGACTTATCCTCATGAAGTTTTAGAATGCCAAGGATAAGACAATAACTTAAAAGCTTCTATAAAGGAGAAACAAATTTCTTCAAAGGAATAATAATCAGATTGACATCATAATTCTCATCAGAAATACTATGGACTCTGAGAAACAAACTGAGGGTTCTAGAGGGGAGGGGGGTGGGAGGATGGGTTAGCCTGGTGATGGGTATTAAAGAGGGCACTTACTGAATGCAGCACTGGGTGTTATACGCAAACAATGAATCATGGAACACTATATCAAAGACTAATGATGTAATGTATGGTGATTAACATAACATAATAAAAAAAATAAAAATAAATTTAAAAAAAGAAATACTGAATTTGAGTACCAATGGTACAAGTAAATACCACTGCCTAGTAGGTAAACAAAATCTTCAACATTATTCGAGGAAAAACATTTGGAAATTAAAATTCTATATCACTCAAATGAGAAGATAAAATAAAATGCATATATATGTGTATATATGTGTGTGTGTGTACATACACATATTTGCAATAAAAAAGCTTACCTGCTGTACAAAAATACTCCAAGGTGTGTTCCACCAAAAAAATAAAAAGTCCTAGAAAGACTTTGGCTCCACAATACAATGGAACTAACCCAGGAGTTCAATAAAAAGAAATGTAAATCCTGCATACCAGCCATACAGCACACCTAGAAATCCACTGACCTTGGTGCTTCCAGGATGTTTTAGGACTCAGTGCAGGCAGGCCACTCCCAGGTGGAGCAGGAGGAGTGTTCCTCTGGCTTTGGCCTCTCGTTCACAAAGGAGCTCCAATTCCTCCTCTAAAACAGGTTCTGCATGTGGTTACAGAGATGCACTGATGAGGTCAAACTTTTAAAATTTTTTGATGATTTGAGCTTCCTTCACAGAAAACTTAAGTAACAGTAGCTTAAATAATATAGGAATTAATTTTTTTCTCATGAAATTAAAATATCCTAAGGTTGGCAACCCCTAAGGCTGGCCAGTGTAGCAGCTCAAAGGACTCCAGGATGAGGACTCCAGGAATGCCTAGCCTTCCCTCATGAGCTTGCTAAGATCTTCATGCAACCTATTAGGCAAGAAGAATGGGAATGAGAGAAGGGTCAAAGGGCAGATGCCAACTGGGTTTGCTCTCCCTTTAAGAACTGTGCCCAAATCTCTTCCAGATGATTTTCACGCATATCTCATTGAGCAGGCCTCTCCCCCAAGTACACCTGCTCTGCAACAGAATCTAGGCAATGTCATTTTTTTAAAACTAAGTATAGTGCCATGCCAACAGAATTATAGTTCTACTAGTAATAAAAATGCTATGTAAATAATCCAATTTGGGTACTTACTCACTTTTTATAATAGACTTTAATTTTTCGAGCAGTGTTAGGTTTACAGAAAAATTGAACAGGAAATACAAAGGTCCAATATACGCTTTCCCCCAACACACACACACACACACACACACACGTGTGTGCGCACTCGCGCATGCACTCAATTTCCCTTATTATGAGCATTACTGTGGTTCGTTTGTTACAATTGATGAATCAATATTGATACACTATTAATAACTAAAGTCCAAGTTTGCATTAGGGTTCTCTCTTTGTGTTATGGGTTTTGACAAGTGTATAGTGTCATATATCTGCCAATTTTTTAAATATATGAGAGCCCTCAAAAAAGTGGAAGTGGCCCCAAATTTTGTTGACCTCAATTAGACTCTGCTAAGAAGACCATCTTCAAAAGAAGTTTTTTTATTTCAACAAACAGTATGGTAAGCAAGTTATGCAGTGTCTGTAAAAAAAACAAAAACAAAAACAAAAAAAACCCCACAAACCTTTGTGCTATGATGAAGAAGAATGACAAATATTTTCTGTAAAGGGTCTGACAGTAAATATATTTCTTTTAAATTTATTTATTTACTAGAGAGAGAGAGTGGATAGCTCTTCAAGATCTTGATTTCACTTCTGTTGTATATATACCCATCACTAGGATTGCTGGATCAGATGGTGGCTTTGTTTTAATTTTTTGAGAAACCTCTATACTGTTTTCCATAGAGGCTACACCAATTTACATTCCCACCAACAGTGCACAAAAGTCCCCTTTTCTCCATATCTTTGCCAACATTTGTTATCTCTTGTCTTTTTGACTATAGACAGTCTATCAGAGGTGTGGTGATATCTCATTGTGGTTTCGATAATGGGTAAATGGATAAAGATGTGATATATCCATTATATCATATATATAATGATATATATATATAACTATATATATATATATATATATATAACTATATATATATATATATATATATATATATATATATATATATGATGTATGATACACACACACACTCAATGGAATATTATTCAGCCATGAGAAAGAAGGAAATCCTGACCTTCGTGACAACATGGATGGGACTTGGGGTTAAATACAATAAGGCAGACAAGAGAATGACAAATATTGTATAGTCTCACTTATATGTAGAATCCACAAAAGCCAAAATCATAGAGACTAGAATGGTGATAAATGGGGGCTGAAGGGTGGGAGATACTGGGAGATGTTTGTCAAAAGGTACAAACCTCCAGTTATAAGATGAATAAGTTTCAGGGATCTAATGTACAGCACGGTGATTATAATTAATAGTACTCTTTTAAATACTTGAAAGTTGCTAAGAGAGTAAACCTTAAAAGGTCTCACCACAAAAAAGAAATGGTTATTTTGTGACATAAGGGTGTTAAGTAATGCTACTGTGGTGATCATCTTGCAATACATGTGCATCGAATTAACACATGGTACACCTTAAACTTAACAGTGTTATGTGTCAATCACGTTTCTTTACTATTAAGCCTAGAAATATTCCTAAGGGGGGGAGGGGCAAGGGTGACATAAACAGCAGGGGACAGATAATCAGTCTTCACGGAAGAGTAAAAGATCAGGATAGCCATTCAAGTCCTGCGAACCTGGGACCAGCAACTATACCGTTACTGTAAGAGGTTTGTACATCTAGCTGAGTAGCAGTCTCCTGGCAGATAGACCAGATAGTCCTCGTACACATCAATAAGACTACTGTTTTTCAAATGTACTAGCTTCTATTGTAATTAAGTAAATTCCTATTTATTTAAAAGTATTATTAAATTCATTCATAGTATCTTCTATTTTCTCAATTAATAAGTATTAAAAGGCAATTCTTCCATATTTAGAAGTGTACAATCTTTTTAATTGTGAAAATGAGATTCTCATACTTAAAAAGTTAGGAACTGCTGTGTTAATAAGTGTTGGAGGCTCCATTCCCTGACCACAGTGCATTAAACAAAAGGAGAAGGGAGGCAGGGAGAATGGAGCAGCCCAGGTACACCATGGAAAACTGAAAATATTCTTCTGAGTAATATTTCTATTAAAGAAAAAATCAAATAAACATTTTATAAAAATGAGCAAGAAAGTTACATATTAAAACTTCTAAACTTAAAATCAATTTTGATAGTCTGTAATTCCTGGAAGAGACTCTTGATTTTAAATGAAATAGAAAATAGAAAGTTATCAAAATTGATTTTAAAATAAATAGAAAAACTGAATGTTCTTTAAACATAAGCAATACTGAAAAAGATGATAAACAGCCACATTCCAATAGAGCTCTCCCTTCAAAAAACAGATAATCCCTATCAAATTTAAACTGTTCCAGAGAATTGAAAAACACAATTTGCCAAGTAATTTTTCAAGATTAGCATAACGCAAATACACAAACTGGTACAAGAACAAAAAACATTTAAGAAAATCATAGGCTAATATGATTTACAAAAACAGTGCAAACACACAGTACTTTAAACAATAATAAATTAATTTCACCTTTCCATTAAATAATAATATAATGGCTAAATAGGGAATATTCTAGGATTTTATTTTTATTATTTTTTAATTTAATTATTTGTCAGAGGAGAGAGAGCGCACAAGCAGGGGGAGCGGCAGGCAGAGGGAGAAGCAGGCTCCTCACCGAGCAAAGAGCTCGATGAGGGACTTGATCCCAGGACCCTGGGATTATGACACAAGCTGAAGGCAGACGTTTAAATGACTGAGCCACCCAGGCATCCCAAGGATGTTTTATTAGAAAAATCTACATGAACAGATTAAAGGAAAAAACTCATATGTTATTTTGAAAGATAATAAAAAAACATTTAATAAATTTCACCTCACTTTCATGATGGAGGAAATATATTTTAATACCAATTGATTGAGCAAATACAGGATAAGACACCATAAATGAATTCAATAATACTTTTAAATGAATTTGTCTTTCCTTAATCACAAAAGGTAATTTGATAGTGGATGACAAGCAGAAGACTTCAACAAACAACAGAGTGAAACATTAGAAGGGTTGTTAATAATTTCAAGAATAAAATAAATACTGTGTACCCCAGGTTGTGCTGAAGTAACAGAAAAGACCCCAAATCTCAGTATTTTACAAGAACATAAGTTTATTGATTTCATCTTATGACAATTTCTTGTCAAATTTGGCTTTGCCCCACATCATATGTTTGGCTCAAATATCCCACTCCCTTGTTCTTTGTCACACAAGCACATAGATATCTATATGAAGATGTTCATTGGAGCATATTGCTTATAATAAAAAACTTTTGGAATTTAAAATCTATCACCAGGGGAATAATTTTAAAAATTTGGTAAAATCCTACTTATGGATCAAGGAAGTTTATCTTTAGGAATTGGTAAGATCTATGAATGCTAAGAAAAAGTTGTGGAAGGATACATAGAACACAGTAGAAGTCATTCTGGGCAAGTTGTAGAATTGGGAAAGGGTGATGGAGGAGTTCTCTTTTCTTGCTTTACACTTCAATATCATTTAAACTTATTGTACAGTAAATATATTTACATTTTATTTGAAATTAAAAATTAAAATTTTAAATATTGTATGTCTTTGTATTTTCCTGTCTTCTTAATTTGATGTATAAGTCTGTATACTCACTCTGTTTGCTTTATCAAGTTCTTGTGCTTCTAGGAGATTTTATGTGTTTTTTGCTATATTGTTTATTACATAAAAGTTTAAAATAGTGGTAACATCTTGCCTTTGTAGATTATATTCTTTATCATGATATTATCACTTTCTATATCTCATTTCATTCTTTGAAATTTGAATTCTACTTTCTAGAAATGTGTATTGTCATTCCTGCTCTTATTTTCCTTGCACTTGTTGAGGGTACTTGGCCTCTCACTTTATTTGTACCCTTCCCTAGTTACCTTGGTGCTTCTCCCAGATATTATATAGCATTGATTTAAAAAGTGTAACTGAAGCCTGAAACTTCAGAGTTTTAACAAAATCTTGAAACAATGAAATATGGTTCAAATTGGTTCTTTGAGAAGGAAAATGCTTAGCTAGCCATTATGTCTTATTCAACAAGAAAAATGTTAGCGAAATTTTACACGCTTGTTATCCTAAAATTTAAAATAAATATATGTGTATTATTTAACTTGTTATTATAAAGTTGAATTTCTGTGTCAGCCTGTTTGCTCACAAGAGAAAAGAATTTTCCTAATACATAAGAGTTTGCTTTAATAGTTCCAAGAACTGTTAATTTGTGACCCTGACACAAAACTGTTTTTTATGGGAAACTATTTATTTAAACTGTTTTTATTAATAAAAGAAAAATAAAACCTGTGTATTCTATCATGTGGTAAACCACATTTGTCATAGGAGGTGAATTTCAACTATCAATTTATATGTCACTGTGATGTCACCAAACTAGTGCGAATTAATTCTTTAAGGGACTGTACAGGTTTTCTGAAAATAAAACACGTTAAAAATTTTTCTTCTGGTATAAACTACTTTAAAATAACACAAGTGATTCTAACAGACTAAAACACAAGGCAGAGCTTTAATTTGCCATGTCAATAAGACTAGTATGAAGAAAACAATGATTTAATAAAGTTATCTTAAAGGTAATTTTCAGAGACACTGCAAGGGAAGAAGATTGGAAATCAGAAAAAAAAACCACAAAAACATGGCTAGATCTAGCCGTCTTTCACATTAGGACTCACACCTGCTGACAGGGTAGCTAAGTTGGAAGAATTTCAAGTACTATCCAACACACGCTACCAAAAATCCTTGCCCCCCAGCAAATCAAGGCCTCATGACCATGTCTGAGTTTGTATCCAAGAGAAAGATTAGGGGTGCCTGGGTGGCTCAGTCGTTAAGCTCAGGTCATGATCCCAGGGTCCTGGGATTGAGCCCAGCATCGGGCTCCCTGCTCAGTGGGAAGCCTGTTCTCCCTCTCCCTCTGAAGCTCCCCCGCTTGTGTTCCCTTTCTCGCTGTGTCTCTCTCTATCAAATAAATAAATAAAATCTTTTAAAAAAAAAATGAGAAAGATTAAATTGTGAACGAATCCTCTCTCAAGGCCCAGGCACTGTGAAAGACACTAGAAAACAGGAGGATATCTGTAAACTCCACCTTCCTGAGCTTACAGTTTAATATATTTGCCTATTACCCAGCTCTGCATCCAATATGGTAGATCAGCCAAATGGAGCTACTGAAATTTAAACAAAATTTAAAATTCAGTTTGTCAGTAACACTAACTGTAGCTGAAGTGCTAAATAGCCAAATGTGGCTAGTGGTTACTTTTTGGGCAGTGCAGATAGAGAACATTGCCATCATTACAGGAAGTTCTATTGAGCAACATTGCTCTAGCTGTCTGGTACATATGACTTGGACAGGGTTTTGATAAAGGATAGATCATTATATATGGTGACAAAAGCTGTTACATGATGAAAGGAATCTTGTTCCTGAATAAATCTCCATGGAACCGGGGCGCCTGGGTGGCTCAGTCCATTAAGTATCTGTCTTCGGCTCAGGTCATGATCCCAGGGTCCTGGGATTGAGCCCCGCATCGGGCTCTCTGCTCGGTGGGGAGCGTGCTTCTCCCTCTCCCACTCCCCCTGCTTGTGCTCTCTCTCTCTCTCTCTGACAAATAAATAAATAAAATCTTAAAAAAAAAATCTCCATGGAACCAAATGCCCCATAAACCTGGACATTCACCTTGGAATCTTATGTGAAAGAGAAACAAACCTATTTCTTGAACCACTGTATTTTGAGGGTCTCTTGGTTACAGCAAGTTTAAAATTAAGCTTTATCTCAGTTGTCATCAACCCTGCTTTCATACGTCCTTCTATTCCTCTTACCTTAATTAAAGCAAACTGTGCCCTTATATCTACCCATCCCTTCATCCCAGAAGATAGTCATCCATAAAAATAATTCACACTATGGTGTTAATGACTGAATTCCAATGGCTAGCATGTATTGTGTTAATCTCTCTCAGAATCACTTTTTTTTATTAATAGAGACATCAGAAAAAGGGATGGGAAGGAATCTCTGATGGAGAAATTTTAAATATTAACAACACAACAGTAGAGAGATATGTTGGAGTCTGAAGCTTTCCTGTCCTTTCTCTATACATTCATGGATAAGTCCTCTATATATAAGGGCAGCATTCAAATTCAGGATTTAATTGCAAAATCTACTTATGAGGAGAAAATAAAGGAAGAGAAAAATCCATTCCTGTGCTGTCTCTTTGTAAATTAATACTGAAAGGGGTAATCCAATTCTTTTCAAGCATCACCATTTCGTGGCTATAAAGGAGGCCACGTTACATTTATACCCTTGTTAGATCCATGAAGGAATTTAGCAAGAATTTCAGTACTTTAAAAAGCAAAACACCTTGCATACAAGAATCACTCAATAAATACTTGTTTGGACAGCCTCCATGAGGTGTCTTACATCCCTGAATTAGTCCAGTCAGCCAGTAACCTCTTCTGTCCTGAGTAAGATACTCTTACTAACTAGCATTTTTCTCTGCAAGCATCTACTGTCAAGGCCATAGCTGTGGCCCATCTTTATTACCACACCAGCCAATACAAAATGAAGAGAAGCCTCTTCTCCTCTCTGTTATACTTATGTAAGGTGGAAGGGTCCATATAGCAAGGTTGTTGGGTTCTCTCCATTGACCCAGATGCCTTGTTACTGAGCCTGAGTCTGGTTATATTGGCCAGATATTGTGGGGGAGCTCTCCCACAGGGATTTCACCATTCCTTCCTGCAATGTGACTTCTACTGCTGGTCAAC
Source organism: Phoca vitulina (assembly GCF_004348235.1). NCBI lineage: Eukaryota > Metazoa > Chordata > Mammalia > Carnivora > Phocidae > Phoca > Phoca vitulina. The sequence goes on along the minus strand of NW_022589708.1, from coordinate 66,705,598 downwards.
TCCCATCCTCATCCCCCAGCTCCCTTCCTTGGGCCCACCCAGTCTGTCTAAAATGGATGTGGTTCAAATTTTATTTTTCTCCGGGAAGCTACTCAGCCCCAATCTAAGTCTCACATTGACTGTGTCTTATAGTAGCTCTTGGTCAATTACGATGTAGCTATGCCTTACAGTCTGGGTCAGAGTTGTTCATATTTTGTCACTTTGGTTAAGTGGTGTGCACGCTATATAAGCATATTGAGTTGAATTGCCATTTAGAATGTCTTCAGGAAGATTACACTATGATTCAGTTTTGATATGAAATGCTATTGTGTACAAAGAAAGGAACATAAAAAACAATGGGACATAAATTTGATCTTTGTAAAGCAAAAATTTGTCTTTGGTGAATGACTGAAATTCATATTATCTTGCAACAACAACAACAAAGTGCTTTGTAGGAACTCAGAAAGAAAGACATCTGCAAATAAATGAATCTACGTTACATTTTGTTACTGATATATGTGGAAAAGAATTGACGGTCATACCCAAGCAATGCATGTGAAGTCAGGAGAAATGGCCAAAACCATTAGAATGGATGAAGAAAATTGTAAAGCAATGAGAGGCCACTGTATGTGATTCATGCATCTGGCGGGATTAGCGTTAAAGCATCAAATACTATTTTGTCAGACACTTCCTTCTGACTTTGAATGGGAACTACTAAACTTCCAGTACAAGTGATTTAATTGAGAAAAACGTGAAATGGAATTTAATCAAATAGGAAAGCCTAAAGAAACCCAGCATGCTTTGAAATTACATTATCAATGCCATGAAATCAAGAAATCAAAATAGTGAATTTGGGTAACAAAAGGTAGCTTATCACTGTAACACTGTACAAGATTACCAATGGCCAGCAGTTTGACTCCATATTTAATTATAAACCACAAAAATCAAAGAATAAGAAATATCCCCCCCAAAATTAATTCCTTTCAAAAAAGATGCACAACAGCTGAGCAGATGGAGGACAGGAGACTAAACTCCATCAGGAAGGACCAGAAGCACTATGTAACCCATCAAGTGTGTTAGTTCTAGATGTTTTTGACGTGTGTGTATACAATTATAGCAAGGACAGAACAATAGCATCAAACTTGTTGGTAGATTGGAAGAAAATCCCAGAGAAGATGGCGGAGCATTCTTTAAGAAACGATGCATCATCAAGGCTCTTGAGGGCATAGAGAATGACACTGTAAAGAGTTCTGAGTCAAAAGTCGTTTGGAGGAGTCAGACCCTGAATGGGAAGAGTTTTAGGAATACTTTAACCAATCTATTTCATTTTCTTTTCCTTCATAAAGGAAAGAGTGATACATGATTTTTTTTTAAAACTATGTTAAGTCTAGAAGTTTCTTCAATACCTTTAGGTATAAAATAAATTTTTAAAAATCAGACAGAAGCATTGTGCCATGGTTTAACTTAAGATGTTTTATCTTTCTTTGAATCAGTGGCATCTTCAATTCAATGAAATAGAATGCACTTTTGGCTCCTTGCTTTTCTGGTTAGTTGTAACAGGTTAGACAACCTCAAGTACGTATACTAAGTATGGCCATTTTCAGTGGTGAAAATTAAACTCCAAACTCTCAATCCTAACTTTGCTGAGACCATCTGGCTTCTCCAGGAATTGTGTATACACACTCCGCAGGGCGGTTGATCTCCTTCAGCACCAAACCATGGTCTCCTTATGGGGTTCTCCTTAAAGAATGGGAATATTTGGTAACAAAATAATGAAATAGCCCTTTACATTTGCCACAAATACACCAAAATAATTGACGTTTTTCCAACATTCAATAAGCATTTTATATTATACTCTAGATATGACACTAGCCAGCTCTCATTTGAAGCAAACTTAACTTTTGGTATGGTCTTGCTATTTTCGCCCTAACTCATCATTAGTCAAAATATTAAACCTCAATATGTTTAATTAGAGAGGCATACTTTCATAGTTTCGTAATCTGTGTGAGGAATATAACCAGGTGAAGGCATAACAAAATGTAGTCACTCTTTCATCGAATGTTATAGTGCTCACAGAAGCAGCCTGCTGACAAGCACGATAAGGCTATTTTTAGCACATCACCTTTTTAGAACATTTGTGATTGTTAATTATGACCATTTGGAGCTCACAGATGGTATATGAAATTGTAGTGTTCTGCTTTAGATAAATGAGGATGGTGGTATAATAAATAAATCATTGTGAAATCAAAGGACATAGTTGGTGCACAGCATGGTGTATTTGGTTATTTATTACACACAGTACCTTGGTTGTTAATAGAGCTTTGTACTTCATTTCTAGCCACCATTGCATCTGCCACTCTGGTCTCCCTTTGACACGGTTTCCATCATGCTACCTCTCTACTTATAACCTATGGTGTCTCCTTTCTGCTGCCCCATCAATCCTGAGTTTGGATTCTAAGGCTCCATAATCAGATCACAACTTTGCCAATTGAAATATTTTTCCATGGCTCCCAGCAGGCAACTTTCCCCCAGTTAGTACATTCTTCACCCTGGTTCCCTATGCCTTCTGCTCATTGCCAGTCATATTCCCACTGATGATCTCCCCACATATAATGCCTATTTTCCTTCCTTCTGCCTATCAAAACTCTTCCAGTTCTTAGCTTAAATCCATGCTTACACAAAGCATATGTTTACTTCAAGTGTCATCATTTTCTCCCCTGAATTCCAAGTGCTCAATAAGTACCACATAATTTTACATTAATTGTTCCCTGATTATGTCACTGTATAGGTCTGGCTCAAAAGATGGCAAGGTTGCAAGTAACGGAAAGCCTGGCAGGCCCTTATGTAGCTTTCCCACCACACCAAATGAAAATGCAGGTGAGAGGTAGAAGAGTAGATGGTTAATAAATAAATACCTGTTGAGTGTCTAATACAGAAATAATCTCCAGCAAAACAGCAAAAGATAACGCTTGCAGGTTCATTCTCTTAAAATAGAGGAAGCTGAGTGTAGCAGCTGATGTAGAATGTTGACCCTAAATATATAATAAATCATTGCTCAGAAATTTACCTTTACAGAAAGATAAACACCTCTCCAAGCTTCATGTCACAGCAATCTAAAATTCCAGGGCTCAAATAATCGATTTAACAGCTGAGGCTTTCCAAGGCTAAGGAAGATTGTGCAACCAAAGGATGGATCTATTTTTTAGAAACCATTAGCTCTTTGTTAAAATATTCAGTGCCGCATTTCATGTTCACACAAGTATTTGGCACAGTATTTCAGTTATTATTATTCACTTAACACTTTGGTATTCCTACCACTGAGACGAATAAAAATCACATTCACACAATGAGTTATCAAATGTTACTTGAAAGCAAAGAATGAGGAGATTTGATTAACTACAAAGTGATTTACATTTGGAAAACTTAAATTTTCAAAACAAAAGTTTACGATGAACTAATATAAACAAAAAGAGAGAGAGAAGATAAAGAATCCAAGCCAAAAAAAAGTTTCAGGAAATTCTATTAGCGAGATGAAAGGTAACTTAGAAATTAATTATAGCATCCATTTGTCACATCGGGTCTTGATAGGCTATGTCTCAATGGCCCTAATTTTGTTGATGTAGGAAAGATGTAGGCTTCCTAGGGTGTGTGTGCATTCTTGCTGAGCAAACTGGAAGTGTAAAATGCATACTCTGTGGGCGATTGTTTGCTTGAGAGAAATTAATAAATAATGTGTTGAAGAAAAAGTAGAGAGACTAATCTATTGAAAATCTAATTACTTATTAACATTCCCTACTCAAAGTTTATCCTAAGATACCAATTTATTTGATAACTTAGATATTTTCCACCTCAGAGACTTCAGATAATGAAGGAGGTACATTGGATTCTAAGGTAGGTAGAATTTACTTTATTTCATTAATCCCCCGCCTCTTCTTTTCTCTTCATATTAATTTTTTCTGTAACTCTTCACACAAATTTTGGGTGACTCTTTTCAACAGTCATATTTTTACTTAGCCTTCGAGAGACACTAGATGAAAACCTAAGTTGTGGGCTCTGAGGATACCAACTAATAAGACACAGGGTTTCTTTATATACGAAGTAGCACATGAGAGAGTTTTTGTGCAGTTGAATGAAGTTAGAACTGCTGTCACAGGAAATTAACTTGTGCAGAAGAATTTGATGGGAAGTCAAGACGAGCTAAAGTGCTACTATTTCCCATTGTCTCCTGTGTGAACATACATATTTTTTTTTCTGTATCTCTCCAGTCATTCTTTCGAAGACAAAGGATTCTATAAATGGAATGCCAGGTGCCTAAGTGTGGTGTGTAATTATGTCCTAGTAGAGGTTTCCTTTTCTATAAGATTTCTGATGACTGAGTGCTTGGTATGTGGTTTGTTTTCTAATTACAATCAATCATTTTCTCCTTGAAGTCATTCTTGTAACACATCTCTGCCTTTTTTTTTTTTAGATCTATGACAAATCATATATTCTGTACTAATTCAGAAATGTTTTTCATTGAGTATCTCTCATCAAATACTATTTTAAAGAAGACATAAATAGTTGTGTGATCCCAAGGGTTGGCTTCACTTCAAATAGAAATGAAATTAATCCCATTAATTACCAGTATACCAGTTAACCATCAATGATTGCTATGGGGAGGACTAATCTTAAGCCTATGTAAAGAAGTCAATTTCTAGTGGTGGTAATGGATCCACATCCCCATAATGGCTTCCTCATACAGTTATTTATTCTTGAATTTCCTTCAATAAAAGATGGTTTTCATTTCTAAACTCCTGTTAAAATGCAAATAGTTCTGGAAGAGGTAATATCAGATCTAAATTCACACAGAAGTAAAAAATATCTAGTATCAACTGATATCAACTCTTTCCCGAGAAAATTTGCTCTGTTGCACAGCTGACTCTAAGAACTTGGAGGAATCTATCATGAAAGGAGGAAAGGATGCAACCAATCTCAGATATGCCAAGGACACATTTCTCCTTATTTGCAATCTTGCCTGCATTCCCACTGATTGGGAGGTTAGCAGAATTACTCCCAAACGTTTTCAATCTTAAACCCCATGCTCTGTCAGTTACTTGAGTCCCAGGGAGAGAAGATTGCAACTAGCATCCAAATTACATGTATAATCAAATCTTTACAACAACTGTAATTTACTGTATATATACATATGTTTAAATTAAGCGTTGAGGCACCTGGGTAGCTCAGTTGGTTAAGCATCCCACTGGATTTCAGCTCAGGTCATGATCTCAAGGTCAAGATGGCACCCCACATCAGGCTCTGTGCTCAGTGTGGAGTATGCTTGAGATTCTCTCTTTCCCTGTGCCACTCCCCCTGCTTGAGCTCTCTAAATAAATAAATAAATAAATAAATATCTTAAAAATTAATTAATTAGTTAGTTAATTGTTTAGTGAAGTTTCTAACGTTCAATCCATGATGTAAACTCAACCCAATTACCTTTTTGATAAACTGGGGAAAAAAAGAAACTAAGCCTCCTCAGATGGTCTTGAATTTCACTGACACTGTCTGGATCCTCCAAGGCATGAAGAATGAACAAATGAATGAACAAATGAATAAGTGAAAGAACAAAGAAACAAAAGAGCATAAAAATGAGTGGAAGAAATCCAGTAAGTAAACAATCTGATTACAGTAAAATCATTCTCCATAAGTGACTGCTCAACAGCTACAGGCTTTAAATATAACTATAGGTCCTTTGTGTCAGACCCTTCACTTGGTAAGATATACCATGAAGTCCGGAATGCCTAGGAAGAGTGATGACAGTTGCATTAAATGAAGGGGGGGATCGGAGGGGGAGACGAACCATGAGAGACTATGGACTCTGAGAAACAAACTGAGGGTTCTAGAGGGGAAGGGGGTGGGAGGATGGGTTAGCCTGGGGATGGGTATTAAGGAGGGCACGTACTGAATGGAGCACTGAGTGTTATACGCAAACAATGAATCATGGAACACTACATCAAAAACTAATGATGTAATGTATGGTGATTAACATAACATAATAAAAAAAAAAAAAGGAGAACTTTCCAATCTATCTCTTCCAATGGCGGGGAGTGCACCCCTAGCACGGCTGCTGGGGGTTTCAGGCTTCTTGCTCACCACACTGAGAAGGTTTGAGACTGATGGGGAATGATTCCGTGGTGATGTAGGACATTACTTGGAAAGCCCTGGTGCTTCATTGCGTTTGCTTTTACTGGCTTGTGGAAAGAGAAAAGATAGCTATTATGTGGTGCTCTGTGGTAAAACCTCTCATTTCACAAGATACACACGTGTGGGTTTCAATCCGAGGACTTTCCAGCTACACAAGTGGTGACTACTCCATATGCCTTAACCTCTGATTTACCCCAGAAGAAATAAAGGTCACACTCTTCATAAAATACAGAACCGTTTTTGCCGGCTAGAGTTTATTCTACACAGGAAAAATAAGAGGAAGTTTGATAGAATCAGAGCCAGAATATTCAAACAAAATAATTACTTGTCCGAATTATTCAGGATAAGAAGTTTCTCCCATTAAATAATGGCTTTACCAGGCCTATTTAAATAGCCCGATCAGCACTAAGTGAGACCTTATTTTAATAAATATAGAAGATTTAAGGAAAAGAGGGTTACTTTTAAAATTGCTGAAGAGATAACTAGTTAACTAAAAACCATGACATAAAATGTTGAAATATACTTACATAGCAGAAAAAAGTGCTAACTGAAGATATGGATCTTTCAGTACCAAGCAACAGAGAATTCTTTTTGGCCCTAATTTACCTGAAGAATCTTTTGCCATCACTTAAAAGACTTTCATGTAGTCAAAATCAATTTCTCACACTCCCTTGGACCATTTTGTTGATTTTTGACATCCCACATATGCAAAATCATTTACTCAAAGTGACTAGAGAAGTGGAAAAATTAGAGTTTCATGGTTTACGAATTGGAATTTAGACAGATTTTACAGCTTTGCTTTTAAAGAAAGGAAATGTTTTCTGCAGTTAAGAAATCACTCCAACAGATGGGCCTATCTCCTCTATTTTTATTTCTAGTTGGCTTACGGGTGAATTACCCTGGACATAGCTATAAATTTGAAATTATAGGAACTGCTGAGGGGTGATTTTTTTTTTTTCTGGCTATAAAATACAATGAGGACACAGCTGCAGCATCTAGAAAGTGAGGAAAGCTAAAACCATAAAAATAATACTATTTCCTCTTCCTTGTTTTGGATGCAAGCTATGAAACAAGAATGAGTTTATCTGGTTTCCCATTATGTATAATGATTAATCTGAGGCCACATTCCCAGAAGAGTAATTAGCCAGTCAATTACTTCAGTGTGAATCCAGCATTTCTGATTAAGTGTAACTTTACGATTAGAAGTTACCAAACATCCAATAAAGCATAGAACAGTGTATCTTTTTATACTGAGGTGGGAAGGGTGTGGAAAGAAGCAAAATATGACAGGAATAACTGGTTAATTTAACTCCACTGAAAAGAGCTCTTGGGACAATTGTGAATCACCTATTGATATGAGTCAGCACTGAAATTCTATCTACTTACCTTTCTATATATATGTTTGTTGGGTTTTTATATGTGTTTTGCCTGCTCCGTGCTCAGACTGTAACTATCTACTTTGTACATTATCTTTAGCAAGTTTTTCATTAAGAGCTGATTCTTCTGACATTTGACTCATTTCAGGGCTACCCACTTTTCCCCACTATCTCCCAATTACCTCCTATATATTGGTGTCAGGAGTAGGGCTCTGAATAGCCATTTTCTTTTTTCTTTTTTTTTAGTCAAGTATAATTGACTTACAGTATTATATTAGTTTCAGGTTTATAATATGATGATTTAACAATTGTATACATTACTCAGTGCTCATAATGATAAGTGTACTCTTAAGGGCCCTTCACCTATTTCACCCATCCCTCCACTCACCTCCCCTCTGGCAACCACCAATTCATTCTTACATTTAAGAATTTGTTTTATTTTTTTGTTTTCCTCTTTTTTCTTTGTTCATTTGTTTTGTTTCTTTAATTCCACATATGAGTAAAATCATATTGTATTTGTCTTTCTCTGACTGACTTATTTCACTTGGCATTATGCCCTTTATATCCAGCCATGTTGCAAATGGCAAGATTTATGGCTGGGTAATATTCCTCTGTGTCTGTGTGTGTGTGTGTGTGTGTACAACATGCCACATCTTCTTTATCCATTCATCTATGGATGGACGCTTGGGTTGCTTCCATATCTTGCCTATTGAAAGTAATGCTGCAATAAACAGGGGTGCATATATGTTTTTGAACTAGTGTTTTCATTTTCTTTGGTAAATATCCAGTAGTGGAATTACTGGATATTTTGTGGCAATTATACTTTTAATTTTTTTGAGGAAACTCTTTACTGTTTTCCACAGTGGCTATACCAATTTACACTTCTAACACGGGAGCACAAGGATTCCTTTTTCTCTACATCCTCACCAATACTTGTTAGTTCTTGTGGTTTTTATTTTAGCCATTCTGACAGCTGTTATCTCAGAGGTGTTATCTCATCATGGTTTGGACTAGTATTTCCCTCATGGTAAGTGATTGTTGAGCATCTTTTCATGTGTCTGTTGGTCATCTTCTTTGGAAAAATGTCTATTCAAGTCCTCTGCCCATTTTTAATCGGATCTTTTAAGGGTTTTTTTGATGTTGATTGTATAAGCTCTTTATATATTTTGGATATTAACCCTTCATCAGATATATCCTGTGTACTTTCATCTCCCATTCAGTAGGTTGTCTTTTTTTGTTTTGTCGATGGTTTCCTTCACTGTGCAAAACCTTTATATTTTGGTGTAGGCCCAATAGTTTAATTTTGCTTTTGTTTCCCTTGACAAGGGAGACACATCTAGAAATGCTTCTATGGCTAATTTCAAAGAATCAATGATGATGTTTTCTATGGTTTCAGGTCTCACATTTAGGTCTGTAATACATTTTGAGTTTATTTTTGTGTATGGTATAAAAAAGTGGTCCAGTTTCATTCTTTTGTGTGTAGCTGTCCTGTTTTCCCAACACTAACACCATTTGTTGAAGAAACTGTCTTTTTCCCATTGTATATTTTTGCCTCCTTTGTCATAGAATAATGGACCATATAAGCATAAGTTTATTTCTGGGCTCTCTATTCTGTTCCGTTGATCTATGTGTCTGTTTTTGTGCCAGTACCATACTGTTATGATTACTACAGCTTTATAGTATATCTTCAAATCTGCAATTGTGATACCTCCACTTTTGTTCTTTTTTTTCAAGATTGCTTTGGCTATTTGGAGTCTTTCGTGGTTCCATACAAATTTTAGGATTATTTGTTCTAGTTCTGTGAAAAATGTTGTTGGTATTTTGATGGGGATTGTATTAAACCTATATATTGCTTTGAGTAGTATGGACATTTTAACAATAACAATTCATGAGCATGGAATATCTTGCCATTTGTTTGTAGCATCTTCAATTTCTTTAATCAATGTTTTATAATTTTCAGAGTACAGGTTTTTCACCTCCTTGGTTAAGCTTATTCCTAGGTTATTTTATTCTTTTTGGGCAATTGTAAATGAGATTATTTTCTTAATTTTTCTTTCTGCTACTTCATTATTAATGTATAAAAATGCAACAGACTTTTGTATATTAGTTTTGTGTCCTGTGACTTCACTGAATTCATTTATCAGTTCTAGTAGTTTTTTGGTGGAGTCTTCAGGGTTTTCTATATATAGTATTGTGTCATCTGCAAATAGTGGAAGTTTTACTTCTTCTTTACCAATTTGGATGCCTTTATTTCTTTTTCTTGTCTGATTGCTATGGCTAGGACTTCCAGTACTATGTTGAATAAAAGTGGTGAAAGTGGACAACCTCATTTTATTCCTAATCTTAGAGAAAAAGCTCTCAGTTTTTCACCATTGAATATAATGTTAGTTGTGGGTTTTTCATATATGTTCTTTATTATGTTGAGGTATGTACACTCTAAACCTACTTTCTTGAGGGTTTTTATCATGAGTGGATGTTGTACTTTGTCAAATGCTTTTTCTGCATCTATTGAGATGAGATGCTCATATACTTTTTTTTTTTTTTATCATCCCTTGTTAATTTGTTGTATCACATTGATTTGCAAATATGGAACCACACTTGCATCCCTGGAATAAATCCCATTTGGTTGTGGTGAATGATTTTTTAATGTATTCTTGAATTTGATTTGCTAATATTTTGTTGAGGATTTTTGCATCTATGTTCATCAGAGATACTGGCCTTTAGTTCTCTTTTTTGTAGTGTCTTTATGTAGTTTTGGTATCAGAGCAATGCTGGCTTCAGAGAATACATTTGGAAGCTTTCTTTCCTCTTCAATGTTTTGGAATAGTTTGAGAAGAAGCATTGACTCTTTAAATGTTTGGTAGAATTTACCTGTGAAGCCGTCTGGCCCTGGTCTTCTATTTGTTGAGAGTTTTCTGATTACTGATTCAATTTTCTTGTGAGTAATTGGTCTGTTCAAACTTTCTATTCCCTCCTCATTCAGTTTTGGGAGGTTATATGTTTCTAGGAATGTATCCATTTCTTCTAGTGTGTTGGCATATAATTTTTCAAAATATTCTCTTATAATCCTTTGTATTTCTGTGGTGTTGATTATTTCTCCTCTTCAGTTTCTTTTTTTTTAAGATTTTATTTATTTATTTATTTATTTATTTATTTATTTATTTGAGAGAGAGTGAACTAGAGAGAGAGCACAAGCCAGGAGGGAGAGGTAGAGGGAGAAGCAGACTCCCTGCTGAGGAAGGAGCCTGATGCAGGGCTCTACCCCAGGACCCTGGGACCATGACCTGAGCTGAAAGCAGACACTTAAGTGAGCCACCCAGGTGCCCCTCTCCTCTTCCATTTCTGATTTTTATGAGTCTGGCTGAAAGTTTATCAATTTTCTTGATCTTTTCAAAGAAGCAGCACCTGGTTTCATTGATCTGTTCTGTTGGTTTTTTAGTCTCTATTTCATTTATTCTGCTCTAATCTTTATTATTTCCTTTCTTCTATTACCTTTGTGCTTTATTTGTTCTTCTTTGTCTAGCTCCTTTAGTTGTAAAGTTAGGTTGTTTATTTGAGATTTTTCCTGCTTCTTGAGGTAGGCCTGTATTATTATAATCTTCCCTTTTTTGAACAGTTTTGCTGCATCCCAAAATGTTGGACTGTCATATTTTCATTTTCATTTGTCTCCATGTATTTTTTTATTTCTTCTTTGATTTCTTGGTTGACCCATTCATTGTTTAATAGCATGATATTTAACCTGTATGTATTTGTGTCCTTTCTAGATTTTTTTCTTGTGCTTTCTAGTTTCATACCATTGTGGTCAGAAAAAAATGCATGATATGATTCTGAATTTGTTGACACCTGTTTCGTGACTTAACATGGCTTATTCTGGAGAATGTTCCATGTGCACTTGAAAAGAATGTGTATTCTGCTGTTTTAGGATGGAATGTTCTGAATATATCTGTTAGATCCATCTGGTGCAATGCGTCATTCAAAGCCACTGTTTCCTTGTTAATTTTCTGCCTGGATGATCTATCCATCATAAGTGAGGTGTTAAAGTTTCCTACTATTAATATATTACTATCAATTTCTTCCTTTATGTCTGTTAATAGTTGCTTTATGTATTTGGGTGCTCCCATGTTGGCTGCATAAATATTTACAATTGTTAGATCTTGTTGGATGGTTCCCTTTATGAATATGCAGTGTTATTCTTTGTCTCTTATCAGAGTCTGTTTTAAAGTCTATTTTGTCTGATATAAGTATTACCCCCCAACTTCTTCTTTTTGCTCCATTTGCATGATAAATGTTTTTTCCACCCTTTCCCTCTCAATCTACATGTGTCCTTAGGTCTGAAATGAGTCTCTTGTAGGCAGCATATAAATGAGTCTTGCTTTTTTATCCATTCAGTCACCCTATGTCTTTTGATTGAAGTATTTAGCCCATTTACATGCAAAGTAATTATTGATAGGCATGTACTTATTGCCATTTTGTTACTTGCTTGACAGTTGATTTTGTAGTTACTCTCTGTTCTTTCCTTCTTTTGCTCTCTTCCCTTGTGGTTTGATGGCTTCGTTTAGTGATATGCTTGGATTCCTTTCACTTTATTTTGGCACATCCATTATAGGTTTTTGATTTGTGGCTACCATTAGGTTTCTATACAACATGCTATGCATATAGCAATCCATATTAATCTATATTAAGATGGTTGCTTAAGTTTGAATCCATTCTAAAAATACTAAATTTTTACTATTGCCTTCCACATTTTATGTATATGATGTCATACCTTACATCTTTATATTTTGTGAATCCCTTGACTGATTTTTATAGATATAACTGATTTCACTGCTTCTGTGCTTTAACCTCCATACTCATTTTATAAGTGATTAATCTACTATTTTATTATGTTTGTGTAAACCTCTGAAAATTTTTCCTTTCCTAATTTTCTTTCTACTGATTATGGCCTTTTTTTTTTCCACTCAAAGAATTCCTTTTAACATTTCTTATAAGGCTGGTTTAGTAGTGATAAATTCCTTAAACTTCTACTTGTCTGGGAAATTTTTATCTCTCCTTCTATTCTGAATGATAGCCTGGGTGGATAGAGTAGAGTAACTAATAGAAATGCAAAGAGGAATGGACAAATTCACAATTATAGTCAAGTAATACCCCTGTCAATAACTGAGAACAAGGAGATAGAAAATTATATCTTCAACCAAATGACGTAATTGACATGTTTAGAACACACCATTCAAAAACAATAGGATACACATTCAAGAGTACATGGAAATTTTGCCAAAATAGACCATATTCTGAGTATTAAAACAAATAATTCTCAGTAGACTCATAAGTAACCAAGTCATGCAAAGTATGTCCCCTGGCTAAAATGAAATAAAATTAGAAATCAATAATAGAAATATATCTAGAATATTCCAAATATTTGGAAAGAAAATTACACACTTCTAAATAACCAATTGGGCAAAGAAGAAATCAAAAGGGAAAATTGAAAGTATTTTTGAACTGAATGGAAAGGAAAACACAACATATCAGAATTTGTGGGTTGCCACAAAAAGAAAAATGAATAGCATGAAAACTCTGTATTAGAAATGTAGAAAGATCTCAAGTCAATGATTTCAACTTCTAGCTTAAGAAACTAGAGGAATAAAAGATGCCCAAAGTAAGCAGAGGAATGTAAATAATAAAAGTCAGAGTGGTAATCAATGAAATAAAACACAGAAAAAATTCTGTTTTTTGAGATCAATAAAATTAATAAATCTCTAGCCAGACTGATTAGAAGAAAAAGTGTGAAGACACAAATTACCATTGTCAAGAATATGACAATTGACATCACTATTGATTTCATAGATGTTAAAATAAGGAAATATTATAACAACAATTTGAATTAAATGGACAAAGTCTTTGAAAGACACAGAATATCAAAGCTCACTTAAGAATAGATAGTCTGGGGGCGCCTGGGTGGCTCAGTCCTTAAGCATCTGCCTTCGGCTCAGGTCATGATCCCAGGGTCCTGGGATCAAGCCCCGCATCGGGCTCCCTGCTCTGCGGGAAGCCTGCTTCTCCCTCTCCCACTCCCCCTGCTTGTGTTCCTGCTCTAGCTATCTCTCACTCTGTCAAATAAATAAATAAACTCTTTAAAAAAAAAAAAAAAAAGAATAGATAGTCTGAATAGTCCTGTCTTCTTTTTTCAATTTTTTATTGTAGTAAAATACTCATAACATAAAATTTACCATATTAACCATTTTTAAGTGTACAATTGAGTGGTATTAATATATTCATAATAATGTGCAATAATCATTACCATCTATTTCAAGAACACTTTACATCTTGCAAAACTGAAGCTTTGTACTAATTAAATAACAAATATCCATTTCACCTTTCTCCCTAACTCCTGACAACCACCATTCTATTTTCCATCTTCATAATTTTGACTATTCTAAGTACTTCATATAGATGGAATCATCCAATATTTGTCTTTTTGTGATTGGCTTATTTTTCTTACCATAATGTCCTTAAGTTTCATCCATGTTGTAGCATACGTTAGCATTTCCTTCATTTTTCAGGCTTAATAATATTCTATTATATATATACCAGATTTTGCTTATCCATTCATCCGTTAATAGACTCTTGGGTTGCTTCCACATTTTACCTATTGTGAATAATGCTTCTACAAATATGGATATAGAATATTTCCTTGAGACCCTGATTTTGATTATTTGGGGTATATACCCAGAAGTGGAATTATTGGATCATATGTTAATTCTATTTTTAACATTCTGAAGAAGCACAATACTATTTTCAAGTGGCTGTACTTTCTCTAATTCTCATCAATAGTGCATAAATATTCCTTCTGTAAATCTTTGTCAACACTTGTTATTTTCTGGCAGTTTTTGATAGTTAGTCATACTAATGTGTGAGAGGTAGTATTTCATTGAAGTTTTAATTTGCATTTCCCCAATTATTAGTAACATTGACTATTTTTTTATGTGCTTATTGGCCATTTGTATGTCTTCTTTGGAGAAATGTCTATCCAAGTGCTTTCCTTGTTTTTGAATTAAGTTGTTTGTTGTCACAAAGTTTGTTGTCCAGACCATTGGCCAGGACCTGGCTGTACTTTCCATCCTACACATCCTTTTGTCTGTTCAAAAACCAGTCTGGGATCTTATACTGGTGAGGATTCTGCATAATGGTGATCACACGTTCCACCTCATCCTCAGTGAGCTCTCCGGCCCTTTTTGTTAGTAAGTTTAGGAGTTCTGTATACATCCTAGATACTAATCCTGCATCAGCCATATGATTTGCCAGTATTTTCCCCTTTTATGTGGATTACCTTTTTATTCTGTTGATTTTGATGGACAGATTTTTTTTTTTTAGTTTTCATGAAGTCCAACTTGTGTATTTTTTCTTTTGTTGCCTGTGCCTTTAGTGTTACATCCAAAAAAACCATTGCCAAAGCCTTGAATCTTAAAATCCATAAAATTCTTGCCCTCTATTTTCTTGTAAGAGTTTTAGGGCTTACATTTGAGTTTTTGATCCATTTTAAATTCATTTTTATGTGGTATTAAGAGCCCTACCTGATTTTTTTGCATATGGATAGCCAGTTTTTCCAGAACCATTTGTTGAAAAGACTCTCCTTTCCCCTTTGAATGGTCTTGACACACTTGTCAAAAATCATTTAACTATTATGCAAGGGCTTATTTCTGGACTCTATTATATTCCACTTGTCTAATTTGTCTGTCTTTATGCCAGTACTACACTGTTTTGATTATTGTAGCTTTGTAGTAAATTTTTAGATCAGGAAATGTGAGTCCTCCAGCTTTGTTCTTTTTTTTTGATAGGAATTTCATTGAATCTGTACATTGGTTTGGGTTACTATTAACATCTTAACAATATTAAGTCTTTCTATCCATGAACATGGAATATGTTTCCATTTATATATGTCTTCTTTAATTTCTCTCAGAATTTTTTTTTAGTTTTCATTGTATGCCTTTCATCTCCTTGGTTAATTCCTAATATTCTATTCTTTTTAACACTATTATAAATGAAATTGTTTTTGTAATTTCTTTTCAGATTGCTTATTGTCAGTATATAGAAATGCAACTAATTTTTGTGTGTTGACTTTCTATCCTGCTACTTTGCTGAATTCATTTATTCTAGTTTTTGTGTAATTTTTAAGGTTTTCTATGTATAAGATTATATTATCTATGAATAGAGATCATTTTACTTCTTTTTCAATTCGGATTACTTTTATTTCCTTTTTGTGCCTAATTGCTCTGGCTGGAACTTCTTGTACTACGTTAAACAGGATTGGTGAAAGTGAGTATCCTTGTGTTTTTCCTGATCTCAGGGGAAAATCTTTCAGTCTTTAACCATTGCATATGATGTTTACTGTAAGTTAGTCACATATACGGCTTTTATTATGTTGAGGTAGTTTTCTTCTATTCCTAGTTTGTTGAGGGTTTTTATTATAAAAGAGATTTGAATTTTGTCAAATGCTCTCTCTACATCAATAGAGATGATCCTGTGGGCTTTTTTCCTTTATTCAATTAACATGGTGTATTACATTTGATTTTTATGTGTTGAACCATTGTATTTTAGAAACAAATCCCACTTGGTTATGGTGTATGAGCCTTTTAATGTGCTGTTGAATTTAGTTCATTAGCATTTCATTGAAAGGTTTTTCATCAGTGTTCATAATGTATATTGGTCTGTAGTTTTCTTATAGTGTCTTTGTATGAGTTTGGTATCAGGGTAATGCAGGCCTCATAGAATGAGTTAAGAAGTGTTTCTTTTCATGTTTTTGAAAAAGTTTGAAAAAAGTTGGTATTAGTTCTTCTTTAAATATTTCATAGAATTCATTAATGAGCCATTAATTTAAAGCCTCTTCTTTGTTGGGAGATTTTTGATTATTGATCCAATCTCATTACTACTTATTGGTCTATTCAGAGTTTCTATTTTTACATGATTTACTATTGGTAGGTTTTGTGTTTCTAGGAATCTGTCTATTTCATCTAGGTTATCCAACTTATCTCATAGTATTTTCTTACAATTCTTTTTTATTTTTGTAGAATCAGTAGTAATGCCCCCACTTTCATTTCTGATTTTAGTAATTTGAGCCTTCTCTCCTTTTCATAGTCCATCTAGATAAAGGTTTGTAAATTTTGTTGACCTTTTCAAAGAACCAACTTAAGTTTTCATTGTTTCTCTATTGTTTTTCTAGTCTCTATTTTGTTACTCACTGTTTATTCTTTATTATTTCCTCTACTCTGCTAGATTTGGGTTTAGTTATTCTTCTTTTTCTAGTTCCTTAAGTTCTAAGGTTGCCTATGTCTTTTAAACAAATTGAATTTGTAGGTAAAAACCTTCTCACAAAGCCAGGCCTAGATGGCTTCTGTGGTGAATTCTACCAAACATTTAAAGAAGAAATAATACAAAGTATACATAATCTCTTCCACAAATTAGAGAAAAGAAAATAACTCCCAATCAATCTAGGAGACTAATATTATTCTAACACCAAAACTGGACAAAAATGTTAAAAGAGAAATAAACTACAGACCAATATTTCTCTTGAATTTGCAAAAATTGAAAAAAAGTTAGAAATTGAATCTAACAGTGTGTTAACAATCACAACCAAGTAGTTAACTTTTGAATATCAATCATGTAATTCACCATAATAACAACATTAAAAAAATAAAACCATATAATTAAAGATTCATTTGTCCAACCCAACATCTATCATAACAAAAAGACTCGCAACAAGCAATAGAAGAGAATTCCTTCAACTTGGTAAAAGACAACTATACAAAACCTAGTTAACATTACACTTAATTGTAAAAACTGAATACTTTCCCCCTAAAATCAGGATTAAGACAATATCCATTGTCACAACTTCTTTTCAACAATAAATAGATGTTCAAACCAGTGCAATAAGATAAGAGTTATCTAGACTTGAAAAGTGGGAGTAAAATTATCTTTATATACAGACATCATGATCATCTATGTAAAAAGATGGAATTTCCAAAAATCCTACTAAAACCAGCAAGTTTAGCAAACATTGCAGGATACAAAATCAATACACAAAAACTATTGTATTTCTAAATTCTACCAACAATCAGAAATTACAATTCAAAAATAATAGTATCATTTATATTAGCAAAAGTTACAATATACTTAGGGATAAATCTGATAAAAGGTGTAAAGCTGTACACTGAAAACCATAAAATGTTGCTGAGGGAATTTAAAGAAGATTTAAATAAATGGAGAGATACACCTGTATAAGTCAAAAGTGTCAATATTGTTTTTTTTTTTTTAAAGATTTTTTATTTATTTATTTGACAGAGAGAGACACAGCGAGAGAGGGAACACAGCAGGGGGAGTGGGAGAGGGAGGAGCCGGCTTCCCACCGAGCAGGGAGTCCGATGCGGGGCTCGATCCCAGGACCCTGGGATCATGACCTGAGCTGAAGGCAGACGCTTAACGACTGAGCCACCCAGGTGCCCCTCAAAAATGTCAATATTGTTAAAGGTTAATTCTTCTCACAATGATGTGAAGATTTACTATAATCCTAATCAAAGTTGAAGCAGAATTTTATGCTGAAATTGATGAGATCATCTAAAATTCTATGGAAATGCCTAGAACCTAACACAGCCATAACAACTTGGAAAAAGAAGAAACAAGTTGGAAGACTACCTGATTTTAATACTTATCATAAAGCTAAAGTTATTAAGACAGCATGGTTTAGGATAAAGATATACAACAGGTTAATGAAAAAAATATAGAATTCACAAGTAGACATATGCACAGAAATGGACAACTGATTTTTTACAAAGGAACAAAGGCAATTCAGTGGGGAAAGATAGTTTTCAGGAAATGGTGCTGGGACAATTGAAAGTCCACATGTAAAAATACAAACTTTAATCCAAATTTAGCACCATATACAAAAATTAACTCAAAATGGATCATAAACATAAAAGTAAAACTATAAACTTCTAGAAAAGAACACAGGAGAAAATCTTTGCTTACCTTAGATTTGGCAAGGATGTCTTAGATTTGACACCATAACCATTATTTATAAAAGAAAAAGATGATATATTGGATTTTATCAAAATTTATAATGTATGCTCCTCCAAGGACACTGCTAAGAGAATAAAGACAAACCACTGTCTTGGAAAAAAGTATTTGAAAATTCATAGAATTGAAAAAGGCCTTGTATCTAGAATACAGATCTGGAATACATATTTAAAACTCTCAAACTCAGTAAGTACACAAAACCTAATTTAAAATGGGCAAAAAACTTGTACACTTCTCCAAAGGAGATGTATGGATGGCAAATAAATACATGAAAGATGTTTAAAAAAAACTTTAATAATAAAATCCAAACACCTTAAAGATTTAATTTATTTATTTGACAGAGAGAGACAACAGCGAGAGAGGGAACACAAGCAGGGGGAGTGGGAGAGAGAGA
This sequence comes from Phoca vitulina, assembly GCF_004348235.1. Classification (NCBI taxonomy): domain Eukaryota; kingdom Metazoa; phylum Chordata; class Mammalia; order Carnivora; family Phocidae; genus Phoca; species Phoca vitulina. The sequence goes on along the minus strand of NW_022589708.1, from coordinate 66,686,605 downwards.
AGCAGGCTCCCCACTGAGCAGGGAGCCTGATGCGGGGCTTGATCCCAGGACCCTGGGATCACGACCTGAGCCGTAGGCAGACGCTTAATGACAACGCCCCAGAATCCAAACACCTTAAAAAAAAAAGATGTTCAACACCATTAGTCTTTAGGGATATGCAAATTAAAACTGCAACAAAACTACTCTAAAATTGAAAAGTAGATGATACAAGTATCAGAAAAAATGTTGAGGAACTAGAACTTTTGTACACTGCTTGTAGGATGTAAAATGCTAAAATCACTTTTGGAAAACAGTTTGGTAGTTTCTTAAATAGTTATACATATACCTGACACATGATCCAGCCATTCAATACATAGATATTTACAAAAGAAAAATGGAAGCATAAATCCACACAAATATTCACAAAAGTTTTATTTGCAACAGCCCCAAACTAGAAACAGCGCAAATGTCTATGTCTATCAACAGGTGAATGAATAAACAAATTTTGATACAACGATATACTTCCTGCTCAGGAAAAAAAAGAAATGAACTACATATACTGAGACAACACAAATGAATCTCAAAATAATTATGTTGGGTAAAGGAAGTCAGACAAAAGGGACTACATACTCTATGATTCCATTTATATAAAATCCTAGAAAAATCAAACTTATTTCTAGTCATGTTAAACACATTAGTGGTTGATTGAGGGAAGACAGGGAAGAGGAGGAGGGAGGAATTACGAAAAAGTGCAAGGAAACTTTTGAGGATGATGGACATGATTTTATCTTGATTGTGGTTATAGTTTCACAGATAGATATAAATATATGTCAAAACTGATCAAATTGCCCAATTTAAATATGTGCAGTTTATTGCTAACCATACTTCCAAAAAGCTGTAAAAATTAGAGTTAATTTTAATAAATCAACAGGTTATTAAGAGTAGGATTTTAACAGTATTTTAAATCATCACTATTTATCACATAGATAAAAGCAATCTTTCGAAACCAGAGAGGGAGACAAACTATAAGAGACTCTTAATCTCAGAAAACAAACTGAGGGTTGCTGGAGTGGAGGGAGGTGGGAGGGATGGGGTGGCTGGGTGATGGACGTTGAGGAGGGTATGTGCTATGGTGAGCGCTGTGAATTGTGTAAGACTGATGAATCACAGACCTGTACCCATGAAACAAATAATACATTATATGTTAATTTTAAAAAAAAGCAATCTTTCATTTTGTTTTTCAAACAGGTGACACACTTTAAGTTACTTTGAATTTGCTACATGAGATGAACATGCTTATTAACAAATTTAAAATAATATGTCATGTTTGGGAGACAAATGAAATCTTTAAAATGCAGATTTAGGTATACATACAGCTCAAAATATACCAAAAAAATGTTTTGTTTAAAATATTTGGGATCTTTATATTTGGAAAAAAATAATCAACTGGCTTATTTTTATACATATTATGTTCTATTTCTAAACATAAATACAAGAGCGACTGAGTGACTAAGTCACGAGTTCTATCATCCAAATATATTCAGAATCTCACTGTTTCTCACCACCTCCATTGTTCCCACTCTAGTCAAACACCATCATCTGTCCTCTGGATTATTACAATACTTTTCCACCTGTTCTCCCTCCTTCCCTTGCCCTTCCTCTAGCCTATTCTTAATGCAGCCCCCAAGACCTTATGGCATTCCTTTGTTCAAGTCTAGCCAATGGCTTCTTCATAGAAGTGAGAATTCTTACAATGGCCTTCAGGGCATTATCATTCATACTCCAATCATGCTGGTGTTTCTCCTACTCAGACATGCCCACCACATTTCTACTTCAGACCCTTTGACTTGCTTTGCCTGAACATCTTATAGCTTGCCTCCTCTTCTTCTTCAGAGATTTCCCAAACGTCACCCACCTTGACTCCCTACCTCATTCTCTGTCTTGTTTTTCTACATAATATCAACATTATCGGATATGTTATGTATTTCACTTATTTAGTGTATTGTATTGATTGTGCTGAAGACCCTAATTATTGGCCTTTAAGTATTTTACACATTTAGTACATCCTCCCATCAGAGGAGGAAGAATCTATCTTCATGCCCCTCAAACCTGGGCTGGCACCCCTCAAATTCCATTTTGAAAAGGACAAGATTTGAGTAATAACTTCTCTGCTTGCTTTTTTTTTAAAAATTAAATTTGCATCAGATGCCATTATTGCCTTTGATAATGTGAGTCTTTGAGGGATTGGAAAAATCTGAACATTAGATTTCCTTGCATGCCCAAGATTTTAGAGCAAGTATTTAATTCAAGGGTGATCAGAGCAGACAGTGTGATTTAAAAGTATGGAGTAGAATCTCTTGACAAGTTTTTTTCTCTTATGATAACTAAACATTCACTATCACTCATCTCATTTGGTCCAAAAGCTCTGTTTTTAAGAGTCATCAATTTCATCAGCTAAGAATCCCTAAGTATCAAATTATAGTTAAATTGAAAGCATTATAAGAATTAAAAATATGTTGGGACACCTTGGTGGCTCAGTCAGTTGAACATCTGCCTTTAGATAACAGCCCTACATTGGGCTCCCTGCTCTGCAGGGAGTCTGCTTCTCCCTCTCCCTCTGCCCCTCCCCTCTGCTTGTGCTCTGTGTGTGTGTGTGTGTGTGTGTGTGTGTGTGTATCTCAAATAAATAAATAAAATCTTAAAGAGAAAGAATTAAAAATATGTTATCATCCCTCCTCTCAAAAGCTTAGAGTTTAGTTGCAATAAATAAGTAACCCCAAGAGGGAGGGGGAGCCCCTAAATGATCTTCAGCAAAGCAGTCCCTTTTTGCCTAAGAAAATAAATGGCTAAAATGTTACTAAATATATATCTTCAATGATTTTAAAATAACTCTTCCATATCTCTACTCTTATTTGGATCATGAAAAGAGAAAAGACATTTTCCTTAGTAATATTCCCATTTCATTGACTCTTCTGGCAGGAGCAGCAGGCTACCTGTCACCACCAGGCTCATGAGCTCACATCAGCTAAATTATTATTGTTCTTCTATTACAATTGTTAATTACACAGAATGCCAAGAGAGTCAGCAACATCACTAGGATAAACAAGTGGAAAAAAGTGTCTAAATCAAGGCTTGTCCATGAAAAAAACAAATGATACACATCTCATTTTGTACTGGATAAATGTGAGGCCACCCATGCATTGGCATGTAAACTTCCTGTTCTGATCAAATAAGCTAGTCATGACAGATACATCATGTGGATATGTGTCAACACCCTCTAAACAATACAGCTGGTGTATAGTTGCTACAAGAAAAGATCCTGCAGCAACTAAGGTTTATGATCCCCAGCTATGAGTTCCACGTCAGTAGGATATAGAGTCTTGGGCTAAAAGGGCAGGGACACAACCAGATGAGAAGGGAGTGAGGCAAGAGAGATGGAAGTTACCATTACCAAAGGTGCCTTGTCTTACACAAACACAAACACACACACACACACACACACACACACACACACTATCTTTCTGAAAATCAGGAAATTGAGAGAAAAATAATCACATATTCTGTGGTCATACATGACTTTATTTCTTTTAAGATGATAAATTCCCCCCAAAGATCTACTCTATTTAAGTTATGTAGAATCATTAAAATCCTGATTGATAGAGCAGATGTGGAGAGCTATGCTGGCTTCCATATGACTTTCTAATGAGACTGACATTAGCCCAACAAAACACTTACTCCATGAAACAATCATACAAGTACCTTCTCTTTAATTGAACACTGCCATTCTTACCTCAATAGAGTAGTATCTGTGAGATTTTTCCTCACATTTTTAAAGAATCTATCTTACACTTCCAGGGAGAAAGAATCCATTTCTTGAGTGAGAGTAAAATAAAGAAGTAAGCTCGTTATCTGTGTAATTGAAGCAAAATTAAAACAACTTTACATCAATTATCTGACCAAGATAATCTTCATTCTCAGCTTCACTTCACACATGTAGTGTGTCTGTTTTCCAAGATGTAAAATTTTAAAAATAATAAAGTATTAAAAATACCTACCTCATAGGAGTTTATGAAAATTAATGGAATTTAAGTTAGGAGGAATGTAATTAGCTTGCCTGGAATTTGGCTAGTCCAGCTAAATTAACACCAGAGCTTTTTCAAAAATGTGCCATGAGACCCCTAAGATTAAGGAGTACAATAGCTACTCATGATCTCAAGTACAAATCGCCCCAAGAAAAAGTCCTCTCAAATCAGGGGCAACCCCTTGCCTAATGCATATGACCAGTCACCAGCTACAGGCTAGTGGAAAGAATAGTTTCCACCTCATTTACCAAAAATTCCTTCTGCAATAAATCAGCGAAAATGTACTAAGTGCCTTGTGTGAAGGAAGCCTGATCTATTGCTGGAGGGTCTGCTCACATGGGGTTGTTATACCCAGCATTGCATCCTGCTTAAAAACCCTGACTTTAAGCTCTGTGTTCAGAAACTCTGTAACCCTTAATATTTGGATCAATCAGAATTTCTAAAAACCTCTGCTCCTTCTAACAACTTTGTCCTACAAATTACTGCTTCTTATTAACCTACATATTGCAGCATAAAAACTAGTAATGTTACAAAATTATCCTTGGTTGGATTAATGAAAGCATTCCTATGACTTTCTGAATGCTGTCTTTGGACCATGAGCTTGGAAATTTTTCCATGTACTTAAACATTTAAGAGCGAATTGGATACTGGTCTCAATTCTGTATTTGAAAAGCTTGTGTTTGACTCCATAACCGGGAGCTTTTCTCCTGGGGTTTTCTAGATATCCATTAACCCTTGACATTTTAAACAAAATTTGCAGTAAGGGATGATAAAGGATTTGTCTCGCTTTGCCTTGGGTTCCTAACATGTAGCTTTTAAAAGTCAGAATTTCTTGAGTGATGGGAGTGTCTTTATTATTCATGAGCCCTTTAGATCACACCTGAGTTTCTACTAATGAGATGACTCAGGATGGAGGTTGTTACCTTCTGGAAAACAGCCGTGTGATTGAAGGCTATGGGCCTTGACCCAGCCAAACCTCTGGGAGTAGGAGGAGGGCTACAGACTGAGTTCAGCCCTATGGCCAATGATTCAATCAATCATGCCCATGTAATGAAACACCAATAAATACTCTGGATACCAAGACATAGGTGAGTTTCCAGGTTGTTGAACACATTGATATATCGATGTGGAGGAGGTGATTCACTCTGACTCTGTAGGGAGAAGACAATGGAAACTGTGTTTGAAATCCTCTCAGATCTTGCCCTAGGAGTCTCTTCATTGGGCTTTTCATTGTATCCTCTGTGATACAACTGTGCTTGTAATTACAACACTTTCCTGAATTCTATGAGTTGTTCTGGTCTAGTGAATTCTCAAAATCCCTGGATTTGTAGCAGTTGGTCAGAAGTATGGGTGGCCTGGGGACCGTGAACTTGCAATGGGCATCTGAAGTGAGGAAGTTTTGTAGGGATGGTGTCCTTAACCCTGTGGAGTCTGACACTAACTCTGGATGGTTAATCTCAGACTTGTACTACAATACACTAAGGATCCATATCTGTTGTCCGATTTTCAAAGGGCTCTTTGACCCAAATACTTACATTACAAACCACTGCTCTACAGAGTCCTAAGCAAAGAGTTTTCCAAATGAAAGAAAGGTTATTAAAGAAAGAAGTAAGAAGCCTCATTTACTATGAAGAATAGTCAGGTGGTTTCCAAAACTTATAAAAGATGGCTATTAAGTTATCAGAAATCAACAACAACAAAAAAAAGTTATCAGAAATCCTGCAGCTGTTTAAAAGCCAGAGTAAGTCTTAAATCCCCCTCTACTCTAAACTTTCCAAATGAAAAAAATAAAAAATGAAAGTGGAACACAAGGTTTCCCAACACAGAAAATTCAATACCTAACTCTTAATCTTTTCTACCTAACACTTCCCTCCCACTCTGCTCTCTAGACTCCACCCCATCACCTGCTCCCTTCCCAGTCTTCCCCCATCTCAGCAAATATAACACCGGTCGTTCAGGCCTTCAACCTTGGAATCTTCCTTGTCTCCTGTATTTTTTTCCTACTCCACATCTTCAAATCCTTCAAGATGTATTCAACAGCAGACAATATCTCATCTTCTACTGTACTGGTTCTCAAATTGTGGTCCATGAATTCCTGGGAGTCCTCAAGACAGTTATAGGGTGTCCACAATGTGTCCACTAAAGGGACAGTCCAAAAGAGTGAGCCCATCATTTCAAGGGAATATTTTTCATAACACTCCAATATTATTTGGCCTTTTCACTGCATTGATGCTTGCAGTGATGGTGCAAAAACAATGGTGGACAAAACTGTTAGTGCCTTAGCACAAATCAAACCAGTGGCACCGACCCTACTTAGCTTCTGAGACCAGACAAGATGTGCTGCCATCAGGCTGGTATGGCCATAGACAATCAGAGAAAGACATGTATCATATGATCTCACTGATAGGAGGAATTCTTAATCTCAGGAAACAAACTGAGGGTTGCTGGAGTGGTGGGGGGTGGGAGGGTTGGGGTGGCTAGGTGATAGTCATTGTGGAGGGTATGTGCTATGGTGAGCACTGTGAATTGTGTAAGACTGTTGAATCACAGACCTGTACCTCTGAAACAAATAATACATTATATGTAAACAACAACAACAACAGCAAAAAAAAAAAAAACAGTGGCACCAAGTGGTACTAGTGCTTTTGTATTCCTCATTGCCACACGTTCACAGGAAAAAGGAAAGAAAGGAAGAGGCAGTCAGTTTCATTTAAGAATGCCCCTAATGAAACAATACTAATTTTTAATTTTAATTTTATTAAGTATCAACCTCTAAATACATGCTAGATGACAAAATGGAAAATACACACCAAGCACTTTGTTACATGCTGAAATACACTTCTGCAATTATTTGTTGCAAGCTCAACTAACCACCTTGTTCACGGAACACCACTTTGACTTAAAAGATCACCTGACAGACAAACTATCATTCACATTGATTGCTTGCAGATATTCTCTTGAAAAATGGACAAAGTGGGCCTGTCATTTCAAGGAAAAGAAACCACAGAAATTGGGACTAATGGTAAAATTGAAGCTTTCATAGGGAAATTAGATTTTTTGAAAACTTGTATCTATCACTGTGGTCTTAAAATCTTCCCAATACTTAAAAATGTTTTTGATGAGATTGATGATGTTATTAGTGAATGTGATTTTTATATTGTACAGTAAAAAGTGCATCAACACTTGGAAAATCTGCATAACTCCATATTCAATATTTTCTAAATGACCAGTTCATGATGTTATCCAATTAGGCACGTGTAAAGATCTATTCACAGTCTGAAATAGACCAACGGGTTTTAAGATAACTGAGTACAAAAACTTCATTGGTTTGGCTTCATAGAAACTAAATTGTATATTACAGCTAAACTTGAAAAACTATTACTTAAAAATTTTGGTAGAATATCCACTATTAACTGAAAACTCTTCTGTTTTCTAAGTACATATCTCTGTAAAAATAGATTTTCTTCATAGACTTCAGCCAGAACAACGCATCATAATAGATTGAATGCAGTAGCAAGTGTGAGACTCCAGCTGTCTTCTATGAAGCCAAACATTAAAGAGACTCGCAAAACTCTAAGGCCATGCCAATAATATCACAAATTTCTTTTTCTTTTGGAAAGTACATTTATTTTTCATAATAATGTTAGTATGTTATAGATTTATTACTGTCATTTTTTACATGAATCAATAAATGTATTTTTTATTGATTGATTTTTTGAGCGAGAGAGAGCGCATGAGCTGGAAGTGGGAGAGAAGGACAGATGGAGAGAGAGAGATAATCTCAAGGAGGCTCCACGCTCGGTGCAGAGCCTGAGATGGGGCTTGATCTCAGGACCCTGAGATCATGACTGAGCCAAAATCAAGAGTTGGCACTTACCCGACTGAGCCACCCAGGTGCCCCATCAATAAATGCATTTTTAAAGACCTCACTTTTAGTTTCGAATGTGGTAAGTATTGATAGATATAAATCCACATCAACAAAAACTTTTTGAGGTCTTCAATAATTCTTAGGAGTGAATATAAACAGGCTCTGAGACCAAAATGTTTGAGAAATACTGCTTTGCTGTTGCCACTCCGTTCCAAGCCATTATCATCACTCTCTGAATTTTTGTACTAACCTCTCACAGATCTCCCCGCTCCCATCTTGTTTCTTTGCATAATATTCCCAAACCACATCCAGATTCTTTTTAAATGTAAATCAGGTCATGTCACTCCTCTGATCAAAATCCTCCAAAGACTTCCTTTCAAAATCATTTAAGGAAAAAGGTGAAGTTCTCACTGGCCTACTAACATTACACGTGATCTTTACTGATGTTCTGCCATCACCCCCTCCTCACATCTGCCCCCTCCTCACATCTGCCCCTCCTCACATCTGCCTCCTCACATCTGCCACAGCTGTACAGCTGCTTGCTGTTCCTGGAATAAGTGAAGTGAGCTCCCACCCAGCTCTTTCCTCAGGTGAGAGTTCATTTCCCTCATATATCTACACAGACTGTCTCTTTGCCGGCTGTAGGGCTCTGCACAATTTCACTTCACTGAGGTCTTTCAGGACCAGTGTGCCTTCTATGACTGCTTAAAATCACAACTTTCCCGGCCCCCTGTCCTGCGTTCTTTTTCTCCATATTGCTTTACTACCCTTAGATACACTGTGCAGCCTATCAATTCTTTTTTCAGTTTATTGTCTGTTTCCCTCCACTAGGAGGCAAGAATTTTGCCTGTTTTCTGCACATGTTATCCCCGGCACATAATAGGCACTCAATGTATATTTGCTAAATGAGTAAAGGAGTGAGCGAATGAATGATAACATATGGGGAGAGCAAAAAGTCTCCAAAAGTTCCAAAGAATTTAGTCTAATCCAAAACATTCTTTAGTGGTCTCAAGGAGTAATCTAATCTTTTTTCAGTCTTACCCTGAACCAAGACTAGATAAAATTAGGCAGTAAGCAAAGTCAGGAGCCAATCTGAGTCACATATTTATGCATTCCGGTCTGATGACCAGCCCATCCTCTAGAAGCTTCCCCGGCATCCAGTTCCTCAGTTTTGCTCAAAGCTTTGTCAATGAATTCTCCCAGCAATGATCTGCCACATGTCCACCCCACCTTTGGCCTCTGGATGTACAGTCCTACCTCAGGCTAATGTGGCTTCAGAATTACAAGGTTGGGGATGACAATGAGGTCGCCATGCTATGTTAGCTTTCAGGTATTCTGATAGCTGGACCTACCATGCCTCAGAAACCTGATGAACAGGTTGCAATACTCACAGGTTGTTTGTTGGGATAGCTACCTGTCCACCTGGACCACCTGGAAGACTTCTTACTCTGCTTCTGCTTGTATAAATATCCAAAACTTTGACCTTGGTTAGATTAGCCAATAATACTGTATCTCACCTGTCCTTACCTTTTAAAGGGTCTCCTGATTCACACTAATCTATGCTCTATGACTCCTTATTTCAGTCCCTAGAGCAGTGCTGTCCAACAGAACTGCCTAAAGTGATAGCTGTGGCCATCTCTGCATGGTCCAATATGATATCTACTAGCCAAATAGGTCTATTGAGCACTGAAAATGTAGCTAGTACAACTGAATTTTAAATTTAATTTAATTTTAATTAATTTAAATTTGAATAGTTACATCTAGCCAGTGGTTACTGTATTGGATACTGCAGGCCTGGAATTATAGACCAGCCTCATGCTTCAGACTCTTCAGAATTTCTAGTCTGGGACCACGAAGGTCTTTCTCTAGCTGCCTTAAGTCACCCAAGGCATTAACTCGGGCTTTATAATGCAAAGGCCATCTGCATTTTTAACAATGGCCTCTTAAAGACCTTCACTGATTCAGGGATGAAGGGAACAGGAACCTTACATGAAACAAACCAAAAAAAGTGAACTATTTCCAAATATATGCGAGGCTAGAATTGTCATTTGGAAATAAAAACTTTTAACTTCCTCCATGACTTCCTTCCTCTCTAAATTTGTATTTGCATCAGCTTATTGATCACTATCCACACCAGAAAAAGTATTTGGTTTATTACTCTTCTAAATCACTCTTGCCTTTTTGTAAGCAACTGACCCTCTCTTTCTAGTATTGATGTTTTAATGGATGAATTATTACCACTTTTCCAAAGTTAAAGAAAATTGATCCAAACATTTTAAATGTAAAAATCTATATGTACAACCATTGGACTAGAGAGATGAAATGTCTATACAAATGAAATAATTAAAAGTGAATTTACTAGAGGTCATCCGAAACCTTATTTGTATATTCAGAACAAATCCAAGGACAAATTTATAGAAAGAATTTAAGTCACACTCCAAAAAGTTATTCTCTGTCCCTTTAAGATTTATATATATTTACATATATACATATACATTACATAATGTATATATATATATATATACACATAAATATGTATACGTACATTTGTGTGTATATATAGGTAAGGGATAAATCAAAACAAAGAATTCTGAAAGTCCTTTATGCTGAATGATATAAAAATCATGACATGAGGAGGCCCGGATATCTTACACACAAGCAAACACACACACACTGAAGCTGGTTGTGTTACTGAAAATAGTGATGATAGTAAAATAGCATACTATCTTTACCCATTGGTTGGTGAATTTGCCAGTAGTTCAAACAATCCAAAATGGTGAGTGATGTCATCTGGTCACTTGTCTATCCCATTGCTTCCCTGGAAATTTCCTGTTACTGTAGCTGCCTCTACCACTTTCACTGGGAGCTCTCTTTTGATCCCAAAGCTCTGTGACTCTAATCTCCCCGAAACTACAACTTTGGAGTCAATTTATGAATCTGCCTGCTCTATGGAAGCAATAGTTGGAAATAAGGGAGCGTATCAGGAAGGAAAAAGTCCAGAGAGTGTTTTCAGTTGCTGGCTAGCAGAGGACTTTCCCTAAAGGAGGAAACTTCGGGATATATCTGCAAGAATAAAGCCCGGGGCATAGCAGCCAGACATGTGTTCATATTTCTTTATCGTTTGTCCACCAGCTTCACTACTTTTGAGCATTTTTATGAAAAAAGAAAAAAGAAAAAAAGAACTCTACCTATGTAATGTCTTGTTATCCTCATAACAACCCAAGGAGGTATAGTACTGGTTATCCCCATTTTACAGAAAGATATGGAGTCTAAGCAACAGGCCTGGAGCCCCCAGGCTAATAAATGGCAGAGTTAGTTCACAGAGCATGTTGAGTGACCTGGAAATTGCTTTTCTCCTCTACGCAGATTATCTCATCACACAGATAATGTGCATGAAGGTCATTAGGGGTCATCTAAATATCTTGCTTCATTTCCTCCTGTCTCACAGTCTGACTGAGTGAAGAGAAGGAACAGCTGGGTTAATTCCTAGGCAGCAACACCCAGGAGAGCTTTCGACAGTAGTCTAATTTTATATGAAAATGCTACAAGATCACTTATGGCAGAGACATCCCCCAAATGAATCTATCTTAAAGTGAACACATCAGCAAATTATATTCATGTTTAAGGAAAGAGGTCTTGTAAAGACACACCCTAAAATATGCCGTTACATTTCTTTGGAGTGTGTTCAGGAGGTGAAAATAGCTAAAGAAATTGGCCAGCATTCCTTATCACACGATATTCCTAACCATCTGCTGCTTGTGCTTATGAAGACGGTACTCAGTGCTTAAAATTCTCATCAAAGAAAATGTGAATAACCAGTTTACAACCTGTGAGAAAAAGGGAAAAGAATGCCTCCTTCCCACAGCCCCAAGTTCAGATTTACAGCTAACACGTGTAGCTGTGGGTGGCCGTGCTTGTTTCTTAAAAGAAGATAATTGCACACACCACCAAATAACAAAACAAAAGGGGAAAATGTGTGTGGGAGGTGGGAGTGAGATGTTAGAATAATTTAATTACTGTCAGGTGGTTCTCAAGCTGCAAGGGGGTGGGGGAAAGCTTTGAAACAAGATCTATTACCCAGAAAACAATCTAAGCTTCCATCTCTACTCACTTTTACCAAATGATCCCAAAGTTTTCAAGAATTTGACAAACTTTAGGTTGATATATGAGGCCATTGCCTAGTGCTCCAAGCATAAAGCTAATGAGGTTAAAGTCTCAAGTTCAATTAAGGCCCTCAAGGCTAATAACTTTCACTCTATTCTAGGACTACTAACTGCATATTACACACTGGTGAACACTGAGACCACCATTTATAAAAGCAACTCTCTAGCCTCCTACAAACAGTATGTGTGGCCCAGGGTTCAGAGAGAGACTGGCAATTAATCCTGTTTTTGCATGAAACCCAAAAAAGAGGCAACTCATCTTACACGGGTAATAAGGAATGTAAGTATAAGAAGCCACTAAAACAGAAAGGAGAGGCTTTTAAAAGAGAGAGAGAAAAGACGTGTCTCCCTGCTGCCTAGCTAGGACCTGTGGTCTATGCTCCACTTCAATGGCCTTGGGCTTTAAGCATGGCATTAAAATGTACCACAGGCTCGGTCTGTGCCCTGCACTGAAGAGATACAACAGCAAACAAGATACCCAGGGTACCTTGTGGGGCCCCCCAACCTGTGAGAGCTCAGAGGCCAGAAGAGGAAGAAGACCCAGAGGAGAGGTCCCTGTGTGCTGGAGGCACGCACGGCCATGAGCCCTGCAAAGACGGAATTCTATGTTCAGGGAGTGGCCTGGAGCTCGTGTCCATAGGGACGTGGCCCGTTCCACGACAATGATGAAAGTTATAGCAGCAACAATGCTCTGATGAGCTCAGAAATCGACAGCCCTCGAATAGCAAGAAGCTGTCATGGACAGAGGTGACCGGGTCATTTGGGACAGGCCTTGGCTAAGGAGCGCGGTACATTGATTCAGATCATCTTTGGAACGTCAGCCGGCTGAAATAGAGGCCAGTTGAAAGGGTCCTGAATCTGAGAGTACTGACTTGATGGACTACCCAGCTCCATTCCCTACACCCCGCCACAGCCATCCCCAAATCCCACACTCAGCTTTGCCTCAGAACTGGAAACCAGTTGAAGATACATACATACACACATGCATACACACATACACACACACATACTTTGTGCAGTGTAATAAATACACCCATCACTGCTCGCCATCAACATGATCACAAATGTTGGCATTGACCAACATCAGAGTGTTAAAAGGCTATCGCAAACTAGCCACAAGACTGAGGTCTGTGAGCATCTCTGAATGAACAGAAAATCACAACTGTCATCTTGACACACTACAGAGTTAATTACACACTAATAAAAGTCAAAAACGGTTATACCATTATGGCTACTAAAATCCAAATGACGTTGTTTGTTTGTGAATTATTGGATTAAAGATATTAGGGCAAGTGAATTAATCCTTGCATTCCTTTTCTTACACACAGCACAGCAAAGTGCTTGTTTACTTGGCATGCTCCCTATTAGTCAGGGAGAAGCGCTTGGGCTGAGCCGAGTTCCTTGGTTACAAGTACGTCATGCGCCACACTTACACCAGGAAATACAGGGCTCTCAGGAAGTGCATTTGATAATGAAGCACTGAGAGCCAAAATTAGCCAATAATCGGCATTACTCTTCATCCTGAAATGATGCAATCATTTTTTACAAGGTAGTCAAGTGGTGGAGATCGGCCTGGTGGACGCATTAGATCTGTTTCCTAGCTTGTCGCTAGCTGGCTGATTTGAAACAGCCAGGTTTTAATGACTTCCCAGGGTTTCAGCTTCTCTTTTTTAAATTCTCAGATAGAGCCATCAGTGGTAGGATTTAGAAGTTCATATGGTGGCAAATATTCTAGACTATAAACTCTTTAATGCTAGGGACAATGTTTTAATCTGCTTTATATCTACTGAGCACAATGCTTAATATTCAATTAATGTTGGTAAATTATTAACAATGAGAAAATTAAATGAGCCCCATTTGTCACTAGCTGATTGGACAGGCTTTCTTGCTGCCCACTAGCATTATTAAGCACAGAGATGGGAATGACTAGCCCAAGATCACTTACAGACTCACATGGAAAAGCCTGGTGTGACATTCTAGCCCATGGAGACCATAAACCTGCCCAAACAGGACTATCTCAGTAATACACCGTCTCCTCCTCCCAACACAAAGAGAAAAACAGCTTTGTTAGATTCTCAGGATTCTCAGGCCCACTGGTTTCTGATTACTTGTTTTTGGCAGGCACTGCATAAATACCAAAGAAACAGTGCTGAAATTGAAGAGATTTTTCATCTCCATTCCTAGAAAATTCATAGGAATTATTATGCCTTGTGGTGGATGAGTACAGCTGGAATTCTCTCTATCCTGGAGAGCACATAGCAAAGATACTGAGACACCATTCCCAGGGAACCATAGAATTCGATTTCTGTCCTCTAGTGATTTATAATCTAACACTTGAGTGACTCTCAGCATTAAGACACCGTTAATGAACATGTAGGGTTGCATAGGCTCTGAAGTGACAAGAACTGTGTTTGAGATCTGTCACTTACTAGCTGTGTGACATTGGGCAAATCGCTTAACCTCTCTGGGCCTCGGTTGTTATAACGATTCCCATCTCTTAGCCTTCCTGTAAGAAAGACCCAGATGAAGCCAGGTATATTCTGAGAGGCTCAGTAAACTATAACACAAATTATACATGTTATTCATTATTGTTTTATAGATGCTTCTTTTTGTTAATCTAGAAGGTAGAGATCTAAACTGCAGGAAAATGCAATTTAAAAGCAATGATTCTGAAAGATACAGCTGCAAATTGGAGTGAATGCCAGCACCACAGAGTGAGTGAAAATCAAATCCTGGATTTAGCCAGGTGTCCGGAGATAACAGTAAACACCAGGAAGGTAATGATGTCTTTCTGCACAAGTGTGTTTAGAAAACGAAAGGGTTCGGCTCTCAGTCTGGTGTCTCCAATATCACAGTGATTTTTGACACCCAGAAATGATAAGAATTGGCATTTGCGCAATGTCGATCACATGTACTTATTTTTTTTTTCTTTAAATTTCAACACTATTATCTATTCCATAGGCAAGTTTAGCTTTTCATACAGGCCTAAAAATCTAATGACCAAACTTTGCCGATGTGCTTGCGTGAAAACTACTACTGTCAGTAGAAACAAACAAACAAACAAAGGCTGGAATATGCAAAGTGTGAGCCCCTCCACAGCAACAGGCTTCCGGCGCATTTATACTTTCCTATAAACCTGGGTGCCTTCTCCATAAAATAAGCAATTTTTTGTGGCATTTTTAATGGCCCAGTTCCTCTAGTGATTAAGAAACAAATTCTTTATGTATTTTAGTACTTTTCTGTTCAGAATAATTGTGTGTTTTATGGGGCAGTTGCCATATATTTCTCAGGTGTCTAGTTAACAACCTTTCCTTTGCACAGTTGGACTGCTGGTGTCAGTTGGTTGTAAACCCCTTCATTTTCTTATCTTCTATCCCTCTCTCTCCTTCCCCTTTGGGTCCTCCTGAAAATTGCCGCGGCTTTCCTGACACGGAAGCACCGAAAACAGATGGCTCTCCTCTCCGGACTTCGTTGAGTTACATCTGCAGAACTACACGGGGGCAGAAATGTAGGTCCCAAACACATTTTGCTCCTCTAAGAAGGGATAACTGCCGCTTTCTGCACTGCGATCAAAGAGAAGCTGCACCCACGAAGTGTCCGGTGAGGCATGCCTTGGGATACTGTGCACGTTCCTTCCTCGGAGCAGTCTGTCTCCATGGAGATAGACACACAACAGAAGAATCAAGCCAGGGCCAGGTGGGGACCAGCAGCAGCAGGGGAGATGCCAAGAGTCAACAGATGGGAAAAAACAAGAAACACTAAATGGGAGACTCAGTTGTTTGGGTGGGTGAATTTAACTTCTAGCTGTTTTTAAAAATATTTCCTCATCTTAAAATGAGAAAACAAACAAGATGGTCCTCAGGTGAGTAAAACTAAAGCTTTGGCGGTTCACTTAATTTCATATAATTTCCTGAGGGTCAGAATATTCTGTAATCACTTCAATGTTTATCGTTGTAGATCTGCTTGATTTTCATTAAGCGGCATTAGTGAGAAAGTAGATGATCATGAAAACTGTTGGGTTCACTTGGCACATGATCACATCCCCACTTAAAGCCCTCATCAAGTTGCACACATGATATGATCTATTAAGCTCTTGGCTTTCTCTAGCATGTCATTAATTTCAGAGAGTGATTTCTAACTATCACATTTCAGAAATTGTCAGAAACGTTTTTCTTCTTTTGTTGCTTGTCGCCAAGTGAGAACAATCATGTAATGACACCACATGTTTCAACATGCCTTTTCCTAATGAGTCTTTAGGGGGAAATTCAACTTATGAGAATTAAGAAAACAGTCTGCTACTCCCCATAACATCAAAACCATAGGAACATGGCTTTGCATGCATAATACTGCATGACTATAATGTCTGCAAGGGGGTGGTTATATTCCACATAGAATATGAGCTACCACTGCTAATCAGTACAAGTATAGTGTTGCTTGCACATGCCAATATAAAGTCTCCAATAACATATAATTTGCTACCATTGCTAAGAACTAAGGAATAAAAGGGAACTGTAAAAGATCACAGCACAAGCTTTCAGCTTTGCTTCTGAACGGTTCTGTTACATGCCACATGTCACAAAAAGCGAATGTGCTCAACAGTACAATTTTTAAAAAGCAGGAATATGTTCATTTTGCTCCAGCCCCACTCAGGATTAACCTTAGCCATTAGTCTTGTTTTCAAAATAAAATTGTGAATAATAATTGGTGTAGGAAAAATAAGGTGGTAAATGAGGCCCCTTTATCCAAACCCTCTGTCCTCCAAGACCAAGAGTGACTTACCACTTGGGACTTGAAGAGCCGGTGTGAAAGCCAGTGTCACGGTAGCCAAAAGTGAAATGAGAGTGATAGTCCCAACTACATTCCCAAGGTTATGCTTTTTAAAGAGATGCCCTCAAGTTTATGTCAGTGACACAACACCTTTTTTATGATACTGCGACGCTGTTCCGTTACATTGTGAAGACTCTTTGGATACAGCACAAACCTGTGATATTTCAAAAGGCCGAATAATTCACTTACTTAGGAAGTACTCTAACAACCAAGACATGAAAATAATATAATTTTTTGTGCTCAATGTTATAGTTTAATTTAATTCATGATAATCAAAGTCAGTCCTTCTCTATGATTTGAGTCAAATGGAAAGGTCTGCATGCTCCAAATATAACGCTTTTGTCCACCTGAAGTCTTCTTAGAGTCAATTGTAGATTCTGACATTATTTCCAGAAGAACACTATTAAACTTAAAATTCTAGAGACACCTGGGTGGTTCAGTCACTTGAGTGCCCAACTCTTGGTTTCGGCTCAGGTCATGATCTCATGGGTCATGAGATCCAGCTCCGCGTCAGGCTCCTCACTCAGCGGGGAGTAGTCTACTTAAAGATTCCTCCCTCTGCCCCTCTCTCAGCTCATGCTTGTGCTCTCTCCCTCCCTCTCTTTATCTCTCTCTCTCTCTTTCTTTCTCAAATGAATAAATAAATCTTAAAAAAATTATTAAACTTAAAATTCTATCATCAAGAATTAAATTATAGTAGTAAAAAACAAAAACAACATGGTTAGCTAAATTAGTATCCTTCAGGAAATATGACCAGAACAAATAATACAGGTAGAGATATTGAGATTGAGATTAAGGGAGAGAAAAAGATTGACATTTACTGAATGCATGCCATGTACACAGAATTGAGCACTTTCCATGCATTATATTTTTTAATCCTCAGAATGAATTATTATCGCTCCCGTATTACATAGTAGTTCACACAGCCAATGAGGAGCAGATTCTGAAATCCAACTATACTGATGAGAAAATAGGGGTAGTCGGTGGGTGTGGAGAAAAGTGTGGAGAAGGTCCAGTGCATGAAGAGGTTCCGGGACAGCCAGGACAGTAGTAGGATGGGTGTCAGAAGAAAAAGCTCCAAGGCAAATTACACTGAAGGGATGACCTAAATAGAATCCCAACATTGGCTCTACACTATTTCATGATTATGTTGACAACTTTTGAAAAACAGAGGGGAGAGTGATTCACATAGTGGAAATTACAAGTGTGCTTCAATCTTCAGATACTTCAAAAACAGTAGTAAAATGCTGTTGGAGGGTTACTGTAAAAATTAAGTGGGGTAGTACTTGTGAGTGTGATGTGTGAGTGTGTATATGCATGCACATGGGAGTGTACGATGCACGTGAAGGAGTGTGGCATGTCTGTGTGTGTGTGTGTGTGTGCGCATGCACGTGCACATGCAGGGTAAAGCCCATTTAGCATATCATTGCTTTATGATCCTCTATTCACTTACCTGGGAAAACCACCAACTCTACTTAAAACTATCTACCTACTCTGAGCCTGCCCTGTAGAAAATAAACACAGCTGTGCCAACTGGGCTCCCTTTAAATTCAAGATGGGTACCAAAAAAAATGCCCAGCAAATCTAATATGTTTTTTAGAAGCAAATTTTTCCCAAGCAAATTTTCCCCAAGGTCCATTTAACACCTTTTCATATGTTTTTTGACCTCCAATATTCCCTCTAACCCACTCTAACTTTTAACTGCTGATCTCAGTTCATATTTCACTGACAAGCTAGCTACAATCATACAGGAATTCTCAATTTTCCCGTCATCACCTCTACCTGCATCTACACCCAAACGCTCTGCCTTTCTTCTTGTTACAGCCGAAGAAGTTTTTATCTTCCCATGAAAGGCTAACACATTTGCGCTCTGGATCCCATCCTCTCTCTCCTTCTCAGGGATTTCTGCAACTCTTTTGAATCATTAGTCTTTCTCACTTCCATCAGCATGCAAGCATGCTCTGATTCCCCATCTTTAACAAGTGTCCCTGTGATCTTGCATCCCTCCCCAAAGACTGCTCATATTTCTCTGCTCCACATCACAGCAAAACTTATGAAAGTAGTTGTCTAATATTTATTACCTATGTTTTCACTTCTAGTCATCACTTTGACCCTTTCAGTAGGGCGTCTGTCTTCCCTTCCAACCCAACAGAACTGTTCATAACCAGCCATCAACAACTTCCAAAATACCAAGGAAAATCTTCACTTCTCTGACCTCATTTTACTCTCAATAACAGTCTATGGAGTTGCACTCTCTTCTCCTTGAAAAATGTTAATCTCTTGGCTTTCATGAAACCAACTCTTTAGGTTTCCTTCTACCCCATCACCCATTCTTTCTCAGTTCCTTTGCTGGCCCAAGCCCAAATATATCAAAACACAAAAACACAATATATCAAGACTTATGGCAGGCTGAGAAAGCAGTGTTCAGAGGGAAATTTATAGCTTTAAATACCTATATTAAAGAAAAGAAGACCTCAAATTAATAGCCTGACATTACAGAAATAAAAAGACTATAAAAGCATACTATGAAAAATTATTTGTCAACAGTTTGATAACTTAGATAAAATGGGCAAATCTCTAGAAAGACACAAAACTTACTCAAGAAGGAATGAAAACTCTAAGTGGACTTAACAACAAATAAACAAACAGAAATAATAGTATTAAAACTTACCACAAAGAAATGCCTAGGCTTAGATGGCTTCGCTGATAACTTCTACCAAACATTTAAAAAAAGAAAACCAATCCTTCACAAACTCACTCAAAAATACAAGAAAACACTTCTCAATTAATTCTGTATGGCCAGTATTTTACTTTTGCCCAAACCAGAAAAAAACAATATAATGAAATTACATCCCAATGTCTTTTATGAATATAGATGCAAAAATCCCCAATAAAATTTTAGCAAACTAAATTCAGCAACATATACAAGGATCATACACCATAACCAAGTGGGATTTATCCCAGGAATGCAAAGTTGGTTCAAGATAGGAAAATCAATGTAATAGACCATTTTAATAAAATAAAGGACAAAAACAACATGATCAACTCAATAGATGTGGAAAAAGCAGTCAACAAAATCCAACACCCTTTCACAACTGAAACACTCAACAAGCTAGGAATAGAAATGAACCCCCTCAAGCCGATAAAGAATATCAATGAAAAACCCACACCTAAAATCGTACTTAATAATGAAAAACTGAATGGTTTCTCTCCAAAATCAGAATTGTAACAGAAATTTTTTTTTCTGATTCTGCCCCTTTTATTCCATGTTGTACTGGGGGTCATCTCCAGGGTGATTAAGCAAGAAAAAGAAACAATAGACATCCAGATTAGAAAGGAAGAAATAAAACTATTTGTATATAATGTATAAATGATGACAGCAAAGTTGCAAGATACATGGTCAGTATACAAAAAAAAATCAATTATTTCTATATAAGAACAACGAGCACTTTGAAAATGAAATTAAATAATTCCATGTATAGTACTGTGAAAAAGAATAAAATTCTTAGATATAAATTTAACAAAAGAAATTCAAGACGTCTACAATGAAATCAACAAAATATTACTGAAAGAAATTAGAGAAGATCTAAATAAGTGGAAAGACATCCCATATTCATGGACCATTAGACTTATTGTTAAAATATCAGTAATCCTAAAAATTGATGTTCAGATTCATCGCAATTCTTAAACTACTGTCCTTTCTGCAGAAATTGTCAAGCTGATCTTAAAATCCATATGGAATTCCAAAGGACCCGGAATAAGCAATCTTGGAAAAGAAGAACAAAGACGGAAGACTCATACTTCCAAATTTTAAAACTTGCCACAAAGCTACAGTAATCAAAACAATGTGGTAAGGCATAAGAATAGATATATACATCAATTCAATAGAATTGAGAGTCCAGAAATAAACTCACGTTTTTGTGGCCAATTGTATTTCAACAAGCCTGCCAAGATAATTCAAAGGTATTAAGTTCAATGGTACTAAGATATCCACATACAAAGTAATGAAGTTGGACTATCTCACTTATACACAAATGAACTCAAAATGGATCAAAAAATCTAAATGTATGAGCTAAAACTATAAAACTCTTAGAAGAAAACATAGAGAATTAAATCTTCATGTCATTGGATTAGTTGATGGTTTCTTAAATATGACACCAAAACACAAGTGAGAAAAGATGGAAAAAAATGCATAAATTGAACTACATAAAGTTAAACCCTTTGTACTGCAAGTGATACCACAAAGAAAGTAAAAGTATAACCCACAGATTGGGAAAAAAGATTCATAAATCATATATAAGCACCTTAAAAAAGACAATATCAAATGCTGATGAGAAAACAGAAAAACTGAAATCCTTCTTCTTTGTGGGTAGAAGTGTAAAATAATACAGTCACTTTGGAAAACTGTTTGCATTCCTCAAATTCTTACAAAGGAATATCTAACATTAGAAATTGACTGAAAGCACTGATACATGATATACAGAACAGATGAATCTTGACAACATACTAAGTGAAAGAAGCCAGTCACAAAAGACCACATAAGGTATGGTCCCATTTATATTAAATGTCTAGAATAAGCAAATCTGTAGAGACAGAAAGCATATTATTGTTTGCCAAGGGTTGGGAAAGGGGCAAAGGATAATGACTGCTAATGTGTATGAGATTTTCGCGGGGGGGTAGTGATAAAATGTTCTAAAATTTTATTTTGGTGATGGTTGCACAACTCTATGAATATACTAAAAATTGAATTGTATATTTTAACTGAGCAGATTTTATAGTATATGAATTATATCTTAATAAAGGTGAGAAAAGGGGAGCCTGGGTGGCTCAGTCAGTTAATCGTCTGCCTTCAGTGCAGGTCATGATCTCAGGGTCCTGGGATCAAGCCCTGCCTCGGGCTCCTTGCTTAGAGGGGAGCTTGCTTCTCCCTCTCCTTCTGCTACTCTCCCTGCTTGTTCTCTCTCTCTCTCTCTCTCTCTCTCTGTCAAATAAATAAGTAAAATCTTAAAAAAAAGGGGGAAGACACAAGGTTCCTGGATAAGATGCAAAGACAGAAACATATGTCACTTAAAAATATTTCATCTGTCGGCAGCAAGGACTATAAGAGTACATTAATCTTAATTTGAAATATACTGGTAGTTCCTACATAGAAAATAATTCATAAATTATATGAGAGAGCTATGTATTCATGGACCCCCATCTTAAAAGATTTGTAGGTAGAATGAAAATTAATTCAGGTTGGGGCACCTGGGTGGCTCAGTTGGTTAAGCGACTGCCTTCGGCTCAGGTCATGATCCTGGAGTCCCAGGATTGAGTCCCGCATCGGGCTCCCTGCTCAGCAGGGAGACTGCTTCTCCCTCTTACCCTCCCCTCTCTCATGCTCTCTCTCTATCTCATTCTCTCTCAAATAAATAAATAAAATCTTTAAAAAAAAAAAAAGAAAATGAATTCAGGTTATGACAACACTTAAACCCTTCCCCTAGGGCTTCGCATTGCATCGTCAAGAGACATAAAGATTACATCATAATAAAGATGATTATAAAAGTAGAGGGAAGGTCTGGTTGAGGATTACATCTAAGTTTCCTCAAAACAGAAATTCCAGGTTACTGCCAAAATATCTATGAAGATATAGTACTTTAGGCAAAATATAGATTTCCTTGTACAGGGAATTTCATTCGTTTGTTTTGGATTTTTAAAATAGACTTTATTTTTTAGGGCAATTCTAGGTTCACAGCAAAATTAAGCAGAAGAAGCAGTGTGGAAATGTCCCCATATTTGCACAGCCTCCCCCACTATTAACATCCCGCACCACAGTGGTACGTCTGCTACAGTGGATGAACCTACATTAACACATCATTTCTACCCAAAGTCCATAGTTAAAATTTTGGTTCCCACTAGTTGTTGTATATTTTTTTGTTTTGTTTTGTTTTTTGTTTTATATCTTCTTTTTTCTGCTCAAAATTTATTATGGACATTTTTTCATACCCATATATATACATCTACTTCTTAAAAAACAAAATCACTTTTTAAAAAAACAAAATCATTGTATTCCATGCATTGGTAGGTATGGATGTACTTTATGTAAATGGTTCCCTACTGATATTTGAGTAGTCTCTAATTTTATGGTATTATTCTAAGAATATTCTGGTAGACAAATTTGGGTTTTTCTTTTTTTTTTTTAATTAACATAGAATGTATTATTTGTTTCAGGGGGACAGGTCTGTGATTCAACAGTCTTACACAATTCACAGCACTCACCATAGCACATACCCTCCCCAATGTCCATCACCCAGCCACCCCATTCCTCCCACCCCCCACCACGCCAGCGACCCTCAGTTTGTTTCCTGAGATTAAGAGTCCCTTATGGTTTGTCTCCCTCTCTGGCTTCATCTTGTTTCATTGACAGATGAATGAATAAAGAAGATGTGGTATATATATATATACAATGCAATAATACGCAGCCATCAAAAAAAATGAAATCTTGCCATTTGCAATGAGGTGGATGGAACTAGAGGGTATTATGCTAAGTGAAATAAGTCAATTGGTGTGGTATATTCTATGGGTTTGGAGAAATGTATAATGGCATATATCCACTATTGTAGTATCATACAGGATAGTTTCATTGCCCTAAAAATTCTCTGTGCTCTATTTCTCCCTCCCTCTCCACAAACCCTAGCAACCACTGATCCTTTTACTATCTTCACAGTTTTGCCCTTCCCAGAATGTCATATAATTGGAATCATATAATGCACAGTCTTTTCAGATTGGCTTCTTTCACTTAGTAATATGCCTTTAAGCTTCCTCCATGTCTTTTCAGGGCTCACTTCTTTTTAGGACTGAATAATATTCCATGATCTGGATGTACCACAGTTTATTTACCCATTGACCTTGCTTCCATGTTTTGGCAGCTATGAATAAAGTTGCTATAAACATTGTGCAGGTTTTTGTGTGGACGTAAATTTTCAATTCATTTGGGGAAATACCAAAGAGAGGGATTGCCACCCAGGGTCCTGGGATCGATCCCCGCATCGGGCTCCCTGCTCAGCGGGGAGCCTGCTTCTCCCTCTCCCTCTGCCCCTCCACCCCGCTGGTGCTCTCTCTCTCACTCTCTCAAATAAATGAATAAAAAAAAAATCTTAAAAAAAAAAAAAACTGTAAGATTCAGACAGAAAAATAAATCTACCTAAAGAGGAAACATCAATTCTAAGTCACATTGTCAGATGACAAGAATTCAAATTCTAGAAGAGTTTTAAGAGAGGGAAATTGTAACTTTAGCTTTTTCTATACCAGTGTTGTTGGTCATTTATGAAAGTGGAAGACAAATATTCTCAGAGATGCAAGGGCTCTGACAAGCTGTTACCCAGGTAACCTTCTTTCAAAATCTACTTGAAATGAACTCTAAGTTAGATAAAGCAAATTAAGCATTCAAGCATGGAGAAATTATTGTGTAAGAAGAGGGGTGATAAATACAATTTTCCCTGTCCTCCGTGATTAGAACATAATCCTGCACTATAGGTCCCTAGGACTCTGTACGTTCTGGATGACACTTGTCACAGTTGCTGGTGTATACATGTTGCTATAACTGCTTGATCTGTGTCTGTCACCGCCCACTACACTGTGTGGTCCTTGCAAACAGGCGGTGTGTGCTATTGCTCACCTTTGCACGTATTCCTGCCAACCACATGATGCCTGGCATCGGAGCGGACTCTCGCTTCTTTATGAAGAAAAAGAACCTGGCATTTCTTCTGTCGTTGTCTTCACTCAAATGTAATTTATTTGTGACCTGTGTCTCAAGTACCAGGACTAAGCTGCATTTTTCCCTCCACCCCAGGAGCCCCTGGACAGTGCCCAGGCTCAAGAGTCACTTAATTCATATTTGCTAAGTTATTGAACACGATCCCTTGCCACACCCTCTCCCTCACCTTACACCCCTGCCACACTCTACAACCAAAAGCCATATGCTTTCTTACACTTCCATGCCTTTCTTTCTTTTTTTTTTATTTAAGATTTTATTTATTTGACAGAGAGAGACACAGCGAGAGAGGGAACACAAGCAGGGGGAGTGGGAGAGGGAGAAGCAGGCTTCCCGCCGAGCAGGGAGCCCGATGCGGGGCTCGATCCCAGGACCCTGGGACCATGACCTGAGCCGAAGGCAGATGCTTAACGACTGAGCCACCCAGGCGTCCCTGCTTCCATGCCTTTATATATGTTGTTTTCACCTCTGATTCTTTGCCCCACCTTCTCTGCTTCATGAACTCCCAGAGCCTTCCAGCCAGCTCCAGCCTTGTCTCCTCTGTCAACACTCGGGCGGAAATTGCTGCTTCCACAGCAATTGGACTATGTCGTACTAAAATTATTTGCTCATTTGTTTGTCTAGCATTTGGAATGGTGGGCTTCTGAGGGCTATGATTTTTACTTTCCCAACTTTAGGTGCCGTGTTACCCAACTCATAGTAAATGCTCATTAAATGTTTGTTTTTAAAAAATGAACCTACTGGGGCACCTGGGGGGCTCATTCGTTAAGCATCTGCCTTCTGCTCGGGTTGTGGTCCCAGGGTCCTGGGGTCGAGCCCCGCATCGGGATCCCTGCTCTGTGGGAAGCCTGCTTCTCCCTTTCCCACTCCCCCTGCTTGTGTTCCCTCTCTCACTGTGTCTCTCTGTCAAATAAATAAATAAAATCTTAAAAAAAAAAAATGAACCTACTGAAGGAGCCACATGGGCATGTAAATAGTTGCTGATCTATTCAGAAGGGTTTCCTTGGGCCATATTTGAAGTAGCAAAATAAAAATGGATACCATGCATGGAGGGAGGGTGCGCAAATGATGAGCAGGCATTTCCGAATTTACCTGAGGTTGGTTTCAGTATGGAGGAGGATTTTGTCCTCCATGTGTGTCAGAGGACACAGAACTTTCCAGGTCTGGTAAATGCAGCTAAGCTCAAGGTTTAGGTCCATCACACTGAAATTATTTTCTGTCTTTTGGTTACCATCATGAAGTTTTACTGCTTTTAGGCTCTTCCCTCAACACTGAAAGATGAAAAGAAGAAAATTCTTCAGTGTCTCAAGCTTTTTAATTAATAGTTAAATCAAGAAATTCCCCTTATCAAAATTTCCCTTAGTCTATTGTACTAGGCTAATTTTCTCTGTCATGTGAAAGTGCCATAATTTTTGGTACTTAATGGACTTGAAGTTTTAATGGGAAGATTTACTTAATCTTTTAAAATCTGGTTTTAGTTAATATATACTTTCTTAGCTATAGACACTATAGTTAGATTTGCTTGGTCTATAATTGGTCTCTCTTTTTTGAACCTATTTTTGCTGAGGTTTGTTTTTTTTTTTTCTGCTCTTGAAGAATGAGATAATCTAACTCCAGCTGCCTATTGATGAGAGCTTTCATGTACAGTCGCCTTGTAAATAGCACTCCTGCTGAGAAACTGCACATAAGGAGAACCGAAGTGTACAGCCTTGCCTGAGAGAGCACAAACACTTTTGGATGGACAAAGGGATCTGAATAAAATGAGAAGCAGCATAACCTAATAGACCCATGGGTCAAAATATGCTAAAAAGAATTCAAATTGCTATTATAAATTCATCTGGAAAATATTCTACAAAAGTCAGTACTTTCAATCTCACATAAAAGCATCCTATTAAAACAGGAAATGCCAAGGTATTACAAGAACAGCTACACCATTCTTGATAGCATAACCGAAATATGGATGTCCTAGAAAGCAGTCTTCAAATCCTATCTTTACAATGCCAAATCCATTTTATAAAACTTGCGAAAGACATGTATCATATGATCTCACTGACATGAGGAATTCTTAATCTCAGGAAACAAACTGAGGGTTGCTGGAGTGGGGGGTGGGGTGGGAGGGATGGGGTGGCTGGGTGATAGACATTGGGGAGGGTATGCGCTATGGTGAGTGCTGTGAATTGTGTAAGACTGTTGAATCAAAGCCCTGTACCTCTGAAACAAATAATACAAAACAAAAAACAAACAAAAAAAAGAGATCCAAAAGCTTAAAAAAAACAAAATTTTGGAAAGTTCTAGAAGCAGTCAAACATCATAGGAAGGATTGCTCAAGATACCATTTCTTTCACATAGGAAAAGGTGAAATAATGTTGGTTCTTGCCTACAAATGCAAGAAAGAGAAGCTTGAGAAATTAATGTTCCACTGTTAATCAATTGCACCCAATTATCATCACAATTATTGCTGATGTTTAATTACTCTTGTCATTTCTGATTTGACCTTTGCAAAGTACAGGTACTAGAATAGGACTCAGGGGTTGAAGAGTCTAGTTTCAATGTTGCTATGAGCCCATGGGTAAATCCTTTCATCTTTTTGGGTTTCAGTTTCTCTATTTACAAAATTAAGAGGTTGAATAAAATTATTCCAACTTTGGTTTTGTGACTAAAGTTAGTTATATAAAAATGAGATTTAATCATGATCTGGAAATAACAAGATGAAAATTTGATAAAACTTCAGAGAGGATATTTGACTTCAAAGACAAAAAAACAACATTCAATTCATACTTTGCCATGTCACCATCTATAGATAAGACTGGTGTCAAAGGCCCAAAAAGAAAAATGGTAAAACTTTAAGCCAAGAAAGGCAAATAAATTGCTGATGGCATGCCAACACTACCTGATTGGTAGAGGCTGTCTAGAGAAGGATATAGAGGATTTTAAGGCCACGTCTGAGTTCAGTAGGAAAGAATGCTGTGATTTATTAGTACTGTCTACTGCGGGCTCCAAAGAGAAGAGTAGTAGTGTATGCAGGATATTTGCCACATAAAACAATACTCTGACCGTGTATAGTGGATTCCTGTTATTTGTGTCTGAGGACTTAGAACGACCTCCATTCTCAACATAACAGTCTATCATTTGTCACATGAATACAACAAAATGGAACTTTAAAATGGAAGTAACTTCTTTCAGGCTCTTAATTATTGTATAAGATTAAAGCAGAAAAGCTAGTTGCAGCTACAGTCATCTTTTGAGTACCAGTAGTAGAGGCTCTAGAAATTTACGGGGCACACAGCTGCCCAGAATAAGAACTCCACCTTCAGCCTCTCTTGCAGATAGATGGGGCTATTTGCCTAAGTGCTGACCAATGAGATATCAGAAGAGGTGATGTGAGCAGCTTCCAGGTTGTGCTCTTTCCCCTTCCTGCTGGTTCCAAGGCCGACTGGGTGAAGGGGAGCCACGAGGGAACGACAGTGGGGTAACCCCTGGAGTCACTAGATCAGCCATATACTGCTGACACATGGAAAGTTACTATCATGCTCAAGCTGCTATAATTTCAGGTCTCTGTTAGAGACACGTGCCTTACCTAATAAAATAGTTACTTTGGGGTATGGAAATGTGCATAAGAAACACACGCCTTCTTACGGAATATGTGATTTAGGAGAAGGTCATTACCATTGTGTGGATATTCCGAGGCAGTAACAGGAGGTGAAAGTAGCGGTATAACTACAGGAGGTAACAGTAGTCATGCAGCTACCAAGCAGAACTTTGTAAATGTTTATTTCTTACACCGGGGTTACATGGGTCAAAGCCAGCCAACCATCTGTTTATAAATAAAGTTTTATTGGAACACAACCATGTTTGTTTGTATGTTGTCTGTGGCTGCTTTCTGAGCTACAATAGCAGAGTTGAGTAGTTCTGACAAAGACCATATGGTCCATAAAGCCTAAAATATTTACTATATGGACCTTTACAGACAAAGCTTATTGGCCCCTGACTTAAAAGATGGAAGCCTTGGGTGCCTAGGTGGTTCAGCCAGATAAGCGTCTGCCCTTGGCTCAGGTCATGATCCCAGGGTCCTGGGATCGAGTCCTGCATCGGGCTCCCTGCTCAGCGGGAAGCCTGCTTCTCCCTCTCCCTTTGCCTGACGCTCCCCCCCACTGCTTGTGCTCTCTCTCTCTCTTTCACTGTCAAATAAATAAATAAAATCTCAAAAAAAAAAAAAGATGGAATTTTCTCACCCACAGGATCTCTAACTGAACTAATTTCAGATATCACTTTTTTTAATTTCCATATGGTACTTTGTCACATCTCTGTGTTAATATTCCATATCCCCCTTTCAATTTATCCAAATTCTCTATTTTTTATCAAAGAACCATTTAAAACTTTGTAATCTCTCCTCACTTCTCTCCCTAGTAGTAATTGCACTTGAGTGCCACTTAACCCAGTGGCCATTTTTCACAAAAAGATATTATCTCTTCCCCAATAATTAGTGCATTACAAAGGTGAGCTGGGAAAACCAGGGCAGGGAGGCACAATCTCCCTGTTATGCTGCTTAGTGACTGATTCCCACACTGGTCGCACAACCAATGAAGTCCAAGTTCATTCCCTGATTTCAAAGGTCACCTCGAAACAGAGCCTGTCTGGCACTGTGAAAGATCATGTACCTACAACTTGTAAAGAAAACAAGACTTCACGTTAAATCCAGAATGTTATGGGTCTATTCTAGCAGAAGTTTTAGGAGATCAGCCAGTCTGCTTCAAAGGTGAATTTGACTTGAAAGGAATTTTAAATGGAAAGAAAAAGTGAGACTAATGAAGAATATCCTGCATTTATCTCAATAGCAGTCAAATAATCAAAGGGAAAAGCAAATTATTGTGTTTCTAAATGTAAATTAAAAACCACACTTGTGGGGCGCCTGGATGGCTTAGTCGGTTAAGTGTCTGCCTTCGGCTCAGGTCATGATCCCAGAGTCCTGGAATCGAGCCCCGCATCGGGCTCCCTGCTCGGCAGAGAGCCTGCTTCTCCCTCTCCCTCTGCCTGCCTCTCTGCCTATCTGTGCTCTCTCTCTATCTCTCTGTCAAATAAATAAATAAAATCTTAAAAAAAAAAAAAAACACACATGTCAGAAGTGGGCATCCAACTAATAGGGAAAAGTTCATAATGTTCACTCTTAAATTGCTGGCCTCTTGCATTCATTCTTTCAATATATGTTTAAAAAGAAAAATTAAGAATCCTAAGATATTAAGAGGTGAAGTCTCTGCAAAAATAGCTATAGATCAAAATTAAGAAAAGACAGAGAAACTCAGTTAATATATGTGAGTAAATCTACACATAAAAAAGTTGTGCCTGTATTTTTAATGCAGTTTTAAATTAAATTTATTTCATATAACCACCATCTATAACATATCTTAGTACCTATGAGACTTCAGAATCTAATTAAAAACAAAATATTCATGTTCAGAAAATTCCAACATTGTTGGAAGTAGGAAATGTTTTAAAATTATATATAGTTATGTAGATATTTAGAACATGCACTAATTTTAGTACATTTATTATCCTTCAGAGCTGTGCTATCTAATATGGTAGCTACTAACCACATGTGGTTTTGAAATGTGCCTAGTCCAAATTTAGATAGCAGAAAATACACACTGAATATTGAAGACTTAGTGCAATAAAAAGTGTAAAATACCTCCATTTTTTACATTTTGATTGCATGTTGAAATGATAATATTTTAGATACATTGGATTAAATAAATACACAATTAAAATTAATGCATCCTTTTTTAGCCTTTTAAATGTAGTTACTAGAAGATTTTAAATTATATGTGAGGTTGGCATTGTATCTCTGTTGGACAGCGCTAGTTTTGAGTATCGCAAAGTACTCTCTTGCTCAGAGAAACCTACCACCACAACGCTGGTACTCAATGAAAACTGTGTGCTGGATACCTCAGTGAGATTAAAAAATCATTCTGTCTACCCCCAATGAACCTAGCAAATTCTAAGTCTCTAACAAGAAATTCGGAAATAAGATGTTCAAATCCCATTGTTCTCCTTGCTTTTTCCACCTGAATTTCACTGATTCCAAAGAGAAGATTTTCTATGTGTGCAGAGCAAGATGCAGTGTTAGTTATAAGTTGGGAGGGAAATAGCTGGCCCCAAATAGCACAATCAACAAGAGAATGGTGCCCATGCAGGATACAATAACTATACTTGGGACAAAATTTGACCCAAAATAACCCCCTTTAAAGAACAAAAATTTAGTTCCTTACGTTATTTCTTTAGATGAAAACTTTTTCTAGTGTTTTTACCTTCACAATCAGCTGAGGGTATAGCTTGGTATAGAAGTCGATGAAAAAAAGACTTCTACAGAAAAACACTCATTGCTTCCTAAGGTTCTTCTCTGATAGGTTCTCCACAAATAAGATAATACTGCTTAGAATATGAATTCTAAAACATCATATTACGAAGTATTTATTTTACTGTAACAGTTCTGAAATGCTGACTTGATTTCCTGGCCATCTAATTTTACCTTAATGAACTATTTTATTCAATGAATCACTATTCTTGTAAATTCTTCTTCTTAACAGAACAGAAGGTGACAGCTAACAGCATGTGCCGCCTGACAACATCAGCTTGCCTCTAGCCCTGTTGCTTTGAACGATTTACTCAGGATAGAGATATTTGACCCTGCACAAAGGCAGTCCTTTGGATTTCCTCCTAAGGCCCACTTGAAAGTTATCTCCCACTGCTCTTTCGATGTCAGGCCTTGCCAAGAATAAAAGTGCTGTGTCACTCACTCCACTGGTTCTTTGTCCCTAAACAGATGAGAAATCCTTGTTTTCACTTCTCAGATGTCAGAGAATGAGAAGAGAGAAAAGTAATTTCAGTGCCCAGAAGTAGAGATGCCTGGGTGATCATTTCCAAACAATACCAATTGCTACTGAGGTCAACAGGAGAACATGAAGGCTGATTCTTCTGTTTCTAATTCACAGGTAAAGAAATACTTCACTTGTCAAAAAAAATCCATATTTTATTGTTATTTTTTAATTTAATGTGAGAACAAAGGCAAAAAGAAGCTGTGTTAAGTGTTCAGAGCATGGTTTCATTCATTAATAGGGATCATGACCATGGGGATAATAACCCTACCTCCTACCTCCAACTTAACCAACCCCCAGGAGGATCTCTCAGCTGTGCCTAACATACAAACGCCTGGGGGCTTTTCATACTGGGAAAGACAGAGGTGAGAAGTGATATGTATGGCAGCTTTTAGTACTTGGACTGATGAAGGGGAGAAGAGTTTACACAGGAGCCTTGGGGGAAAACAAAGTTGGAAAAGACAGAGAGAGAAAGAAGATGAAATGGTATCTAATCCCAACCAGCCTGTGAGACTAGGTCGAACCTTCCTAAGAAAGGGAAGAGAATGCCATTTGGATGCAGAAACTTATAAGACTCTGGATATAAGCCTGAGAGTGTGAAGGATAGAAAGTGGTTCCTCCAGTGTCCAGAGGCGTGAGCAGGCTAAGATGCGGTGTGGGCAGCCAGGGGCAGCCTGGTGTGCTGGTGGGTCCTTCACCAGGGGTGGCTGAAGGAGTGAGCATACGTATGGGAAGCACCACATTTACCTATGTCTTCTGTCTGTATCAGTGTCCTGCCATCAATTTCTTCCTTGTTTTCCTGCCATCACAGTCTTAACAACCAAATGTCAACATAATACCTTTTTTTAAAAGCCATTCATCAATCGTTTTGGAGAATGTGATGGATGGGAATCCCTGCTTTTGTCACAAGCTCTGTGCAGCAGCGGTGAGCTATAGGATGAGCATGGACACACCAGCGAAGACTGTTGTGCTCCCAGCCCAGCACAGCGAAGTTCTCACAAGTGCCACCGACAGCCGCTGCAGTCAGGTGCCTCCCGGGAACAGATTCTTGGGGTGGGCAGAGAGGCAAAAGATTAGAGGTCTTGATCAAGGGCACAAGTGAGACAAAGTTGAGGAGACTTTGAAGAGAGGCTGCGGTCAGCCAACACGTTCACGTGTCCTCCTCCTTCATACACAAAGCCTGGAGAGGCCTACATGCATTCAGATCTCATGCAACTTTTCTACCAGAGAATGAAGCAGGAATCAGAGTATGAAGTGAGAATCCCCAATCCAAGAGTGATGTTATTACTACATAACTGGAACAAGGAGAGAGAGAATAAAGCTGGTTCCATATTTTAGATGGGAGTTTTTCATTGGAATATATATTTCAAAATAAATCTGATATTACTCAGTAGATGTATTCATGAACATAATATGAAATTTTTTTGAAAATTAAATTATCTTTTAAAGTCTCTAGGAAAGATCATATTAGAAGGAATCTGTAGTAACACCCCTCATTAAAACATCACCCACTGAATGTATCTATTTTGTATAATTGGATTTTTACATCCCATTTTCTTGAAATGAAATATAATTGATATTATATTCACCATATTTTATCAGGTACTTAATATGTACCATGCTTTGACCTAGGCCCTAGGGGTTCAAAGATGAATAAAACTATAGTCTTTATCCTTAAATAGGTCATGGATTGTCAGAAACGATATTTACCATAACATGTGGAACAAAGCATTAAAAAAGAAGTGATTAATTCAGCACTAGTGGGAAGAAAGTTGGGAAAGCTTCATGACTTTGATGCTGGATATTAAGGATGATGAAGAATATGCCAGAAATTATTAAACAAAGGGATATTCCAAACATAAAAAGAATATGTACTTGGTTGCAGCATTATTTATAATAGCCAAATTATGGAAGCAGCCCAAGTGTCCATCGATAGATGAATGGATAAAGAAGAAGTGGCATATACTCTGGAAAACAGTATGGAGTTTCCTCAAAAAGTTGAAAATAGAGCTACCCTATGACCCAGCAATTGCACTACTGGGTATTTACCCCAAAGATACAAATGTAGTGATCCGAAGGGGCACCTGCACCCCAATGTTTATAGCATCAAAGTCCACAATAGCCAAACTATGGAAAGAGCCTAGATGTCCATCAACAGATGAATGGATAAAGAAGATGTGGTATATATATACAATGGAATATTATGCAGCCATCAAAAAACAAAAAACAAAAAACGAAATCTTGCCATTTGCAATGACGTGGATGAAACTAGAGGGTATTATGATAAGCGAAATAAGTCGATCAGAGAAAGACAAGTATTATATGATCTCACTGATATGAGGAATTTTTAATCTCAGGAAACAAACCGAGGGTTGCTGGAGTGGAGGGGGGTGGGAGGGATGGGGTGGCTGGGCGATGGACATTGGGGAGGGTATGTGCTATGGTGAGCACTGTGAATTGTGTAAGACTGTTGAATCACAGACCTGTACCTCTGAAACAAATAATACATTATATGTTAAAAAAAAAAAAAAAGAAGAAGAAGATACTAGGAAGGGAAAAATGAAGGGAGGGAAATCGGAGGGGGAGATGAACCATGAAAGACTATGGACTCTGAGAAACAAACTGAGGGTTTTAGAGGGGAAGGGGGTGGGGGGATGGGTTAGGCTGGTGATGGGTATTAAAGAGGGCATGTATTGAATGGAGCACTGGGTGTTATACACAAACAATAAATCATGGAACACTACAATGATGTAATGTATGGTGACTATCATAACATAATAAAATAAAATTTTAAAAAAAAGAACATTGATTACCAAAAAAAAAAAAAGTGGCATATGTATATACAATGGAATATTATTCAGCCACAAAAAAGAACAAAATCTTGCCATTAGCAACAATATGGATAGAACTAGGGAGTATTATGCTGAGATAAGTCAGAGAGACAAATGCCATATGATCTCACTCATATGTGGAATTTAAGAAACAAAATAAATGAACAAAGGAAAAAGAGAGACAAACCAAGAAATAGACCCTTAACTATAGAGAAAAAAACTTATGGTTGCCAGAGGGGAGATGGTGGGGTGAATGGGTGAAATAGATGATGGGGATTAAAGAGTGCACTTATCATGATGAGCACTGAATAACATATAGAAGTGTTGAATCACTATATTGTATAACAAATACAACATTGTATGTTAACTATACTGGAATTAAAATAAAAAACTTAGATTCAAAAAGAAAGTGAAAAGACCAAAAAAAAAAAAATTATATGTACCTGGTAGAAACTGGATGAAGGATACACAAGACCTCTCTATGTCATTTAAGCAAATATCTATGAATCTGTATTTCCAAATTAAATATATTTTAATGTGCTAATTCTCATATGTATTAATATGCAGCTTATTTAGGAAAAATAGCAAATTATCCTGGGTGAGGGATTGGGATGGGAGGATGCTGGGTAGGAAGTCAGGAATCAGTTTGTACTGCAGAAAAATAAAGCCAGCAGCAAGTGAAAAAATTCTTGAAACAATGGAAATAGAAGATAAAAAACTTAAAGAGGAATTTTTGAGATAAGACAAGCAAAAGTCTTCCATGATTCTGATAAAGAGAGAAAGAGATAAAGAGCATTTTAAGATTGGGGTAGAAATGCATGCCATTAATCATTACAGAATAATAAAGGAAGTTCTTATAGTGAAAGATGATGAGTTCAACTTGAAACTGTTGAAATTGAGTGTCAATACCAACATGGGATTGGAATTCAAGAACAAGGTCTTAATAATGTGTAC
The DNA here is from genome assembly GCF_004348235.1 of Phoca vitulina. Lineage (NCBI taxonomy): Eukaryota > Metazoa > Chordata > Mammalia > Carnivora > Phocidae > Phoca > Phoca vitulina. The sequence continues at coordinate 66,651,279 of NW_022589708.1, read as the reverse complement.
TTCCTATGTTTGAGAATATTCAATTCTGCAGTAGAAGACAGAAAAACAAACAGGATGGACCAAACTCATAAGAAATGTTAAGTATGGTATAATTTTTAATAAGCAAACTTCTTAGGATATGTTGTTTGTGCGCATAACAAGTAAGCAAGTAATTTGTGAGACATAGGTAGAATTCATATGATATGTTAAATTTAGACAGTAAGTTAGTAACCTATAAGACATGTCAATAATCAGTCAGTGGAATAAATAAAAAGCAAAAGTGTTGGGGCGCCTGGGTGGCTCAGTCGTTAAGCGTCTGCCTTCGGCTCAGGTCATGATCCCAGGGTCCTGGGATCGAGCCCCACATGGGGCTCCCTGCTCAGCGGGAAGCCTGCTTCTCCCTCTCCCACTCCCCCTGCTTGTGTTCCCTCTCTCGCTGTGTCTCTCTCTGTCAAATAAATAAAATCTTTAAAAAAAAAAAAAAAATCAATCACCCAGTGGTGACATCCAGGATGGCCTCAGGTTGACGCCATGTGCACTCTTACCCAAAAAACGCACTAAGACCTAGGGCTATTTAGCAGGCTAATTGACAAGCTAAGCTATGTACAGATGTTCTTGGCCCTGAATGGCTCCTGTAGAGCAAGTATGTGTCACTGGCCCAGGACACCTTCTTTCTGGAACCCCTACCTCGAACCTCACCTCTAGTCCTCATAAGCACAACTGTAGCAGGGAGGACTGAGATGGCGGAGAGAGACAGCAAGGCTATGTGAGCCTTCTGAACCCCAGGTCTCAGGTTTCATAGTCCCTCCATCTCCTCATACCCTACCCCAGGAATGTTAATTTACCCCATCTCTTTGCCCTTGTTTGTTACTGTATGTTTTAAATTGATTGAATAAACCATGTGATTCAAGCACTGTAATTTGGTCTATGAGTCTTTCTGCCCTGTGCCTTCCAAGATAGCATGCCTCATAGCATACTTGGAATACACAAGGTAGTTCCCCATCTGATAGGTCTGAACTAGAGGATTATAATCACTGAGGTAGTTGAAATAATCCAACTAGACCCCAATTACTGTGGTTTAACATGGTTAGTTTTTGGTGTATGCAAGCTTTCAACAAATGTAAAACCCCGTAAGACATAATCAAGCTTCCTCCTTTGGAAAAGTACAAGCTACCTCTTTCAGAATATCTATTTCTGAAACCTTAAAGCAAACCTTTCGCAGACAAAAACCACGCCCTATTTATCTTTGTATCTCCACACCTAGCCTATCACAGCAACAGGGCAGATACGTAATGGTTTTTGCCAAATTGAAGAAAGTTACAGTGCATTTTCCTAACTGAGACATTTACATGCTGATATTTATATGTTGACTCTGACAAAGCTCATCACTGAAATCAATAAGCAATTTTATTAAAAATTGTGTGGATTAGATCATTTATCCAGACAGAGGCTGTCATGGGAAAATACTGACTGCCTCCTGGGCAGAACTGAGAGAAGGGAAATGACTTCCATAACACAGTGGTTCAAGACTCCTAGACCAGTGAACCTCAACTTAGTTTTCAATGGATTATGACAGAGATCCCAAATCCTCGATTCATTGTCAAAGGGAGTTAGCAAACAATTTGAGATTGTGGAGATGTGGAAAAGTAACCACATGTCATATAGATTGTTTGCTGAGGCGGAGTGCAGCACATATCATGACAAGCCAAGCCCCAACACATAAAATAAAAGGAAGAGAGAAAAAAAGTGAAAGTGTTTTTGTTTATTTATCTGGGATGATTATTAAATTGAAGCCATGTTAGATAAATTAGGGTTCATTCATACAACAGAATATTTTGAAGATTTTTAAAAAGAGATGAAAAACAGTTTACAAACTGCTATGGAACAATCAATCAGATATGTCGTCAAGCAAAAAAAAAAAATCAATGTGAGGAGCAATTTGTATAGCATGTTTATATTTTGGGTTTAAAAAATGTAGACAGACACTTGTATACGCATAAAATTTGTGGAAGGACACATGGTATATTGATTATAGTGGTTGACTCTAGGAAAGGGAACTGGGAATTGTAACATGTAGCAGAAAGTGGACTTGCTTTTTGTTTTCATGTATTCTAAAATTTGTGGAAGTTTGCATTCATAACATTTTCTGAAAATAAAGTAAAATTATTAAAGATAAATTTTTTTAATGTCAGATTTTTTCTAAAATGCTCTTTCATCAAAAATATGTAAAACTCAATATAGTAAACAAATATATTTCAATTCATATTTATATCTACAGTGTGCTGTCTTCCACTGTGAAGTGGAAGATTTTTCATTGGAGATTTGCTGTAACTTCTTAAACAGGATAAAAGCCTATAGATTCTAACTATGTTGTGTATTTGGTTATATATTTAGAGCACTTTTCTTTCAAGGTAATATGTCACCAGATGTCATTAGCCCACTGAGCCCTGTTCAATTCTAGAATTTAGTTACATTCCAGGTTAGTTGATTACACAAATTTCACAAATCAAAAAAACCTTTCTTCCTTTCTAGGAGGTAGTACTTAGGAGATGGCACCATTAAGTCCCAAATTGTGAATTTTACCCTTCAGAAACAAGACTGAGAAGAAAATGAAAGAAATGCACCTTGGTTTTCTCATCTATAAAATGGGAATAATTAGAGTAATACATAGCTTGATAATACACATAAAACCCACAATAAGTGGTAGTTGTAACTAACACAGCTTAAAGGTCAAATGAAGATATTCTGGTTCTATGTAAATATTTATGTCTAGAAAACGTAAGTTTATTGTCTTATTTAAGTAAAACTGTAAATGCCTAATGATGCTTGGTGATGACTATTACCTTCCTATCACAACTTGGCACACATCTCTCCCAAATATCTATGATTACTCGTTTGAATCGGAAGTGGCTCATCTACCAGTGTATTCACAATTAACTGTTTCCATTGGCTTTGGTAAACAAAATAACCAAATTATTGTTCAAATTTCTTGCACAGTTGTAAAATTCAATTCATCTAAAAGAGCTTTTTAAAGGTTGGTTAAAAAAAAGAAAGAAAAAGAGGCATGTTATATATTTACCTTTCAGTGATGAAAAACTTGAACTAAGATCATAAAGATAACAGGAATACACATTTGGGAGGGGGAACATTAAATCCATCTTCCTAAGGACTGATATAAAGACGAATTTTATTTTTTGTATTAACATATAATTTATTATTTGTTTCAGGGGTACAGGTCTGTGATTCAACAGTCTTACAAATTTCACAGTGCTCACCATAGCACATACCCTCCCCAACGTCCATCATCCAGCCGCCCCATCCCTCCCACCCCCCTCCACTCCAGCAACCCTCAGTTTGTTTCCTGAGATTAAGAGTCTCTTATTGTTTGTCTCCCTCTCTGGTTTAGTCTTGTTTCATTTTTCCCTCCTCCCCTATGATCCTCTGTCTTGTTTCTCAAATTCCTCATATCAGTGAGATCATATGATAATTGTCTTTCTCTGATTGACTTATTTTGCTTAGCATAATACCCTCTAGTTCCATCCATGTCATTGCAAATGGCAAGATTTCGTTTTTTGATGGCTGCATAATATTCCATTGTATATGTATACCACATCTTCTTTATCCATTCATCTGTTGATGGACATCTAGGCTCTCTCCATAGTTTGGCTACTGTGGACTTTGCTGCTATATATACTGGGGTGCAGGTGCCCCTTTGGATCACTACATTTGTATCTTTGGGGTAAATACCCAGTAGTGCAATTGCTGGGTCATAGGGTAGCTCTATTTTCAACTTTTTGAGGAACCTCCATACTGTTTTCCAGAGTGGCTACACCAGCTTGCATTCCCACCAACAGTGTAGGAGGGTTCCCCTTTGTCCGCATCCTTGCCAACATCTATCGTTTCCTGACTTGTTAACTTTAGCCATTCTGACTGGTGTGAGGTTTCGATTTGTATTTCCTTGATGTTGAGTGATGTTGAGCACTTTTTCATGTGTCTGTTGGCCATTTGGATGTCTTCTTTGGAAAAATGTCTGTTCATGTCTTCTGCCCATTTCTTGATTGGATTATTCTCTCGGTGTTGAGTTTGATAAGTTCTTTATAGATTTTGGATGCTAGCCCTTTATCTGATATGTCATTTGCAAATATCTTCTCCCATTCTGTCTGTTGTCTCTTGGTTTTGTTGACTGTTTCCTTTGCTGTGCAAAAGCTTTTTATCTTGATGAAGTCCCAATAGTTCATTTTTGCCCTTGCTTCCCTTGCCTTTGGCGGTGTTTCTAGGAAGAAGTTGCTGTGGCTGAAGTTGAAGAGGTTGCTGCTTGTGTTCTCCTCAAGGATTTTGATGGATTCCTGTCTCACATTGAGGTCTTTCATCCATTTTGAGTCTATTTTTGTGTGTGGTGTAAGGAAATGGTCCAGTTTCATTCTTCTGCATGTGGCTGTCCAATTTTCCCAACACCATTTGTTGAAGAGACTGTCTTTTTTCCATTGGACATTCTTTCCTGCTTTGTCAAAGATTAGTTGACCATAGAGTTGAGGGTCCATTTCTGGGCTCTCTATTCTGTTCCATTGATCTATGTGTCTGTTTTTGTGCCAGTACCATACTGTCTTGATGATGACAGCTTTGTAATAGAGCTTGAAGTCCGGAATTGTAATGCCACCAGCTTTGCTTTTCTTTTTCAACATTCTTCTGGCTATTCGGGGTCTTTTCTGGTTCCATACAAATTTTAGGATTATTTGTTCCATCTCTTTGAAAAAAGTCAATGGTATTTTGATAAGGATTGCATTAAGTGTGTAGATTGCTCTAGGTAGCATAGACATTTTGACAATATTTGTTCTTCCAATCTATTAGCATAAAACAATTCACCCGGGTTTGGTTAAATTGACCAGGTAATCACCTGTAGTCCATTTTTTACTGCCTTTATAAACACAGTCAGGACATCATTTATTCGGAGCTTTAGCAAAGAATCATGTTGCTGTCTTAAACATTCCAAAGAGGGTTCTATTTCAATGACTAGTCCTTGAGAGTAAAGATAAATCAGACTAAATCACCTTAAGGTTTACATACTGTCAACCAGCAATTATCTAATTGATTTTTTAGTGATGACTAGAACACCAACTACTTACTTTGAAAACAAATAGCCATGGTGGTTTTATGAACATTCAGATCTATGATCCAAACAAACAGGGAAAAAAATATGGATCTAAGAAAAGATTGAAGATGCACAATTGGACAAGAAGATAGGGTGTAGCATGAAACACAACAGGGTTAGTCATTGGAGAACAACTACCCTGCAAACCCAGACCTCCTCCAGCCCTCTTCTGATGCTCATTCTCACACCTGCTCACCACCATGAAGGGACAGAACTAGCTGCTGCTTCAAGAGGCTGCTCCTTACCTATAGGTGACCTGCCTAGAAGCAAAGTGTGGGGGTGTGGGAGGGGGTGGGTGTGACCAAGCAGAGCAGAAAGCCTATGCAGGTCTCCTGTCTGTTACATAAAAGGGGAGGGGGAAGGAGAGGGATGGGGAGGATCAAAGACATACCTGGAGGAGCCCCAGTGAAGGACCACCTTTGGCAGGAGATCTTTATTCCATGACTCAGATAGGTAAAGAATCAGGAAGATTTTCAAATTCAATTATTTCTGAGACCTAGCTGATTTTCAGTCCACTGAATTCCACAGCTGGAACAAACAGTGAAATCTGTTCAGGTTAACAATGAAATAGTATCAAAACACATGCTTTAAAAAAAAAAAAGAAAGAAAAGAAAAAAAGGAAACAAAGAAACAACAACAACAAAAACCAGAAATCTCATCAAGTCCTCTGGAGCCTGAAAAGGAATAAGAGAACACATGTGTTTGAAATGAGGAAAATTATTCACAGCCATCCTTATGTCATGTAATGCTCCCTAAAAATGGTTGTTTTATTCTATATATTCACTTAATCACTCATTTAATGTTTTCCGTAGAAAGTGTACATTTAATGTGATAAAAGCCTTGTTCTAAGCTGGGATAGAAGAAGAAACATGCCGATAGGGAAGCCCGGGCCTTCCTTTCTGCATGAAGATGCTGGCCAAAGGCTGCAAAAGCAGGTGGAGAATGCATGCCACCATTGTCAGTGAGAGAACAAGATCAAGACACCAGCCCAGGAAAAACAGAGAACCTCATGAACCAAGCTAGTCATCCTCCTTCCTGTGAGGAGAGAGTGAGAGGAGAGTTCAAGTGTGGAGGCTACTGGCACCTGGTAAGTAGAGGCTACTTCCCCAGTACATTCCTAAGAAGGTAGAAGTGTTGGTAGAGTCCCTATTTTACACAAGGAGCATGAAGAGTGGGAGAAAAGTGTTTCCCCTCAGGAGCCCTAATTCTAATTAATACGGATTCCTCACTGCCCACGTGACTCTCCCACAAACCTGTAGCCTGTTCCCTAAAACATTTCAGGCACTTTCACACCTCGGGGTCTTCATTCATGCTGTTCCCTTTCCCTGAGTTCATTCTCCTCATTCCCACCCATCTTGTCTTCCCCAGTTGGTACATTCCTCTTCATCTCTGAGGTGATCCACAGTATACTCTCCCTTTAGCATCTTTCCCCAACCCCCTACCCCCATGGGGAAACGAATTCCTGACACTCTCATTTGCTTTACCAACTTGGGCAATTGAGCCTCACTTTTTTCATCTCTAAAGCAGGAATAATAGTACTTAACTCCTCAGGGCTAGTGTAAGGATGAAAGCGTGCCTTCAGACCTGGTTGCTAACTGGTGTGTAATAAATGTCCCTTTCCCACCTGCACTCTGAGACTGGAACTAAATTTCCTGTCTCTTTGTTAAATAAGCCTAGGACCAAACATACATTCCTGTGAAGATGTTAAAAAATACTGAGACAAGCAAAAATAACTTAGCTATTTGCTCTAGGAAATATTTGTTCCTGGAAGATACGACTGTGAGCCAACTAAAATAGTTTACATATCAAGAGAGAGTTTACTCATCAAGACTCATTTCAATCCCCTTGCCTCACTGTGCTTACCAATCCAAAACTATTATGTCATAAACCCACACACTGCTAGTTTGACTCTGTTTGTAAACCTAAAGTTGCTTAATCAACACATCGTTTCAGAGATTTGACAGTTGACACCTCTTTGCCTTAATTGAGATTCAATAGCACTTTGCTTAAACTTCTATTACAGCACGTGGCTATAACTTTGTTATTGGTGATGAGCCAGTCATCTTCCTTCTTCTATAAAGCGGTAAGCTTCTAGAAAGCAAGATCATGTCTTTTCGTCTCTGTGATTCCCGTGTTCATCTTCATAGTTTGCCAATAGTTGAGCCAGAAAATAAAACAACACATTTTTCCTTGAATGAATGAATGAACGGTCATCCTTGAGGTCACAAATCTACTTCTAATCCACCGACCTAGTGGTTTCATGGAGGTTGCTCCCCACAGAACACTTGGCAATGTCTGAAAACATTGTTTATGGTTGTGACAAGGGGAGGGGGGCACTACAGACATCTGGTGGTAGAGGCCAGGGGTGCTGCTAGATCTACAGCGCACGGGGCAATCTGCACACAAAGAATTAGCTGGCCAAAATGTCAACATGGCCAAGGTTGAGACATCCTGCCTTAACCTGCCATACAGGTTGAGAAATCCTGTCCTACCCTGGTACCTTCTCCATTCTGCTCTGGGTCTCAGGAGGCTTATCTGGAATGCAACGCACCAGCAACCTGCCCTCCATCTCTGGTTGGATTCAACCAGTGGGAAGTACCAGCCAGGGATCAGAACATAGCAGGAGAACAGGGACCAAGCACTTAGTTCCCCAGCTCCCTGCCTGCCAGACCACAGGTGCTGGAGGCTGCTGTATCTTGGGTTCCTCTAGGAAAGTCACCGTCCCTCCCCAGAGGCCTCTCTGACAGCGATAGCTCTCCCCAGGTTCTAATAATTGTCCCCATCCCTTTGCCTCTACAGGCCTCGGCTTAGTAAGTGCTCCTCCTGTTGATAACCTTCACCATCCTTCGTTGCTTTCCCTAATGCTGCTTACACCCGGGTAATTAGCCTCTTCGTCGAATGCTCCTCAATTACTCTATTTGGGTGCACCATCTGTTTCGCAAGGAACCCTGACTGATACACCTACTAGGCATAGACACCAGGTAAAAAGATGGCTGAACACATCTGCATCGGGCTGGTATGCTCTCATGACAGGCGTAGCAACTCTGATTCGAAATATATTAACAGAGTGTCAGGACTCCTTAGAAAGGACATTCGTGCCTCTGAAAAGGCTGTTTTCATTTATATCTGTTGGGAACTAATGTGGTCCCTAACGGCAGAAACTCAAGGGTACATTTTAAAGTTGTTCCTGAGGGGGAAAAAAGAAGAAAGCTTCACTTCTGAGCCTTAGTAAAGCGGTTTTAGGGCAGTAAAAACCATTATACTTTAGCAAAAACAACCACATCAAACTATAACATTTGTACTGACTGGTGAAAACCATTCCATTAGCCTCTCTGGCATGTGGGAACTGTGAAGGGAAAAACTGAGAAATAAAATGTTTGATCTACTCACCTCAATTCAGAAATTACTGAAGTTCAGAAATTTGTAACCAAATTAGGAGAAAACCAACAGAGTAAACAAACTTTTCTCATAGACCAAAAGAACCTATGATTAACTCTGATTTTTAATTAAATTTAATATGTGTTGCAATATTTACTGAGGCCCTTCTGTATAACTAATATTTGGGAAAAGAGATCGTATTTGAAATGGGAAAAAACAGCCTAACATTTTTACTGGTATATGAAAGCACAAGCCCAGGTATAAATCTTTTTAGCGCTGTCAAACCCAGAAAGGGAGAATTATATAATGGAATATACAAGAGCCGGGCTGGAGGTCCTTATGCAGATGCAAGCTGATTAAAATTAGCACTTCATGAAATTGCTTTCTTTCTTTCTTTTTTTTTTTTAGATGAAAAGTGATTCTAAGTGGGACACAGCTATAAAAGTAAAAAGTCCTCATTTTTCAATCTATGCTAAAGGTTCTTTCCATGCGCGACCTTATTTGGGATTTTAACCTAAGACTATAATATGCAAAGGACTTTTAAAATTGTTTTTCTTCTTGCTTGTTTGGCTTTAATGAAGAACTGCCAAGATTATCTGAGGGCAGAGTAACTAACGTGGTAGAAAGAGAATTCAAACCCTACGTTGAGGACTTTGAAAGTAGCATAGCTTTGGAAAACGACTGAACTTTGGGAGCCATGGGTTTATCTTTAAGTCTGAGTCCTGAACTTGCTGAGAGGATTAGGTGAGAGCATGCACGCATCCAGAGCACCTTTCACATGTCTGGCGCTCAGGAGCAGTTACTGGTGATTAGTGTCCGAGAGTCACCCCTCATTTAGCGGCAGTGCTGTCATTCCATTCAGCAAACTCCGGGTGCACACCTGTGATGCACTAAGTACCGCCCAGGTGCCTGCAAGGGGTTTCTAATTGTGTGAGTACAAAAATAGCCTGAGGCAATTGGAGTTGAAAAAGAGAGAGGTTAAGGTCCAGCAGGAATTTTAATTGAAATTGAAATTCCTCTCGGATTGCTGATTCAGATCCATTACTACCATCACACTGGAGAGGCTGTGACCTGGTGCTCCGGAAAAAGGATACTGAGAAATGTAAAGGGTCTGTCTGAAGACTACTTTGTTCCATTAGGATTTCTAAGATAATATACTCTTCTGAGATATCTTCCGCACGTGATCAAGCTAATTGGTGCACTACCCTACTAACTTTGTCAGTTACTCCCGCCTATCTTCTATCATGTGCCTGGGTTGTTTCTGTTTAAGGTTGCTTTGTTCTGCTGACTCACCAGCGTCAGAAGTACATGCTGCCTATCACTGACATTTCTCAGAGACACACAAATTGGACTGAAGCACCGGCAATTAATATTTCCACTTTTCTCTGCGTGACATATACAATATTATAAGTGGTACTCTAAGTGTAGAAGTGAAATAAAATTATGGGAAAAGATGGGGTTTTTGGAGACCAAAATCAATGACAGGTGCACTTTACTTCCAGACAGGCTTATAAAGGAGAGGAAAAGAGTAAGGCGTAATGTAGTATAAGGTACATTTTTTAAAAATCACCCCTCTTTCCTCCCAAAAGAGCTTGAGGCAGGAGGTAGAATAGCATCCATGCCATTAAATCATTTTAAAAATCCCTAAAGGAATATGATGATTATTTTGTCATTTAATTGTTTTTATTATATACAGTTAACCAAATATAATTTATGATTCAAAAGTCACATTTTTACTTATTTTTTAAATCACATTTTTTATGTGAGTCCCCAACCTACCAGCCACACGCAAGCCCCAATCTTACAAAACCTCTTTAGAGCCATACAATGGATTTTATGTATGGTTATTGTATTGTATGTAGCCACACAACGGTTATAATGACAGTAATAAATCCAAAGCTCTTAAATCGCATGCAGGCCCACACCTGGCTGTTGGGAGTTTCCCTCTCCACATCCTCCTCTCCCTTGTTTCCAGAACTCAGCAGGGGTTTGGAACACAACAATGACTCCTTCCCCACCTCACCCTCCACCGGGCACCCTCCCTCCTCACCTCCTCCAACTCTTCACTCAAATGCCACTTCCATGAGTGTTTTCTTGGTTGCCTTTCCTAAAAATCCTAACACTCCCCACTTCCCACCCCCCACTTGATTTTTCCCCTTAGCATTTTTCATCATTTAACATATTATAACATATCATCAACAGCCCTTTTTTCCCTTGAATATGTATATACACCTTGCTTATTAATCTACCTCCCTCTACTAGAATGTCAGAACCACAGGAGAATTTTGTATGCTTTGTTCATTACTATAGCCCCAGGGTCTAGTGCAGTGCCTGGTACTTAATAAATGCCACATATTTTTGTTGAATGAATGAAAGAGACCTTCCTCTTCCTGATTTTGGAAGCCCACATTTCCTTGCAAGTTCCCTGGGGCCAACTACAAAAGCATCTTGAATTAAGAAAATGAACAAAACCTGGAAAGAAGGGAAGAGGATGTCTGCTTGTCCTGATTCAATGTCATATTGAATCATTGTCTGATAGATCCATGCAGAGATTGTTTAATTCTCCAGGGGAATGTATCTTTTGTGTTTTTTTAATTTTTTATTGTTATGTTAATCACCATACATTACATCATTAGTTTTTGATGTAGTGTTCCATGATTCATTGGTACTGTGGAAAGAGCCAGGGCAATGTATCTTGATTTGTCATATCATTTACTATTGCTTAGGGTCCAGACTCTATGAAGTTACATAGTAACTATCAGATTTTTGTCTGATAGAGATTAAATAATTTCTGTACAGAAGAAAAAATAACCCCAAATGTTATATTTTTATTGCATCATTGGACCTAAACCAGTTTTGTATCTAACCTAGCAATCTTCTTTTCTTCCTTGCCTTTAAATGTATTTTGAACCAGCTCTACCACTCTGCTGGTTCTCTCGTCAATGAGTTAAATAAATCTTTAACATGTGCTTATTCTATATTTGTAGAATAGTCGCGTTTTAACTTTTTTTTTTTTTTTTTTTTTTGAGAGAGCGGGGGACAGGGAGGGACGGAGGAAGAAGGAGAGATAGAATCTTAAGCAGGCTCCCTGCCCAGCACAGAGTCCAACGTGGGGCTCGATCTCATGACCCTGAGGTAATGACCTGAGCCGAAATCAAGAGTCACATGCTTAACCGACTGAGCCTCCCAGGTGCACCCACATTTTAACATTTTAAAGGTAGTGTTTTAGCAGCTTTGGGGGCCACACCACTGAAATGCCCAAATAAATGATGGAGATCAAGTTAAGAAAGAGAAAATCTGGGTAGTTAGTATTTTTGTTTGTTTGTCAGATTAATTGTGAGCTCAAATCAATTTTTAAAATGTGCCCATTTAAAATGTGTAATGGGCAGCAACTCTGAGATCTGGGCCACTCACTTTCTGTGATTCTGAGTTTACTTGGCTGAGGCTGTGGTATTCAAGCGTCAAGCTATTTGTCCAGGTGTTTGTAGTGGAGAAAACCCTATCCCTCTTGGTGTGTGAATTTGAAATATTTTACTACACCTGCGTGTATTAATAAAATAAATTATAAAGCTTTATAAAGGAGCTCTGCTCTGGTTGTGTTATAGATACTAATAAGCCCTTACATAAATCTAATATGACCAGAATTCCTGGAAAATAAACTAAACTTCCAATACTTCAAATGTACTATCACCCATTCCCAAAATCTATGAACAAACCACTAGTGAACTCAGAATGATTTTTATATAAAAACCCAAATTCATGTAATCAAAGTGAATCCTGGGACATATTAGACTTGTTTGATCCCTTTGGTTTAAAAGCAGCTGTATGTCTGCTCCCTCATTTTCTCTATGTAGAGTATATTATGAGAAAACATGTCACAATAGATCTCTATTTGTTTTCTCATGAGTAGACTATTTAATCTGAATTCCCCAAAGTCTTATACTGGTTTACTGATCAGAGAAGCCAACATATTTTCACATAAGGTTTTGGGTTATGAAAAATATAACATGATGTATTCAATTAACAGTTATAATTCTGATACATTTTTACATCAATAGTGATTGTGTTTTATAGTGCATCAGCTTATACATAACTTACAAGACCTTTAGTTAACATTAAGAACTGAAGACATTAGTAAATTGAGTTAATGAATAATCTTTGTATATCTGGATAATTTCTAATAGGACAGAATACTATAAGATTGGCCAGCAAACATAGTTATATACATGTGCGTATATATTTACATATACATATAAATAATAAAAGTATACATACCTACATACACACACAGCTTTGCTTCTTTTAATATGTTGCAACATGGCTCTACCTTGAGGTCATTTTAAGCAGGGTTTCTCAACTGAGGTACTACTGGCATTTTGGACCCCATAATTCTTTGTTGTAGAGCACCGTCCTATGCATTGGAGAATATCTACATCCCTGCCCTCTACACCATTAGCACTGCCCTCCAAGTCACAATAATAAAAAATGTCCCCAAACATTGCAAATATCCCCTGGAAGAAAAATTGAGAACTACTTCATTAATGAAGGTGTTCATTTTTGCCATTTTAACAATGTGGTAAAATGATCCCTATGACTATTGGGAGTCATGTTAGATTTACTCTGACTTTCTAAAATGCTTAAATGTGACAAATTTACTCCCCATCCTCCCACTTTGTTCTCTCTGTAAAGTAGAAGTTAGTTAAATCAGTTAAGAGTTAAAATTAATACAGGTGATTAAGACTGGTAGGAACAAGAGTGGCAGAGAAATTACACTGTGTTTAAAAGGTAATGGAGAGTTTATTAAGGAAAAAGGATTTTGTCCTAAAATTAAGTCTGCTGTTCCAGAATATGAATGAGAAGAGTGAAGGTTCAAACTTGAATGGATAGATAACATGGTAGAAGGAGTGCAGAAAATGGTTGTATTGTCTCGGTTTATAATAAATCCAAGTAATGAACCTAAATGTAAGCAATGACTTACATTCATGATTTGACAAAGTTGGCACAGTTTTGATAAAATAGTTCAAGTCTAGAAAGAAGGATAGAATTCTGTTAATCCTTCATGACCAAATGTTATGTTAACATAAAATTAGAATTTGGTTTTCTTTCCATTAAAATTGATCTTTCCATTAAAATTGATCTTTCCATTAAAATTTCCATTAAAATTCCATTAAAAAGCAGTATTTGATCTGCTCTTAACAAGGAGTAGGAAAGGTTATTATGTATTATCTATGCACTCTGTTCAGATACCAGAGAGTCCATGTCTCACCAGAATAACATTTTGTGCTTTGGCTGATTTAGTCATTTCCTTGATTGTTTTTTTAAAATCCTCACTGAAGGAGCTAATGTCGTGATAACTTCTTCTGTACTTAATTTAATATACTCCATTGTCACTTTGATTAATAAGTGGTCTAGCTAAAACTATCCATGTACTCAGGCATCTGATTCTCTTAAGGAATGGCCCGACTTCCTCTCTTTTCATTTTTGTTTTTTCAATACTAGAGTCTAAAACTGAGTAACAAAATGTCAAGTTGTCTTTTTTTTTTAACTGAGGTGTAATTGACACAATTCTGTATTGGGTTCAGGTGTACAACCTGATTGTGACTGATATTTGTGTACATTGCAAAATGACCACCACAATAAGTCTGGTTATCATCTGGCACCTTATAAAGTTTATGTGATGTTATTGACTCTATTCTCCATGCTATACATTACATCCCCATGCCTTATTTATTTAATAACTGGAAGTCTGTTCTTCTTAATCCCCTTTGCTCCTTCACTCCCCTTAACCACCTTCTGCTCAGGCAACCAGCAATCTGTTCTCTGTATTTATGAGTCTTTGTTTTGCTTTGTTTTGTTTGTTTGTTGTTTTGTTTTTTAGATTTGACATGTAAGTGAAATCATGTAGTAATCATCTTTCTCTGTCTGACTTATTTCACTTAGTGTAATACCTTCAAGGTCCATCCATGTTGTCACAAAGGGTAAAATTACATTCTTATTTTTTATGGCTGAGCAGTATATATATATACTGGTATACCACATCTCTTTTATCCATTCATCCGTCAGTGAACACTTAGGTTTTTCCATATCTTGGCTATCGTAAATAATGCTGTAAGTAACATAAGGGTGCATATATCTTTTGAAATTAGTGTTTTCATTTTCTTTGAGCAGATACCCAGTAAATGGAATTGCTGGATCATATGGTAGTTCTATTTTTAGTTTTTTGTAACCTCCATACTGTTTTCTATAGTGGCTACAACAGTTTACATTCCCACCAACGGTGCATGAGGGTTTCTTTTCTCCATATCTTCACTGACAATTGTTATTTCTTCTTTTTTTTTTTATGTTATGTTAGTCACCATACAATACATCATTAGTTTTTGATGTGATGTGGTGATCCATGATTCATTGTTTTCATATAACACCCAGTGCTCCATGCAGTACATGCCCTCCTTAATACCAATCACCAGGCTAACCTATCCCCCCACTCCCCTCCCCTCTAGAACCCTCAGTTTGTTTCTCAGAGTCCATAGTCTCTCATGATTCATCTCTCTCTCCGATTTCCCCCCCTTCATTTTTCCCTTCCTTCTCCTAATGTCCTCCATGCTATTCCTTATGTTCCACAAATAAGTGAATGTGAGACAGGAATCCATCAAAATCCTAGAGGAGAACATAGGCAATAACCTCTTTGACATCGGCCACAGCAACTTCTTTCAAGATACATCTCCAAAAGCTAGTGAAACAAAAGCAAAAATGAACTTTTGGGACTTCATCAAGATAAAAAGCTTCTGCACAGCAAAGGAAACAGTCAACAAAACAAGGAGGCAACCCACAGAATGGGAGAAGATATTTGCAAATGACACTACAGATCAAGGGCTGGTATCCAAGATCTATAAAGAACTTCTCAAACTCAACACCCAAAAAACAAATAATCACGTCAAAAAATGGGCAGAAGACATGAACAGACACTTCTCTGAAGATGACATACAAATGGCTAACAGACACATGAAAAAATGCTCATCATCATTAGCCATCAGGGAAATTAAAATTAAAACCACACTGAGATAACACCTTACACCAGTTAGAATGGCAAAAATGGACAGGGCAAGAAACAACAAATGTTGGAGAGGTTGTGGAGAAAGGGGAACCCTCTTACACTGTTGGTGGAAATGCAAGTTGGTACAGCCACTTTGGAAAACAGTGTGGAGGTGCCTCAAAAAATTAAAAATAGAGCTACCCTATTACCCAGCAATTGCACTCCTGGGTATTTACCCCAAAGACACAGATGTAGTAAAAAGAAAGGCATATGCACCCCAATGTTCATAGCAGCAATGTCCGCAATAGCCAAACTGTGGAAAGAGCCTAGATGTCCTTCAACAGATGAATGGATAAAGATGTGGTTCATATATACAATGGAATATTACTCAGCCATCAGAAAGGATGAATACCCAACTTTTACATCAACATGGATGGGACTGGAGGATATTACGCTAAGTGAAATAAGACACTTGTTATTTCTTATCTTTATGATATTAGCCATTCTGACAGGTGTGAGGTGATATCTCACTGTAGCTTTGATTTCTGTTTCCCTGATGATGAGTGATGTTGAGCAAACTTTCTTGTGTCTGCTGGCCATCTGTTTGTCTTTTTGGAAAAATGTCTATTCAAATCCTTTGCTCATTTTTTAATCAGATTGTTTGGGTTTTTGTTATTGTTGTTATTGAGTTGTATGAGTTCTTTATATATTTTGGATATTAACCACTTAAGAAATTCATGATTTGCAAATATCTTCTCCTTTTCAGTAAGTTGCACTTTCTTTTTGTTGAGGGGTTTCCTTCACACTGTAAAAGCTTTTTAGTTTGATGTAGTTCCATTTGTTTTGCTATGTAATCGGGGAGCAAGGCAACCACCTGCACTCTCCAGTCTCGGCAGGTGATACAGCCCCTGGTCCCTGCCTATCTGAGTAAGGTGGGGGGAAGATGCTGCCTCTGAGCGTACCCGCCTATGCTAGCAGGCTATGTAGAGTGCAACAATAGCATCAGCCCGTGCTTCTGTCTCTAGGGGGCATCTCATCTGCCCTCTGCCCCTCCAGCCAATGCCACGGCTCAGCAAATGAATCACCTTCACATATACTTTAGGTGCTTTTCAAACTGTTGGGTGTTTTCCTAGGTCTCAGGGTGAGTGACACTGCACACAATCCCTCCAAGAGGGGAATCTCCATTTCCTATAGCACTTTGGGATTCCTCCCCTGAACATCAGCTCCATTGGTTTTCCAAGCCAGACAATCTGGGGGCTCATCTTTCTGGTGCAGATCCTAGAGCCGGGGTGCCTGATGTAGGGCACTGACCCCTTGGTCCTCCTGTCTGATGAGATCCCTTCCTATTGTGTTAGGGGTGGGGTTTTTTGTGAGACCTTGTCTCACCTCTCCAACCCATCTCAGTGTGGTCTTTTTATCCTTTGTTGTGGAGAAGAGTTCTTCTAGTTTTCCATCTTTTTCAGAGGGAAATGATCTATATATACAGCTATAGATTTGGTGTGTACATGGGAGGAGGTGAGTTCAGGATCTTCCTATACCATCATCTTGGACACCCCCTCTCAAGGTGTCTTTTATACCTAAACTACCTTAAGGATCTTCCAAAGGACTCCTGAGAAATCACAAAGATTTGGGTTTTTATTTAACTAATGTATTAATGTCCTGCTGCCACTGTAACAAATCACTGAACACTTAGTGCCTTAAAACAACACAGATGTATTCCCTTGCAGTTCTTGGTATCAGAAGTCCAAAATGAGTTTCAGTAGGCTCAAATCAAGATGTTGGAAGGGATGTTTCCTTCCAGAGACTCTGAGGGGAGAATCCATTTTCTTACCTTTTTCAGCTTCTAGTGGCCACCTATCTTCCTTGGCATGTGGCTCCTTCTTCCATCTGCAAAGCACATCACCAATTCCATCATCCCATTACATTCTCTTCTCTTATATCTTATAACCATAATGATCATATTGGGCAGACTTAATAATCTCCCATCTCAAGATCCTTAATTTAATCATGTTTATGAAGTACCTTTTTTCATGTAAGGTAACATATTCAAAGATTCCAGGGATTAGGACATGAAGATCTTTGGTGGACGTGTTATTCAGTCTACCACACCTTATTTAAAACAGAGTACCAGAGGGGAGCCTAGCTGGCTCAGTTGGTGGAGCATGTGACTCTTGATCTCGGGATTGTGAGTTTGATCCCCACAGTGGGTTTAGAGATTACTTTAAAAAATAAAATCTTAAAAGAAAAAAAAAGATGGGGCGCCTTGGTGGCACAGGCAGTTAAGCCTCCGACTCTTGGTTTCAGCTCAGGTCGTGATCTCTCTTTCAAATAAATAAATAAATCTTAAAAAAAAAAGTATGAGAAATAATTAGGTTTTATGGTAAACTCCGTATTTCTTGAGTAGCTCCACATCAATGTAAAAGCTATAGGAAAAAGTTGTCAAAGAAGAAAGTCGGTCTTCCTTGGGTTAATTTTGTACAAGTAAAACATTATTAATATAAATAAGTTTTATATATGTAACAAATCCGTTGGAAGGCATCTAAAATAACCAGGTCAGGTAAGTTTTTTAATGATTCATAGAACCCATGATATAATGTGGCACAACCATGTGACTATTCAGTCAACTTTCAATCTGATGTTTAAATCATAAAATACAGGTTTGTAAAACAACAATAAACAGTATCTAAGAGTAAATAACATTTCTCCAAAAGAGAGACATGATGCAAGTGTATGTCAAGATAACTTAGGTAAAATGTATTTATATGCATCTCCTTTTTATATCCCAGTTCACTATACAAATGATTACTGAAAGTTAGTGTTCTACGTGGAGTACATTACTACATAATAGAATATGATATGCTCTTTTTACTTAAGAGCATTTATCTCTAAATTTCACATGCTTTTTTCCATTTAATGTTTCATTTTAAAAATTAGCTTTAACAATATTTTCCATTTATCCAGATTTACACTTTTCCAAGGCAGATTGAAAGATTTTGAAGATTTGTCAATGACTTTGCTCTTATCCATATATGCTCTTATACCAGAGGGAGCATTGGTCAAATTCTTATGGAAGAATTATGTAGTGTATATACTCCAACAGAGAACTTCACTCTCCTTTATTCTGTGTATTGGTTACTGAAATAAATTAGCTACATTCATTCAGCCTTACCATCAACATGTGGTTTCTGCTTTGCCTTATTTGTCTGAAGACTTAAGACTCCAGACTGAAATTGTCTGAAAAACCCAGTCTTAGAGCCTTGTAGAAAGAACTGAACCAGGTACCATTCACTAGTTCACTATTGATATTTCTTTCTTTCTTTCTTTTAACTATTGTATATTTCAAGAAATATACTCATGGGAACAGGCTTTGGAGCTTAACTCAACATTACTTAGTCAACCATGAAACTGTCCTGGAAAACTGAATCAGGGTATCTAAGATGGTTTTGAGTTCAGAAGCAGATGACTCCCAGGAAAATCATTCTGCCGAACCAAGATCCAGTAGACCAAGACTTAAGTGAAAGTAGGACGTTCTAAACTAATGAGGGAAATGTCATGTGGCATTTTTGTGGGGAATATTTTTGGAATTAGTCTTCATGTTCTATTTTCTGATACATATATAAGGAAGCCCTTTATCTTTTAAAAATCTGTAATTCTCGGGCACCTGAGTGGCTCAGTCGGTTAAGCGTCTGCTTTCTGTTCAGGTCATGATCCCAGGGTCCTGGGATTGAGTCCCGCATCGGACTCCCTGCTCAGCAGGAGCCTGCTTCTCCCTCTCCCTCTGCCTGCCGCTCCCTCTGCTTGTGCTCGCTCTCTCTGTCAAATAAATAAAATCTTTTTTAAAAAATCTGTAATTCTCAAATTATGCTTTTGTAAACTGAAATTTAATTGAAACTGAAATTTAAGATTCTTTAAGTAGTATCTGGTTCTCACAATTCTAGATTTTATAATTCTGGCCTTCAGAATTCAGGAACAAATACTTTAACTGAATCTCCTTTTCATAGCAATGTAGTTTTTTTGCATAAAATCAATATAAATTTATCCTTCTTTGCTCAAAAAAATCATTTAACAAATATTTATAATCAGGCCATACCTAGAGTGTCATACTTGAGAATAAAGCACATTTGATGAGCTTTGACAAGCCCACCATTAGGGAACAAGGCTTGTACTTCATGTGTGGAACCAGTGCCCAAAGATCTTTCTTAGGAAATGGTCTGGTACCTGTCCTATGGCTGGCAGGTTCCTAGACTTAATAGCAATGGAGAAGATCAGGAATCTTAGTAGATTGTCAGGACTTTAAGGAGACAAGAATTTAGCCTAATTTATAGATAGTGCTGGTGAAAACTGGAGATTAATTTCTTAGGTTAGGTTTTCTAGAGTCAGAACACAAAAAACAATAAGACTTTTTGCTGAGTCTTTGGAATAATTGAAGCTATTGAAAATACCACCTGAGACTCCTTATAAAACTTCTAGACTGAAGTTAATTCTCTGGTCTTGTCATTGTTCAGCACCTATAAGTCTAGATTCACTAACCACACTCAGAGGCTCATATCTTTAATTAAGACTTCTTACTAAAACTATGTAAATTAATCAGGCCAAAACACAGTGATAGCCTCTTTTGTGTGTGTGTGTGTGTGTGATCAAAAATAATCCTTAGAGAATATTTATAATAACTTGAAAACTCCCCTGCCCTGTATATAGTTTGTTCTGGTCTTTTTTTTTTTTTTTTTAAGGTATAATCATAACCCTCATACAAATATGAAATGAACACATATCAAAGATTTTATTTAATGTATTCATTAATGAGAGAACCAGCAACATATTCCAACAGTGTCAAAGAAAAATTCAAAGACCAACATATATGTAGACAAGAAGGATGCTGAAATAGTTACAAATAAATGCAAATTGGCTTCTTTGGGTGGAGGGGATGGTGAGGGGAAATCAATTGTCTCTCCACAAAACAGAATTCATTTGCATGTTTATAGAGTCATTTGCATTGCTAGTTATTACAACTAACGGAGTTGTAAAGAGCTCAAAGTCAATGAAAGGTAGAGATAACCCTGAAGGGTGCACTAGAAAGGATACTTAATCATCATTGATTTATATATTTAGCCCATTTCCAAGTCTTTCAGAATTTTTTCTGACACCTATGACATCCCATTTTCCCTCTTTTTGTAGAAGGCTTCTAAACTCACCTATGAAGTGTGGATTTTCCTCCTCCCTTTCCCCTGAAAAGACTTTCTTAACCACCTTAGGACTAAGAAATCCCAATAGGAGTACTTCCTTCCCACTAATTTCTTCACAGCTGAGCAAGGTTTCCCCAGGGACTGCATCTACAGTCTCACATACCCTTCCTCTGAGGTTCCAGTTGGCTGGCTCCTTGGGGACCTTGAGCCTCAAAAGAAAATATTGACATGAAGTAATAAACCCCTTAAAGGCAGCTCATGTCTCCATTGGTGAAAAAGAATGAAACTCAATGTTACTTTAATAATTAAGCCCCAACCAAGGGGCTATCCAAATAGACAAGCACCCTAAGGGTTGGGCCACTCAAAAGTGCTTGGTGTGCAGGTTGGGGAGGGAGGAAGACCCTGGTGCTCAGGAGCCTGGCCTTTTCCCAAGCTTTCCCTATGAGGAGAAACCCTAACCCTCCCCTGTCTCTGCCCTAAGGCATTTCCTTTTGTTCTCTGTAAACTATTTTAAAAGCTACCTTCTATTTCAGTGATGTTAGGCTCTAAAGGCAAAGTTTGAAGACAACTGAAGTCATCTTAGAGTCCTTAAAGGCATCACATAGATATATGCAAATATATGCAAATAGGGTACACAATGGATTAATTAAAATAAAATCTAGTAGCCTTAAATAGACACCAAATAATAGTCCTAGGAGAGGCAATTAAATCTATTGTTTACAACTACTCTCTTTGTTAGCTGATTTTTTTTTTCCAAATGAAGAGGCAAATCATTTTCTTTTCTACTCTGATAGAAAGGCAAAAAAACATTGCACTTATTATCTACATCATTGTTGTCTGGAAAAACATAGCCAAACAACGTCCGTTAACAGGAAAAAATAATTCAGAAATAGGGCCACAGCTAAGAAGGCTTTCAGGGTCTGACCACTGCTCACTACTTCAGCCTCATCTCCTCCTTCAACTCCCCCCTGCCCAACTCTCAGCTCCCCTTATACTGAACTTCTGGCAGCTCCACCATCCCAGCAGCTCCCAGTCCCCCCCAGGGCTCACATTCTATCCCCTCTGCCAGGAGAAAGAACACAGAGCCTGCCTTCAAGAGCACTCAACCCAGTCAGGGAAAGCGACAACTAGCAGGCAATTATATAACCCAGCATGCTGAGTGCAGCAATGGAAATGTGAACAGAGCATAATGGGAACATGAACAGGAGCACCTATGGGAGGCAGGTGGGGTGGTCAGAGAAGACCCTAAAAGACATTACACTTGAGCTGAGGACTCAAGGAAGTATAGGAAGCAAGTGCTGCTAGAAAGGAAACCTAAAATAGACGATTTTATGATCTGTATTTGGAAGAGCTACAGGGAGTTATGCGTGTGAACGGTATGAAATGAAGGTCTGGGTTGGCCATGTTATAAGATAAACTGAGGCATGTCAAACTTTTAAGAGTCTATCTGAGCAAAAATCAATTCCCATCAGGCAGCAACAAACCAGAAGCAGTTAGGAGCGCGCTCCACCGACAGGAGCTCAAGCAGAGACTTTTATAGAGAAAAGGCAGAAGCAAAGTAAGGAAATTATTGATTGGTTATTGCATAAAGCCTAGTTGGCAGTTTGTGACTGGTTGTCCTTAGGTTTTGATTACATAACCTTGAGGCATTTATAGGCTTAAATTTTTGTTTGTTTCCATAGACCACAATGTCTTTAGTGCCACCTCAGTCTAATGGCCTTTTTGTTTAATTAAAACACCATACTAAGGAGCTTGCACTTACTTCATCCACTGGGGAAAAGGGAGCCATTGAAGAGCTTTCAGTGAGTGATAGGATAAACTTCTCTTCTAGGGTTGAGACCACCTGTCTGCATCTTTACAGAAGGAAAAAGAGCAAAGAGTCAAGGAAGTGATACCAAGTTCAAAGGCTGTTAGAGTAATACCTGGGAGCGACTGTGGTGGCTTTCATTAAGGCAGTTGCTGTGGTCAAGAAAGGGGGGCACATTTTAAAGATATTAAGGATGGAGAGAATTAACTGGACTGATGATTAATTAGAATATAAACAGCACTGGGATGAGAAAGAACTAGAAGTTAACTCCCAGTTTTTGTGCTTGGCAACTCTGTAGATACTGGTGTTCTGCACTGAGGTAGAGGTAGAGGAGGGGAAGATATTGAGCAGTATAGTAAATGTATTGAGAAATAAGGACTTGATGTCCAGGAGGCAGATGGAGTGTGAGTTTAGTAATAGGGGGAAAATATCCCATAAGAGATTAGTTGCCAAAACAGGGGACAAAAAGGATAATGGTGGCCAAAGTAGGGCAGTGACAGCAAAGATTTAGAAGCGACATATTCTAGATGTAGTTAGGAAGCAAACTGTTTCTTCCCCTTCATTCTCTAACCATTCAAACATTAGTCACTAGCCCAAGACTATATTAATTGTCTTTATGAAATAAGTAATCACAAGCCCCAAAATTTTGGATGGTGAAGACTTTGGCTTGTGTTATTAACATCTTTTTCCATTCTGATATCTAGAGCTTAAAGTTCTTGCAAGAAATAGACCGAAGCCCTCCCATTTCATGGGCACAATGGGGTGATTTACCAAAATTGTATCACTAATTGACAGCAGAGCTAGAGTTAGATGCCCTTCTAATACTGTATCTTTCCACCACACTATGTTACTGCTGATCTCTCAACCTGATATTTACTTCTAAGTATTTAAAACAGCCTTCTAAAAATCTACAGAACATCAAGAAGCCACATTTGAAGCCATCCATCCTTATCCCCCGAGGTACATTAGAGCTCAAATCATGAAATTAATAGTTACTTGCTTACCCAGAATCAATATATTCCCTGGCTAAGATGAGTGATTGTCTTTGGAGATAACATAAAAGAGATCTGGAGTGAGTGCCGCTGACAGATGGAAAAGCGAAGCTGGGGAGGGAGACAGCTGCAGTAGAAGAGAGAGAAGAGGCCGGCTTCAGTCAGGCCAATCCTTCAAAGTCGCAGCATGGCTCGCCCCAGGGAAGAGTGGAGACGTGGAATTAATAACTGAGACCTTGGGATTAAGAACCTGGAGACTGGAAATATTCAGGAAACCCCATTTCCTAATCTGGGTCCCCACATTCTAAGTGTCCTCTGAGTTTGGATCAACATCTCCGTCAGTTTTTAATTAATTAACCATATGTTTATGTCCCAAGTCGGGAGTAGACATCCACCCAAGAACCTGATATTCCAATGGAAAACCTATAATCGAAAGGGTAATGTGGTCCTAGGTTAGGGTTAAAACCACATAATGTGTATAGGTTATCAAAATCCCTAAAATGGGTCTGCTTTATTCAAATTATTTTATCATGAAGTGAGAAAATGAAAGAGCCATATGAATATAATGAATCTAAATTGAAATGCTCTATTCTTTATGAGCCACTTCTCCTTTCAAACTATGTCAAGAACAAGTGTTCACTAAATGCATTCCTTTTAGAAGCTGTCTTAATGTGGAAGTGAAATACTGTGTATACTCGCTATTTCCATGGTAACTATTTTCTTACTAAATGGAAAGAGCATAATCAACATTTAAAACCTTTTATTTCCTGAAGCATTCCACTTTTGTGAATGTGTTTTATACATAAGTTACATGCAGTGTCTCCCCCTTTTATTTTCTTCTTCTTCTTCTTCTTCTTTTTTTGAGAGAGGGAGAGTGAACAGGGAAAGGAGCAGAGGGAGGAGGAGAGAGAGAATCTCAAGCAGACTCCACATCCAGCGCAGAGCCCAACGCAGGGCTCGATCTCACAGCCCTGAGATCATGACCTGAGAGGAAATCAAGAGTTGGATGTTTAACCCACTGAGCCACCCAGGTGCCCCTATTTTCTTCTTTTAACTAAAACTAATTTTGTTAAATTTGGTGGCTAATGTATAGGAAGAATGATACAGTATATTTGTTGCTCTGTGGTTTATGAGATCTATTGCTTTCACATTTGAATATTTTGCTATAAAAACTGACATACATCTTTTCTCAAAGTGTTAGAATTCAGAGCTTTGAAAAAGATAATCCAGTTAGTATATGTCCTAGATGCGTTCAGTAAACACTGCAAGAAATGCTTTGTCTGTGCTAAAAAATAATTTTTTAGAAAAAGATGAAATCATATCTCTTGTACAGATACGAAAATGAATATGTTTTTAAAAATTTTATTTTACTCATTATAAAAGAACTAGGTCATAAAGCCTCTCTCTATGACCAAACTTTGGTCAAGTTCCTCTGAGCCCTGTGCTCAACTAGTCCTCAGCCTCGGTTCCTAGTCCTTCATGCCCCAGGATCTTCTAGGTCCCAGTGTTGGCAGGGGGGATAATTGTACCTTCTAGTTCTCTGTGCCTTGCAGCCGCTTAGGCATCAGCTCTCTCTGCTCTGCAAGGTCAGTTATCACCTGTCCATCTGCTTCCTGACTTTCAAAATTTGATTCATGTCTCCAATCAGTAGTCCACTTTCCTGTTCTTTTTGTCCTTTTGGTTCATTACTGTACCTTCCTTTATTGTCAATCAAAGGGGCTTCAAGAGAAGAAACAGAGATATATGTCTGTATTCAATCCATATGTTTAAATAGCTTCTTGATGATTGGTCAGTACTTTATATTTTTAAGGCCTCAATCTTTGTTCTGTCCCGCATTTTGCAAATTTACCCTCAATTTGGTATTTGCTTTCTAGTGTTGAATATAATGTTTTTTGATGGACAAAGCTTTTTTTTAATGTAGCAAGACCTACCAATCTTCACAGTAACACTTTAAAAAGCCCTCTCCACACCAAAGTCAGACAAACATTTATCTAGAGTGATTTCTAGTTCACCTAAAAGTCAATTGGTTTGTTTTTAACTTAACTAGTGCTAGGTTTTGGGTGAGTTATTTCAGAATGGTTATTTGTGCCTTGTTTTGTTTTGTTTGAACTTGCAATGTACTACAATGTTAAGTTGCTAGACACTACATTTTTATACTTAAAAATCATTTTCAACACAAATAGCCCCCCCAAATGTGGAACACTTTCCAGAAGGTGTAGCCTGAGGAAATTTTGAGACTCACCCTTGTTCAACCCCCCACTCTCATATTCCAAAGAAAATGCCAAACTATTGCTAAGTGTCCTTACAATAAACTTCTAGTTTTTCTTACGATGAATGCATTAATATTTTTCTTTAACATCCAAAGTTGCCAACTTAAGACACTTTACGGCCTCAAAGGTCACTTTCAGTTCAAAGAGAGAACTAAATCCCAGCCCTAAAATACTTTCTAGCCATTATGAGTGGAATGGGCAGCTCACAGTTGCCAGAAACAATTCTGTCACCCAATTTTTTTAGAAAGGAGCACTAAATGAGTCCATAGAGTATATGATTAAATTGTTGTTAGATAATGAAATTCCTCCAATAACTGATAGAATGTGAAGGAAAATTTGTTTTCTCTACTCAATACTTCTGACGCCAAATGTGTGGGTTTTTCTCTCACATTAAGCAATTTCCCAACCGGACACCCAAGGGGTATCCTACAATCCAATTCTGACATTAACTACCTAGAGGTAAAGCAGACTCCACAAGTTAAGGGTTCAGTCCCCAAAGATGACTCTCTACCTCAGACACCAGTAGTAAGTCCAAATTACCACCTGCACTGCTGACCAATTGGCTATAAATTGAAGATTCCTGCAGCCCCGTCCTCAGATTCAATAATATGCTCTAACTGCTCATAGAACTCAGGAAAACATTTCTTTATGTTCCTCTTTATTATAAAACATACAGACAGAGATAGATAGAGATACCTAGGGAGAGGACTGGAAAAATTCGGAGTTTGATAGTTTCTGTCCCATGCAGTTTCGGTGCCTCACCTGCCTGGCACAGGGATGCTTTCACCAGCCCGGAAGCTCTATGACCCTTGCTGTTTGGGGTTTTTATGGAGGTTTCATTCCATATGCGTGATTGAGGAAACAACTGGCCATTGGTGATGAAGTCAATCTCCAGCCCCTCTCCAGGTCCTGGAGGCCAGTGGGTGGGGCTGAAAAATTCTACTTACTTGGTGGCTTCCTCTACGACCAGTCCTCATCCTCCAAGAGTCACTTCAATAGCATAAACTCAGGTATGATTGAAAGGCTTTTATTATGAATAACAAAAGATACTCCTCTTATCCCTATCTCTCAGAAAATTACAAGGGTTTGGGGAGCTCTATGCCAGGTACCAGGGAGAAGACCAAATATATATCTCATTATATCACAATATCATGGGATGTGAAACATACATTTAGTTGAAACAACTGTAAAAGTACAATGAAAACATGTCAGAGACTACTTCAAATAAGGACAGTTGACATGCTTAATTACTCATGCATGAATGAAACAAGCCCTTCAAATCTTTTCTCGAGGAATAATCCCTTCATGATCTGATTGGGGACTATTAAATCATTGGAGATAGGATGACAAGCATGCTTCACATCCATTTGAAATGTCCCAGAACTATGCATGTACTCTGAAGTGTTGATGGACAGTAAAATAAAGGGAGGGAAGCACTAGAACAGTTTTCCCAAGACAACTGAAAGGTTTGGGCGCTGATCAGGTAGTACACCCACAAGACAGTCAAAAGGTAACAGGGCAAGAGACAGCAATGCTATGATACTGCTCCCTCAAATCGCCAATTTACTCCTTGAACTAAAACCTAGCAATGCAGTGAAGTAACACTGAGCAGGGAGACCCTAGGGATTGACATGCAAATAAGCACTCCAGGCAACCCACACTGAATTCTGCACCCGGGAGGAATGTTTGGGGTTCTCATTTGCATGTCGGTTACCGGAAAGTATTTTCAGTTCACGGCCATTTTAAAGCCCTCCTTGTCAGAGCCTGGGAACAAACCGAAGTGTCTGAACCGAAGTGACCAGGCAATGAGTATCCTTCTGTAACTCATAGGAAGACAATATGTCTTCTATTGGGAACATGAATATTCTCTTTAGATGTTTATCATGCAAACGGAAGAGAGCCTACCCACTAGTGTGAATATCTCTTTTTGAGGAAAAGATCTCTGACCACATCGACCTCTTTTCTGCCTTAATCTCTGAATTCTGAGGTCATGGAGCGTCCAACTGAGCTCCTCTTCTCAGAAAGAGTAGTATCTCACTCTTCTGTTGCTGCATCTGCTTCCTATTTATAAAGAGTGCACTTTGAGAAAAGAAATGTTTCTTTAATTCACAGCAATATTTATTGCTTCAGGGGAATTCCAGTCTTATCCTTTGGCAAGTTCACAGCTCTCAATTTAAACAAGCAAAGCAAATGCATTTTCTCTCCTTCCTATGAAAAGGCTGTTGTTAGCAGGACTTTGTCTCTCAAGGGTAACCATTTCGATTATTTTAAAACAAACAAAAATTAAACAAAATAAGATCATCTTAAAAGTCCAGAATCCACCCTAGAAATTTCTTTTCCACAGCATCTTTGTAATTAGCACAATTCAATCAACTTCCATTATCATTGTTCTTTAAGTGTCCACTCTGGGTGAGCTGTACTAGTTGTGGTTCAGAGTACTCACTTCTAGACTCTAGCCTCCAACACTTACCAGAAAAAAATGCAAGGTGAGTCCATACAATAATGTACATTAAACACTTTCTAATAGAATCTCATAAGTTGGATATGGTTTTCTCCTTAAGGACAAAGCACCAGGAGAACTATTGGTTGTATAATGGTGAATAGAGGTGTAATCCAGGATGATGTGCTTATAAATAAAATAAAACAGGGGCAATGATAACATCTCTTTTCTCTGTACTAAAGGAATGCTTTATAATAGTGGCCAGATTTGGGCAATGAATACAGATGAACTAGGAGCCTCCAACTCTTTGTGCCTCTTTGGTATACACAGCTAGTTCTTCAGAAATGTGTTCTTAAGAGTGGGATAATTATTTTAGATATGCTGGTGTAATGGACTTCATCAGTCTCATTCATGAAGCTCATTTCAATGTGCATCTATTACCAACTATACTCAGAGGATCCTCTGGAGTTCAATTCCAGCCACTTTTACCAGTGACACTCAAAAAGTTTTCTCAAACTCACAATCAAGGACTATGCAAAGAAAATACATAGATCACACAGTGATTGTTTATGTACAATAAACTGCAAATACCACCTCCTTAAGGAATGTCTAGGTATGTATCTATTGCTTTTAATCCCAACTAACTCATTTCAGTTTATTAGTTCTGCTCCACATAAGAGCAATGCAAACATTTTTTTAAGCATGCAAACAGTAAATCATATCTTCCCCACTCTTACAACCCAAAGCAAATATTTAACATTTATCTTATGTTTCTTATTATCAAAGCACCTTCTGTCATGTGAGAGAAATACATTTTACTTTTACTCACTATATAAATGAAAACACAGGGATACAAAGAGAAAAATAACTTAGATTATACATACGGTCTATGACATCGCTGATATCTGAATTCAGAATTTCTAAGGTACATTCTCATAAATGAAGGCATAAGACATAGAAGTCTAGGCCAATTAGAGCCATTGAATGGGTATTACCTGCTCAGTGGAAAGTGTGAACTTTATAAATGTCTTATCAGTATCTTTTCCCAGAAGTCATTTTTTTCCATATTCTTCACCAAACAGTCTCAATAAAATAATGACCTAATTACTTAAGATCTTTGAAACAGTTAAAGAGAATATGATGAATGGATTAAATTTTCTGTCCTTTTTATGAGTAACATTACTGTAAATCTGGTTATATATGGAGTTTGAGCATTATTAATCATTCTTAAATGCTAAGACAGAAGAATTAGACTTTTATTTTAAAAAGTTATCTCTTAATGCTTACCAGGCCACAAAAAAACCCTACTAAAATATTCATTATATTTGTAATTATTTAGTAACTAACTATCAACATATTGAGCTATTTGAAATCATATTTCCTGGAGACCAGTTGCTTTCCAAAAGAAAATCTTATTCTGAAATAATGATCATTTAATTTTAGTATGAAATCAACTCCCTTCTTAAGGCCAAATCCTGTCCAAAGCCACTGTGATTTTGAACTCTAGAGAGAAATCAATCCCAATTGAAAACTGCACTCTTCTGCACAATCTTATTTTGTAGGGAATACAGCTTAAGTTTTATAGTCCGATTGCAAAACAAATTGTTTACCAAAGACTAGGGATAGATACTAGAACCAAAATAAGACAAAAATATGGGGTTTATTAACACATATTAAATAAATGGTGGACCTTGGATGCTCTTTTTCCTAATTCAAAAATTTAAACACATTTCAGTTCAACATTGACTGAAATAACACAAGCATTTTTCTCTCATTTTATTTTGGCTCCCTATCATTGCCAATATTTCTTGGTCTGCCAAGAAACGGGACTTCAGAGACAAATTACAGATGAAATAGGAAGGTTATGAATCCCAGAGAAAGGAAAAGAGTTGAATGGCATGAGGAGATGGGCTTGGGAGAGAAACAAAGTGAAATAAACAAAGGGAAATGTCTTAACCAGAGCACATCTAGAAATGTAAATCTAGTCAAGGCAGCTTAAATAGGGGTGTCACAGGATCTAGGGAACAAAAAGTTCACTGGGAATGGAAGATTGGCACCAAGATTGCTCTTCATCTCTCAAAGCCACATGGCTTCCCTGAATTCTACTTCTTTGTTCTGACCTCTAGTTTTCTAACTTTCTCTTCAAAACTTTGTTTCTTCTTTTCAGAATCATTGACAGGTAGGTGGTTCTGGTTCTGTGTGGTACAGATTCCCACCCTAGCTCTATAAGACTAATTATTTCAATATGAAATATTTCCTCCATTCTGATTGGCCCAATGTGGATCAGGTCTCCATCCCTTTCCAGTCAGCTCTGGTCAAGGGCAGAATCATATGGCAATAAGGTTGCCCCTTCTGGACCATATATGAGACAAGATATCTAAAATGGGGGTGTAAGAAGGCGTAAAATGACCAGTGTCTGTATATTATGGAACAGAATAAACCCTGGGGATTTATATAGAAATAGCTACTTGTTTATCAGGCTTACTTGTTATCTTGAGAGGCTGAATTTGAGAGCAGGCAGTGAAGAATGAAAATGAGACTGATGTTATAAAGTAATGAAATAGATTTCTGTAAGAAATCAAACTCTCCTGAACAACAAATACATCAAAGAACATACTGGAACTTATGGGATGCAGCAAAATCAATTCTGATAGTAAAGTTCATAGCAATAAATGCCTACATTAAGAGCAAGAAAGATTCCAAATAAAAACCTAACTCTATGCCTTAAGGAACTAGAAAAATAAGAGTAAACCAAGCCCAAAGTTAGCAGAAGGAAGGAAATAATAAGCACAATTGACAATCCTTTAGCTAGACTAATCAAGGGGAAAAAAGAAAGGACCCAAGTCAACAAAATTATAAATGAAAAAGGATACATTACAATTGATACCCCAGAAATTCAAAGGATCGTTAGAGGCTACTGTGAATAACTGGGTGCCAATAAACTGGACAACCTAGAAGAAATGGAAAAATTCTTAAAAACATACAGTTTACCAAGACTGAATCAGAAGGAAGTAGGAAATCTGAATAGACTAATTACTAGTAAGGAGATTGAATCAGTAATCAAAAATCTGCCAATGAAAAAATGCCCAAGACCGGATGGCTTCACTGGTGAATTTTACCAAACATTTAAAGAATTAACACCAATCTTTCCCAAATTCTTCCAAACAAATTCAAGAGGGAACAATCCCAAACTCATTTTATGAGGCCAGCATTGTCTTGATACCAAAACCGGAAAAGGACAGTACTAGAAGAAAAGCTACAGGCAGCCAATATCCCCAGGCCAAATAGATGCAATAATTCTCAATAAAATACTAGCAAACTGAATTCAGCAGCATATTAAAGGATCATTCAACATGATCAAGTGGGATTTATTCTTGGGATTTAAGGATAGTTCAACATATGCAAATCAACCAATATGTTACACCACATTAAAAGAATGAAAGAAAAGAATCATATTATCATCTCATAGACACAGAAAAAGCATTCAACAAAATTCAACATCCATTCATGATAAAAGTGCTTAACAAATTAGGCATAGGAGGAATGTATCTCAACATAATAAAGGCTATATATGACAAGCCTCAATGGCAAAAGGATGAAAGCTTTTCCTCTAAGATCAGGGACAAGACAAGGGTGCCCACTCTCAGCACTCCTATTCAACATAGTACTGAAAATCCTAGCTAGAGCAATAAGGTAAGAAAAAGAAATAAAATATATCAAAATCAGAAAGGAGGAAACGAAAATCAACTATTTGTAGATGAATTTTATATATAGAAAAATCCTAAGAACTCAACTAAAAAACTATTAGATCTAATTAATGAATTCAATAAAGTGACCATATAAAAAATTAACATACAAAAATCAATAGCATTTCTATACACTAACAATGAAATTTCTTAAAAAGAAATAAAGAAAAGATCCCATTTATAATGGCATCAAAAACAATAAAATACTTAAGAATACATTTAAATAAGGAAGTGAAAAATCTCTATACTGAAAACTACAAAACATTGATGAAAGAAATCGAAGAAGACACAAATAAATGGAAAGGTATCCTGTGTTCATGGATTGGAAGAATTAATATTGTTAAAATGTCAATACTACTGAAAGCAATTTATAGATTAAATGCAATCTCTATCAAGATTCCAATGACATTTTTACAGAACTAGACAAAATACTCCTAAAATTTATATGGAACTGCAAAAGACTTTGAATAGCCAAAGAAATCCTAATAAAGAAGAACAAACTAGGAGATATTACCACTTCCTGATTTCAAGTTATATTATAAAGCTAGTCATCAGAGCAGTATGATACTGGCATAAAAATAGACAAATAGACCAATAGAACAGAATTGAGAGCCCAGAAATAAACCCAAGCATATATGGTCAACTAATATTTGACAAGGGAGCCAATAATGCCCAATGGAGAAAAGACAGTCTCTTTAATAAATGGTGCTAGGATGACTAGATATTCACATGTAGAAGAATGATACTGGACCCATATTTTACACCACTCACAAAAATTAATTCAAAATGGATTAAAGATTTAAGTGTAAGTTCTGAAATCATGAAAGGACTAGAAGAAAAGAAACAGCTAGAAGTAAACATAGGAACATAGCTCCTTGACATGGGTCTTGGTAATGATTTTTGGAGATGTTACCTAAAGTATAAGAAATAAAATAAAAAATAAACAAATGGGACTACATCAAACAAAAAAACTTCTGCACAACAGAAGAAATGACCAACAAAGTAAAAAAACCTATAGAATGGGAAAAGATATTTTCAAACCATATATTTGGTAAGGGATCAATATCCAAAACATATAAAGAACTCAATTCAATAGCAAAAAAATAAATAACCAAATTTAAAAATGGGCACAAGTCCTCAGTAGACATTTCTCCAATGAAGATATACAAAAGGCCAACAGTTACATTAAAAGAAGCTCAACGTCACCAGTCATTAGGGAAATGCAAATTGAAACCACAATAATATATCACCTCGTGCCTATTAGTATGGCCAATCATCAAAAAGAAAAGAGATAACAAAGCTGGCATGGATGTGGAGAACGGGAATCCTTGTGCACTGTTAATGGGATTGTTAATTGACACAGCCACGATGGAAAACAGCATAGGGGACCCTCAAAAAGTTAAAAATAAAACTACCATGTGATCTCACAATTCTACTACTGGGAATATATCCAAAGGTAATGAAAACACTCAAAAGAGAAGAACCATGAGAGACGATGGACTCTGAAAAACAAACTGAGGGTTCTAGAGGGGAGGGGGGTGGGAGGATGGGTTAGCCTGGTGATGGGTATTGAGGAGGGCACGTTCTGCATGGAGCACTGGGTGTTATGCACAAACAATGAATCATGGAACACTATATCTAAAACTAATGATGTAATGTACGGGGATTAACATAACAATAAAAAAAATTAAAAAAAAAAAAAAAGAAAAAGAAAACACTCAAAAGATATCTGCACTCCCATGTTTATAGCAGCATTATGTCCAAGAGCCAAGACATGGAAACAAGTGTCCATCAATAAATGAAAAGATAAAGAAGCTGTAGTATATATATATATATATATATATATATATATATATACACAGAATGGAATATTAAACATTAAAAAATGAGGAAATCCTAACATTTGCAACAACATCGCTGGACCTTGAAGGCATTATGCTAAATTAAAAATCTGACAGGGGCCGCCTGGGTGGCTCAGTCTGTTAAGTGCCTGCTAGCTGCTCAGGTCATGATCCCAGGGTCCTGGGATTGAGCCCTTCATCTTGGCTCCCTGCTCAGCAGGGAACCTGCTTCTCCCTCTCCCTCTGCCCCTCTGCCCTACTTGTGCTCTCTCCTTCACTCTATCTCAAATAAATAAACAAAATCTTAAAAAAAAAAAAAAGAAAAAGTCTGACAGAGAGAGACAAATACTGCATGATCTTACTTATATGTGGAATCTAAAAAAACCAAACAATCAAACTCATAGAAAAAAAGATCATATTTGTGGTTAGCAGAGGTGGGTGTTAGGGGGAGGGGAGTTGGAGGAAGGTGGTCAAAAGTTACAAACTTCCAGTAA
The DNA here is from genome assembly GCF_004348235.1 of Phoca vitulina. NCBI lineage: Eukaryota > Metazoa > Chordata > Mammalia > Carnivora > Phocidae > Phoca > Phoca vitulina. The sequence continues at coordinate 66,616,967 of NW_022589708.1, read as the reverse complement.
TAAGATAGATAAATACTAGGAATGTACTGTACAACATATATAATATAATAATTATAGCTAACACAGTTGTTAAAAGAGTAAATCCTAAGAGTTCTCATCACAAGGAAAAAAACTTTTTCCTTTATTTTTTCTTCTTTCTTTTCTTTTTATTGTGCATATATGAGAAGTTGGATGTTGGTCAAATCTATTGTGGTAATCATTTCACAATATATGTAAATCAAACCATCATGCTTTCTGCCTTACACTTATACAGTGATGTATGTCAATTATTTCTCAATAAAACTGGGAAAAAAGCATACAGTTAATGAAGCTGCATGATAGGGTTAAAAATCAAAAGCCAGATTCTTTGGAGAATGGCATAGTGATATGGATAGGAAAACATGCATAGTATTTGTGGGGTTTTTTTGATTGTAGAATTTTTATTTTATTTTATTTTATTAGTTTTTTTATTTTTATCACCCGGTTACCCCAGCCCCCCACCCCCTCCCTTCTGTAACCCTCAGTTTGGTTCCCGGAGTCCAGAGTCTCTCATGGTTTGTCTCCCTCTCTGATTTCTTCCCATTCAGTTTTCCCTTCCTTTTCCCCTATGGTCCTCCACGCTATTACTTATGATCCACAAATAAGTGAAACCATATGATAATTGTCTTTCTCTGCTTGACTTATTTCACTTAGCATAATCTCCTCCAGTTCCATCCATGTCGATGCAAATGGTGGGTATTCATCCTTTCTGATGGCTAAGTAATATTCCATTGTATAAATATGGACCACATCTTCTTTATCCATCTGTTGAAGGACATCTTGGCTCCTTCTTTTTTGGCTGTTGTGGACATTGTTGCTATGAACATTGGGGTGCATGTGCCCCTTCTTTCCACTACATCTCTATCTTTGGGGTAAATATCCAGTAGTGCAATTTCTGGGTCATAGGGCAGCTCTATTTTTAACTTTGTGAAGAAACTGCATACTGTTTTCCAGAGTGGCTGCACCAGCTTGCATTCCCACCAACAGTGTAAGAGGGTTGATGTGCACATTATTTGTTAAGAATAGAACATTAACCATAACTTTGCCTGTTATATATGGTAAGAAATGAAAAAGAATGCCAATAGTTATGCCTTGAAAACTATAATGCCAATACGCTATGCTAAAGAAATAACTCTTTACAAAATACCATAAATAAAATAAATAATTGTATTTCTATTTAAAATGATTCATCATGGGTCAGAATGAAGGCATTCTTTTTTTGTGTGTATTCTTATTTTTTTAAATTTTATTTTATTATGTTATGTTAGTCACCATACATTACATTATTAGTTTTTGATGTAGTGTTCCATGATTCAAATGAAGGCATTCTTAACGGGTATCTACAGATCACAAACCAAGTTATCCTCAGTTATAAAAACAGAAGTCTGAATCTCTAATCTCTTCCAGGTTACGATAGTTAATGTACTTACGAAAATGAGTGAATCCCTCTCATGTATTTGATACAAAACATCTTAAATGTAAGAAGAAATACAGTAGTCCCCCCCCTACCCATGGTTTTGTTTTCTAGGGTTTCAGTTACCTGCCGTCTAGAAGCAGGTGAACCTCCTGACTGTCCTCAGAAGGTCAATAGGAGCCTCACACTACGTCACGGTGCCTACATCCTTCCCCTCACGTCATCTCATGGAGTAGGCATATTCTCATCTCACATCATCACAGGACGAGGAAGGGTGAGCGTAGGACAATAAAGAGTTTTGAAAGAGAAAGCAAAACCAGGGCGCCTGGGTGGCTCAGTCAGTTAAGCGGCTGCCTTCGGCTCAGGTCATGATCCCGGGGTCCTGAGATCGAGCCCTGCATCGGGCTCCCCCTGCTCAGCGGGGAGCCTGCTTCTCCTTCTCCCTCTGCCTGCTGCTCCCCATGCTTGTGCACACTCTCTGTCAAAAATAAATAAATAAAATCTTTAAAAAAAAAAAAAGACCACATTCACATAGCTTTTATTACAGTATATTGTTATAACTGTTTCATTTTATTATTGTTGTTAATCTCTCACTATGCCTAACTTATAAATTAAACTTTATCATAGGGAAAATACATAGTATATATAGGGTCTGATACTATCTGTGGTTTCAGCCTTTTACTGGGGGTCCCCCACAGATAAGGGGTGACTACTGTAGAACTCTTTGTAAGCAACAAAATTAGTAAACCCCAAGATGTTGTCACCTTTATTTAGTATATCAAATATATATTTATCAAACCAGGAGTACTTACTTTTTGTTTTACCCAGCATTCATTCAGAGCAAAAACTTGTTAAATAATTCTCCATCCCAACAGTTAAAATAGTTTCCAGTGTGCTTTAAGGAATAATAATTAACTTGGAATTGGTATACTAATGGAAGACTAGAATGCTTTTTTCCAGATCTATGGCTTTGAAATTTCCTTAACATTTCACATATTGACCTAGGATGTACATAAATAAGTTTACATATATTTTACACTTATATACACATGATATGCATATATACAATACTACGTATATATTAAGTATGCATATATGTGAAATAAAAGTTTTACAAAACAGGGGCGCCTGGGTGGCTCAGTTGTTAAGCGTCTGCCTTCGGCTCAGGTCATGATCCCAGGGTCCTGGGATCGAGCCCCGCATCAGGCTCCGTGCTCCGCGGAGAGCCTGCTTCTCCCTCTCCCACCCCCTCTGCTTGTGTTCCCTCTCTCACTGTGACTCTCTCTGTCAAATAAATAAAATCTTTAAAAAAAAAAAAAAGTTTTACGAAACAGTACTTATTCCATCTATACACAATATTCTCTGTTATTTTTACTACATTTCCTATTCTATTTTCTCTTTTAAATTATGTTGATCACAACCCACTAGATTGATTTTACAAGCCATTAATGAGTTGCAATCTATAGTTTGAAAAACACTGCTCTCAGCCAATTAAACATTGTACTTTATTTCAGGTTTCTTCAATTAATTTGATATACCTACAGACAGACTGTTTCATTTACGAAGTGATAGCCAAGACCAATATATGACTTATATTGGTCTACCAACCCATAAATGTTCTTCCTAGTAACCCATGCAGGCTTTCTTTATAAATTAGTGTGGTTGGTGTCATTGTAAATCTTACAGGCATTTCCTTTATCTGCAGAAAGTATCTATTTTCAAATGGAGAAAAGAATCCCCACTGAAAAGCAAACTAAATCACACAGTAAATCTAATAGAAAGTGATTAATGGGATTGGTTGTCAGCATAGTCCAGCTTCCTTCCCTCAAGAAGTGTGAATAGGACCTCAAATCCATCTTCATTAATATGTTACCACTTAGTGTGGTGTTCTAGAGATACATTTGCTAGTTAATAATTAATCAGAAGGGTTTTTACTAATAGTGGCAGGAGGGAGAATGAATGGGTACATCTGCCCTGCATAGAGAAAGATTTCCAATGATGACACCATAGTATCATGCCTTAAAGATATAAGAACAGTGGCCTTTATGAAATCTGGATAGCTTGATAGATTTTTAAAAGTACAATCTTCTTTGGAAAAACAAGTTTTAGTCTCACTACATGAATAATGCCCACAGTACCTCCCCTTCTGGCCCATATAACCCTAAACCTTCCCTGTCATAAAACGCCCTGTGCTTATCCTTCAGAATGCTCACCATGACTGTAATTAGTTAGTCGATCATTATTCATTTTTATGTCTGCGATCCCACTTAGCTGGCTAGTTCACTATGGAACCCACAGCGCTTCGCTCGGTGCTACCACATCAACAGTTCTCAATAAATACTTGTTGAGTGAAGGAGTGAGTGGAAGGATGAAAGTGAATAAACATATTAGAAGGTCAATGATCACGTATTTTCTGCTTTCCAATAGAGGTAGATACTAACAGCACCACTGGCACATTTTCTGTATATTTACTGAAAAGCATGTTCTGTCTCCTCTTATTCATGCAAGCCAAGAACTCTTCGTCATGTCCCCATTGTATTTCATTCAGTTAGTGTTTATTGAGTTCTGGCTGCAGACCAGCAACTACAATCTCTCTCTAATCCATCCATTCCACTCAGTTCCTTGTGCCACGGCTTCACCATTTCTCCCTTAGATTATGGCAATAGTCTCTTAGATTTTCCCTGCATCCTACCTCCAAAAGTGCCCTCCATCTATTCCATATATGGTTGCCCAAGTAATCTTCCTGAAACATGTGATATTCTCCCGCCCCCAAACCTCAGAGCTAAACTCCTAAATCTGACATATGAGGCTCTTCCTTTTTCTCCTTGGTTCACCTCCCTGACATCAATTCTATGCCCCATATAAATAGCATAACCCTTACCCATGCTGTTTCATCACTCTATAACTTTGAACATTCTCTTCCTTCTTCTAGGAATATCCTTCCCACTTTCTTTACCTGAGAAACTTCCATTCATTCTTAAGGATACAGTGCAAATGATACCCTTTCTATGAAACTTTCCCTGGTCCAGTTACTCTTCTCGACCAATTACCCTACTAGGCCATTGTTCATTTTCTGTGCTCTTATTTCACTGTGTATTACACCCATAAGAGTATCTATTGAATTGGACTGTTACTGTTTATTTACATGCTTATTTCTGGCTTCTTCCACAAGACTGCAAAGCCCTTCAGAATGAACATTCGTGAACAAAAAATGAGAAGTTGGGCATAAATTTATTTCACTATCTATAGTACCTATCACAGATGTTGACGATAATAAATGGTGTCTGTCAAAACCCAGAGTTTCTGGAAATGTAATCTCATTTAGCTAGTCTGTGCCAAAAGGGAATTATTACAAGGTATTAGGCAGCTAACGAAATGTCCAGGAGAGGCAGGTTGTGTAGCTTGGATGCCACCCAACCAACAATACTCAGCTGAACGGAGTAGAACACTCAGTTCCTCTATAATCCTGTTCTAGCTGAAATCTCACCGTCCTGGGCCAGTGACAGGATCAGTAGTTCCTTTGTCAAAGTTTCACCAGAAGAACCAAACATTTCACTACCAAACTTGCCAGAAGATTCTGTCTCCCTGCATATTTAAACCAACCACTCATTACTCACTTCTTCTTTCCAAATCTCAACAACAAAAAGGAGACCATGCACCACTCCAGAAGGTTCCATCACAGCACGCAAAGCCTGTAAGCCTATACTGAGGCACAGTTCACACGAGTTACATATGGCTGAGGAAATATAGCTCACATGTGAAATCTTAACTGCAGAGGAGTCTAAGAAATGTGGTTTAACCTTCCTGCCTCAATGGTTCAGGAAGCCATGCTAAAAGGGGCAGGAGTGGGTGAGGAGTGAGCCACTTTGCAGTTTCTCTCACACACATGCCTGATAAATGGTAGGGAGGGAAGGAACACATAGAAGGTTGATATATGAAGGTCATCTTATCTCCTCCATATTCCGCTATTTAAGTAATTCAAATTTAGCTTTTAATTAACAAAATGTACCATTATTCCTTCAAAAATATTATTTATGTTCTTTTTTTCAGGCAATTATTTCCTTTGCTCTGTCGTTAGTATATCACCTTTTTCTAAATGTTTCTAATGCTCATACCATCTACGTGCTTTTTCCAGTTTAGCTTGTGATTTGACATATATTGCATTCCTTTTCATTTGTGTAAGAACATGAACCCTCTGATTATAACACATAATGACTCTAACAACAACAACAAAAGATTCTCTCAAATGTGAAATCATAATTCTAAGTTATTTCTATGAGAACAGATAAATTGAACATAATTTCGATTTCTTCTTCTGTACTTGGTACCTTTATAGCACATTAGAGACAACAATTAAGTTACCTATTTTTAGTATATTAAGTAGGGCACTCTTTTGTCAAAATTCATAAGCCAAAATAAATTCATATTTTACCTGGGTTTTAGTTTTTGTCCCCCAAAGATCAAGCCCCAAATTAGCAATCTTGTAGCAAATTTCCAACTCATGGCTTTTATGTACCCAGACTGAGGTTCTAAGGATAAAATTATGCTTAGTGATAGCTCTTATTCTATTCCCGATTCAGACACTGACTTCTTGAGTGATACAAGTGAGGTACGTAAGATACAGTACTTTCTCTAAGTATAGTAAATAAACTAGGAATTGTTAGGAGACTCACCCGCAAGACAACCTCCCATAATAAAGAATTATTCAATCTAAAACACCAATAGTACCGTTGTTGAGAAACCTTGATAAACTGAGAGCTGATATATGACTAGGAATTGGCTTGGTGGGAGGATAAGGGGAGGATAGAGCAGGGATGGAGGAATGGCAGAGGGCAGTGTTCCGGGGAGTGACAACCACTTATATGAAGGACCTCCACACTCACTGATTCACCATTTTCTTTTTTATTGTTGTAAAAGACACGTAACATAAAATTTACCATTTTAACCACTTTTAAGTATGTAGTTCAGCTGCGTGAAGTACTTTCATATTGTTGTGCAACCCTCATCACCATCCACTTCTGGAACTTTTTCATCTTGCCAAACTACAACTCTATATCCATTAAATAACAGCTCCCCATCCCCCCCTCCCTTTAGGCCCTGACAATCACTATTTCGTTTTCTGTCTCTATGAATTTGACTACTCCGGGTACCTCAAATAGAGTATTTGTTCTTTTGCGTCTGGCTTATTTCACATAGCGGAAGGCCCCCAAGTTTCATCCATGTTGTAGCATGTGTCAGAAGGGCTGAATAATATTCCATTTTATGTATATACCATATTTTGTTTATCCATTTATTCATCGATGGGCACTTGAGTTGCTTTCACCTTTTGGCTATGGTAAATAAGGTTGCTATGAACATGGGTGTATAAGTATCTGGTCCAGTCCCTGCATTCACTTCTTTCGGCTATATGCCTCACATTCACAATTATTTTTATGTACCAACTAATTTCCTGGCATTGTTGCAGTGCTTGGTCTATAGTAAGAAGAACACCCAAGATCCTTCCTGTTATGGCACTTTGTTCCTAGTGAAGGAAAACAACACATGAATAAGATCATTTCAAGAGAGCTCTATAAAGAAAATAAAAGGGGAGGTGATATGGAGTTGAATATGACTGGAACTTGGCATGCTAAGAAGAGAGCCAAAGTAAGAAAGTTAGGAGAAGCCAGGTAAGAACGCTACATATTATTTTATGGACAATGAAAAGTTCAGGGGAGCTAAATGAATTGCCCAAGGTCACACAGCTAATGAATTCTACAGTCCAGGCCAGAACCCATTAGCACTACCTACCTTTACTCTACAAATTTTCTTTAGAACCACAAAGTTGGATGAGGGCACATGTTTCTCAAACACAGCAAGCTGCACCCTACCTCTCACACATCTGATCTTTTCCATCTGCTCTCATGATTCCTCCAGAATCAGCTCTGTGATTGGTAAGAGGACATTTTAATTTTCTACTCATCCACATTTATTCTATACCCAGCTTTGCTGCTGGTATTCCTCTTTGCTTATTTACAGAAATCTTTTACAAGTACAAGATAAAATAGTATTGATTCTAAAAAGAAATGTCACATTTCTCCATAGCCCAGCTTTAAAATAAACAACTTCTATTCTGTTAAAAAAAAAAAAAAATCACATATGACCTGAGTAAGTAATAACTGACAAAATAGAGAAGCAGTCTGTCGAACAATAAGAACACTGTTGCTTCTAACCCTTGCTTTCATTCAAGGTCATGTGCAACTTACATAAATATTGCATGAAACCTGTTTTGCAAGAAATCACTGTCTATGACGATTTATAGAGACAGAAGTACATTGGCAGAGTCTACCTTTTCAAATGTTTTGGGCTTCTAATTTCTATCAAGAGGAATAAAATGATCCTTTTTCACTAGGTAAACAGAGATTTTTTTTCATGTAGAATTAAGACCTTAACACAGCTAATGTGCACAGTTAAGATTTATCAAAGGTTCTTTATGAAAGAATGTGTCAGGTGACAAGATATGTTGTAATTCATTTCAAAATCCAAACCTCATTAGTTGGATAAGCAAGAATAAGTTATAACACAAGTTTATATCAAGAGAAATATGTAAGATATTTTTCTTTTTTATTCTCATTTAATCTTTTGCTGTAATGTGAGCTGTTATAGAATTATATAGTGAGTAGTTATTCTTAGCTTTAAAAGTGCTTTATAAAAGGAGGCCAATTTTGCTGAATATATTTGCTCCATCAACAATTAGTTGCTGAACAACTATTATGTGTAAAGCACTTTAATAGGTGCTATTGAAATTGTTATATGTCATTGTGAAGCAAAACATTTTTCTACATATATTAGGTGATTGGTCTAGTATAATAAAGAAAAATACCTTGTGTGGAAAGATTCAACATGCTTTAGAGAAGTTTTACATTATTATCAAAAATCCCATAAGTACTGCCAAGGGACCTCCTATTTTTATCATTTAGAATCAACCTCAGATATAGCACTTTGCAAATACATTACTTAATGTAATACTACAACATGTAAAAAGGGCTTTCCATTGCCTTGCTTATCATAGACTCTCCTTCTACCTCTCCCACAGCTCTGCAGCCTCTTTTTGCTTACTCAATGCTCCGCTCATTTTTATGAAGTGTCGGGACTGTGGATACCTTGAGGATACAAAGGTGAATAAGAAAGACAAGGTTGTTCTTTTATGAAGTTGACAGTCTGGTTGGGATAACAAAAAAATGACATGAAGTTCACAGACACCACGATAGGGAAAGTAGATGTTACCACTGGGGCACATAGCAGGAGCATTGAAACCAGCATAGGGTGGAAGGAAGGAAAAGGGGAAATGACAAGGAAAGCATTCCAGAGGAAGACACATGTATCTCACTCCTTGCGAGCTTCTCCATAATCTCGCCATTAACACAGGAAGAACCCAGATTTAGAACCGAGGTTTTGAACCCAGTTCTATGTGACTCTTCTATAGCATACTGCTAGCTACCCCCTTATCCCCAGTTGGCGCATTCTTGAGTTGGTCTTGCTTTCTTAAATCCCTTAGTTGATGAGTTAAGGGGGGCCCCAGGGATTGTGCTTCCCAATGTATAATGTCATCTCCATTAGTCTCAATTTTTTGCTGTCTTGGTTTTAGGAGTGAATTTCAATTTCTAGTGAGACTGGAGCACTCTCCTAAATCCTAACTTGTTTGTCCAGGTCCCTGACCTTCTGTCTAGTCCATGCCAAATTCTCCCAATCTCATTCCTACGCTTCCCAGGCATCAAAGTTTCCAGTGCCCCATAACTTCCATTATGGATGGGCCCAGAAAACCCATCCAATTGAGCTTCAAGGAAACAAATACCATTCCATGAGAAAAGTAGCCATATCCCCATGAACACTGTAATAGAGCAGACACTGCTAGGTGTCCCTCGCTTGGAGTGGGGATGCGTGTCAGTAAGTGCAAGCAATACAAATCATGTCAAGCTTCTTTAATGGAAGAAAAATAATTGGAAAGAAGTTGTGGAGCTCAAAAACTAAATGAAAATCTAAAACACTGAAGTTCAGAAAGACCAGAAACCAGAGCTGTTCTGGGTACTGAGGTAGCAGGAATGAAAGGGCATAAAAGGTCTCTTCAGGAGGCCACTACTGGGACAAATACATTCCCCAATACTTCTGCTTCTTTGAATACATTGCCCAATACTTCAACTATAGGGAGAGGGCATCAGGTTGGCTAAGTTTAGGCCATGTGCCCACCCATTGGCCAGAGGAAGACAGGTACCACTATTGACTATATCCCATAAGAAAGGAGTGTTTCTCCAAACCACATCTGGGATGCTGTTATCACAAAAAGGGAGAATAGATGCTGAGCTGCAAAAATAAAATTGTCCACTATAGGAGTCAGTCTTATTGCTGGGTGAGTTCTCAGAGTCCCAGTCTTGTGGGTTCCTCGTCTATACCCTTCTTTGCACTTAACTGAATAAAGTTTCAACATGCCTTCTAACTGGTTCTACATGGGTTCCAAAGCTCTCAACATATGAATACCAATCTTTGAAATATAACTCTCCGATAAGAAGTAAGTATAAATCATGGAAAAGAAACTATTTTTCTCAAGAATGGTAGATTTTTAAATACTACCCATGTAAATAACAATGGGAACCCACCAAGAAATCCCTTTCTTATTTAAAAAACAAAACCAAAACCAAAAAACAAAACCTGTATATTCATATCATTTAGAGCAACTCCTTAAGGAAAAAAGTCATGCCCTATGTCTTTCCTAGCACTCAATAGTTAACCAAAATATTAACTAATAATCCCTCTGCCTATTGAGCTAAGAATTATTTTTTTATTTTATTATTTTACAATGATAAACTGTTGTTTTATTTAAAATTATAAATACAGGGGTGCCTGGGTGGCTCAGTCTGTAAAGCGTCTGCCTTCAGCTCAGGTCGTGATCCCAGGGTCCTGGGATCAAACCCCACATCAGGCTCCCTGTTCAGAGGGGAGTCTGCTTCTCCCTCTCCCTTTGCCCTTGTCCCCACTTGTGCTCTCTCACTCTCATTCTCACTTTCTCTCAAATAAATAAATAAAATCTTTAAAAAATAAAATAATATAAAATAAAATTATAAATACAGAACACCAGATAATTTTACAAAGATTAGAACTCTGATACTAATTTCCATTATTCTGCTTTGTATATTTAAATTTTATAAATATTTATTGGCTTTAGAAGATAATTGTTTTAAAAACTAATATCCTACACACTACCTCTTAATATTTACATTAAATATTGATTTATTTTCCTATTTAACTATTTAAAACTCTTAAATTTGCCCAGAAAATTAACAACTCTCATAATTATCATTAATTGTTCTTGCATTTTACTTTGCATTGATAAATATAATGTATACTTCAATTGATTGGATTTTTTTGTTAAAATTGCAACTTTTTTAAGTTTTTTATTTTAATTCCAGTATAGTTAACATACAGTGTTATATTAGTTTCAGGTATACAATATAGTGGTTCAACAATTCTGTACATTATTCAGAGCTCATCATGTTAAGTGTACTCTTTAATCCCCATCACCTATTTAATCCATCTATTCACTTACCTCCCCTCTGGCAACCATCAGTTTGTTCTCTATAGTTAAGAGTCTGTTGGTACCTGGCTGGCTCAATCAGTAGAGCATGTGACTCTTGATCTTGGGGTTGTGAGTTCAAGCCCCACAATGGGTGTAGAGATTACTTATAATCTTAAAAAAAAAAAGTGTTTCTTGGTTTGTCTCTCTCTCTCTCTTTTTCCCTTTTATTCCTTTTATTTTTTTAATTTTATCCTATATTATCCTTTTATTATTTCCTTTTTATTTCTTAAATACTACATGAGTGATATCATATGGTATTCAACTTTCTCTGATTGACTTTTTCACTTAATATTATACTCTCTAGCTTTATCCATGTTGCTGAAAATGGCAAGATTTCATTCTTTTTATGGCTGAACAATATTCCATGTATATACACACCACCTCTTCTTTATCCATTCATCTATCAACGGACACTTGGGCTGCTTCCATAGTTTGACTATTGTAAATAATGCTGCAATAAACATAGGGGTGCATGTATCCCTTTGAATTAGTGTTTTTATATCTTTTGGGTAAATACCCATTAGTGCGATTACTGGATGATAATGTAGTTCTATTTTTAACTTTTCCGGAACCGGCATACTATTTTCCACATTGCCTGCACCAGTTTGCATTCCAAACCAACAGTGCACGAGGGTTCCTTTTTCTCCACATTTTCAACACTTGTTGTTTCTTGCATTTTTGATTTTAGCCATTCTGACAGATGCGAGGTGATTTTGATTTGCATTTCCCTGATGATGAGTGATGTTGAGCATCTTTTCATGTGTGTGTTAGCCATCTTTGGAGAAATGTCTTCTTTGGAAGAAATGTCTGTTCATGTCTTCTGCCCACTTTTAATTGGATTATTTGTTTTTTTGTGTGTTGAATTGTATAGGTTCTTTAAATTTTGGATAAAAACCCTTTATCAGATACGTTGTTTGCAAGTATCTTTCCTCATTCAGTAGGCTTTTAGTTTTGCTGACTATTTCATTTGCCATGCAAAAGATTTTTACTTTGATGTAGTCCCTATAGTTTATATTTACTTTTGTTTATCTTGCCTCAGGTGTCATATCTAGAAAGAGGTTACTATGGCCAGGTAAGAATTATTTTTATTGAGGTATAATTAACATACAATAATATATTAGTTTCAGGTGTACAATATAATGATTTGATAGTTGTATATATCTCAAAACAATCACCAAGATAATTCTAGTTAACATTTATCACTATATATAATTACAGAATGCTTTTTTTGTGATGAAACTTTCAAGATCTACTCTCTTAGCAACCCTCCAATATGCAATACAGTATTATTAACTATAGTCGCCATGCTATATGATAAGCTAAAATTTTTGAGCTATTTTACTATTGCATTTTTAGGATTCCTCCATATAAATTGTTATGAGGGCAACACTTAAAATTACATCTTTTCTGTTGGGTCTTCCCCATTAACCACAATGCAAGCACAGATATCTTGAGGTGTCAGCTCATTCTGTCTTCCTATATATTTCTTTAAAGAATATTCACAAAAAGGCAGAAAATACTGACTGTTTTTGTTTTTGTTTTATTCTCCTTATCCTTGAGTGCCTAAATGTTGGTCCTGGTGACACTCTCTGGAGTGAATTTTCTAAGACTTGAAATGGGAAGGCCTGATATCTATCACTGTGACAAAGCTTAGTATGGATGAGCCTGAAGAAGAGAGTAATAATGATGGCAATAATAATACTAACAACCATATGCATTGAGCCCTTACTGGGCAGAGGCTGTGCTCTATGCACTTTGCATGCTGTTGGGAATGATCTAAGACAGAGGCATAATTTCAGGAGAGAAAAGAAATAATTACTAGAGCCAAGCCCTTGAGTAGATAGAAGGGGATGGGAGCACAGGATCCAGAGTTCAAGTGGAGAAGTTGGTCTTAAGTAGGAACAAGGGGGTCCATCCATAATAACATTGCTAAGACACTGATGGATTTGGTTTTGGAAAGATGAAGGAGTCCTCTGATGATGGCTTCTAGTTTCTCAGAGAGATCAGAAGAAAAGAGAGAAGTGTGGGTAGTTGTTGGAGATATGAGGAAAATGATAAGCAACAGAGTTGCCACTATTAACCTTTTGCAGATATAGAAGACCTTGTCATCAGAATCTAGAGAAGAGGGGAAAACTGCAAATTCCGTATGGAATTTGGAAGATTTCCAAAGATACCCTTTCCAAGATACCCTTGAGGTTGTGCAGAGCTCTTAGGGGCTGACTGTGAGTTCTCGCAAAGCAGACTGTGGCAGGACAAAGAGAAACAGTGTTTTGTGAATATCATGACCCTAAATCTAAACTGTACTCCAGTAGAAAGACCTTGAGAGAAAGAAGCTCCATAATATTTTTTTTTTCTTCAATCCTGGGCCTACACACTTCTTAAGGTAGGGTCTATCTATGCTACATCTTCAGTAGTAGGCACAATGTCTGGAATGGAGAAGATGCTTGGTAAATATCCTATGAATGAATTGATAAATAGATGGAAAGATGAATAAAAATTTATGAAATTTTTTATATAGTGCACTTTTCTGATTTTCCTTATAAAATTCTGTGTCACACATGTGTGATAGTGTCATACTTGGCTTTTGACCAAGCTCCTACTCAAAAACCAAAGGAAATCTCCCAGACTTTTCAGAAGGATATTTTCACTAGAACTAAAAATGAAATAAAGTTTCTGTATTACCTATAGACACTTACAACCATCTAATATATGCCATAGTAAGTATCCTTCTTTTTTTTTTTTTAAGATTTTATTTATTTATTTGACAGAGAGGCAGAAGAGCACAAGCAGAAGGAATGGCAGAGGGAGAGGGAGAAGCAGGCTCTGCACTGAGCAGGAAGCCTGATGCGGGACTTGATCCCAGGACCCTGGGATCATGACCTGAGCCGAAGGCAGACACTTAACCATCTGAGCCACCCAGGTACCCAGTAAGTATCCTTCTTTATCACTTACTGGCTTGGGTATGAGATATATTCTAATACTAAGTTCTTCCATGAGCCCAAAGTCTGCTGGAGTGGTCACTCCAAAATATGTTCTACTCTCTTTGCTCTAAGAAGTTACCTTAGTTGAGATGTAAATTCAAGGCACATGATTAATGTTCTCTGTTTACCTGATTCAGCATCTTCAATCAGGAGGTGTTCTCTTTTGGACCATGAGGGTACCTACTATACCCCTTGGATTGGTCAAAAGGGTCCAGATTTGACTTTTCATTTATCAAAAATCCTATCTATGCAACCAGAGGCCATAGCGGTTGCTACTTCAGGAAAGCGATGTCTTCTTTTAATACCTTAACCTCCTCTCTTCCAGATAACCTTTGGCACACACAGAAACTCATTCTTAGAGGAAGAGCTTATGTCTCATTTGATATCCTCATCACTTAGCATGGTACCTGTTGAAGGATTGAACACATGATTGACTAGTGAATAAATACTGAATTACTCTTAAAAAAAAAAAAATACTGAGTTACTATAACAAGTGACCCACTCTAGTCATTGGAATTCAATCTCTACTCCATGCTGTAGGAAAGGCAGCAACACTGAATCTTTATCTCAATGTCTGACCTAACTTTCAACCATAGTTTAACAGTCTTTCCCTCAAGAATTAACCACACACCACAATTGTCCTTCCAGCCCAATTTACTCCCACTCAGCAGGAAAAAAAAAAAAAAATCAACCACTTAGGGAATCTCAATGTCTAGCATTGACTGTTCTCAACTAAGAGAGGGCAAAATACATTCACTTCTTCTACAACTTCTAGAAGGCAGCTACTTTCAATTTTCCTGGAGCTGTTCTTTAGTAATAACTTAACGGCATCTTCTGTGCATGATTCCTCTTTCTAACACCTTCTTCTGTAGCCTACATTAAGTTGAAAATGCTTTTAATGAAGTACCTGGGGAAGTGTGTGGGTACAAGCCCTGGAACTTATGTCAAGCACTCCTTCCTTGTGAGAGTTACAGATTTTCTTCGCTTTTGTTAAATATCAAAATCAAAATAAGCACCACCCAGCCCGAAATTGTGAAATAATTAAAATGATCTGCTTTCCCATTTAGCTCCAACATGGGCCAAATTCAATATTTTTCCTGTAGAGGCAAAGTACAAGAGATTGTAGAAGCAAAGAACACCAGATTATAAATCAACGAAGAGAGATTCTGTTCTAATATTCAATTTGCTTTGATTTGGGGAAAAGCATGTAACTTCTTTCACAGCTTTCTCCATATTGAAAATAAGGCATTTACTTTCTAACTGATAAAGAATTGTGGTGATCTGGTGAGATGATGCTCATATACCTCATGGATCTTAATAACACTGAGTACCATTTTACTTAACCCGTAAGAGCTTCTTGGCATCTCCTGCACACAGCTGCTCTTTCAAACATTTTCTTCTGTAGTCGAGTCTACATTAAGGATGAAAAGCTTTTAACTAAGTGCACAGAGAAAAGAGGCAGCTTTTTAAATCATTTATAGAAAGGAATTAATAACAAACATTTTTAAAACATCTATAATTAAAACAAGTCATGCTTTAGGGGGGAAAAAAAAACATTCCATTACTCTCCCAGGGAAAAAGAAGCAATGAGCCAGTGCTGAGCCAGTTTCTATTAGCCAGGCCTTCTCCCAGGCTCTGTCCATTGCTCTTCTCATTTGAATCCTCACAACAGCTCTTTGATACAATTTTATTAGCTCCTCCTTGATATAGAGTAGATGCTAAATCAGCAAGACACCTAGCATGGTATTTTAATAAAATACAATTAAATATTTGTAATATTATTGCTTTCAAATATAAGACAGTAAGATTTTGGATCTCCTATAATCAGAAATCTGGCTTCTCTTTTGGCTTTCCATCTAACATTGTGGCCCAAAGGCAGATGGAGGGCAAGCCCACCTCAAGGAAGCAGGGACCTAGAGGGAAACACAAAGACTTAACGCACCAAACCACCATAAATACATCCACTCAGAGGGAAGAAATCTGAACATTTATCTACAAGCCACAGCCTTCTCAATCATTTATAAAATGAATTAATAGCAAATGCTTTTAAAAATCCATAATTAATCCGTGCTCCAGACACAGAGCCACCACTCTATACACAATATCCGATGAAACACTGAGAAATCACTCATGGCAAGTTTAAGACTTTCTCTGCAACACTATAGGGTTCATGATGATGATTAGATCTGTTTTAGGAAGTAGTGTTTAGGAACCAATTACATTTTCTTTGTACATTTCAGTCATAGTGCAAGTAAATATGCAGGCCAACTACAAAATGATTACAAAGACAGCCAATGCTGAGGGCATGAAGTCTATAAATCAAAGAGACCACCTGGAGATTTTCCTTCTATCAACCAAGATCATTGGGCCAGACGAGTAAGTTAAAGCCAAAAATGAATACACTCGCTGCTTTCCTGCAGTGTGGTTTTGGGTGATAAAACATTCATTTTCAGTTGTATGGTCTTAACACCCTCAGAAATGAGACTTTTACCATTGAGATTATTTTCCTTTACATCACATTCTAGACAGCCAACTCTTCTCATGTGTGCCACCAAATTTGACCATTGAGTAAACTTTTCTTTTTTTCCAGTCAAAGTGCTTTATATAAAATAAAATGTTGGGTTAAAAAGATTGTGAGACAATGCAACAGATTGGACTTCAAAGATAAAACTTGCTGTGAATACAGAGATAATAGTTATCATCTACTTGTGACTAAAGAAAAAGTGTGTGTTTACTAAAACAGGTGAGAATTTTGCTATAAATTTATACAGGATGGGAAATTTCTCTACTCAAATTGTGACACAGACCTGAGAAGCAAACAGGTCCAATGAAATAAATTGTAGATATTTTTGTAAGTCCTACGAGACGTCACTCATTCATTCATTCAGCAAATATTTACTGAGCCCCTACTATGTTCCAGGTACTTCCCTAGGTACTAGCAATGCAGAGATATAGATATGGAAAGCACCTTCCCTCAAGGAACTTATATTTTGTCTAAGAAAACAAACAATAAATAACTAGACAAAATATAGGTCAGAGAGTTGTAAGTACTATGAACAAAAATCAAAAGAAAGCAAGGTAAGAGGAAGTAGGGAGGGGACAGGAATTTTATATAGAACTGACAGGGAAGTCCTCTTTGATAAATTAATATTTGAGTAGGGATCTAAATTAACGGAGGAAGAGATTCATGAAAATACACGAGAAAAAAGAACATTTCATGCAGAGGAAATAGTAAAGCTCTGAGGTAGACACGAATTTGGAATGTTTGAAGAATAGCTAATAGGCCATTACGGCTTGAATAGAATAAATAAAGGGGTGACAGAAGATGAGGTCGGAAAGTCACCAAAGGTCAGTCCATGTGAGACCTTATAGGACAAAGTAAGACATTGGGTTGTATTCAAAGTGGGATAAGAAGTCATCAGAAAGTTTTGAGCAAGAGAATCACTAGATTGTATCTCTGTTTAAAAAAAAAAAAATGCTCCAATTGTTGTGTGGAAAATAGACTAAATGAACTGGATTATTACCTAACTATATACAAAAATCAATTCCAGATGCACTAAAATCCTAGATGTGAAAGACAAATTTTAACTCTTCTAGAATAAATTGTGAGAATATATTTATGATCTTAAGATACAGTAGAATTTCTGAAACTAAGCACATCAAAGGAAAAAAGAGGGAGAGAGGGAAGCAGACACACACATACACACAGAGAGAAAGAGAGATGTGGAGAGAGAAAGAAACATAAAGGGAAAGATTGAAATGTTTGACTATTTTAAATTTTTAAACTTCTGTTATTCAAAAGATGCCATAAACAAAGTGAAAAGACAGTCACAGCCCAGAATAATGCATTTTCAATGAATAGAACTGATAATACCCTGAATATATTAAGAATTCCAATGTCAATAAGAAAAACAACATAGTAGAAAAATGGGCAAAAGCTTTAAATAAATATTTCAATGAAGAGGACAGCCAAAAGGCCAATAAACATATAATAAGATGCTCTACCTCACTAGTAATCAGGAAAATGCATATTAGAACCATACTAAGATAACTTCACCCATCATATTAGCAAAAACCAAAAAATGTGACATTTTCAAGAGATGACAAGAAGGTAGAGAATCAAGAACATCTCATTCACTGCTAGTAGGAGAGAAAAATTGGAACAACCATTTTGGAGAGAATCTGACATTATCTTGTCAAGTCACAGATGTGCATACACTACGCCTCAGCATTTAACTCCTATATATCCCAAAGAAACTCTTACAGGAGTGTGCAATGGAGACACACAAAATAGTGTTCACTGTAACTTACAATAACAAGAAGTCAGAACAATATAGTTATGCATTAACAGGAGAATGAATGAATAAATTATAGCATATTTATATAATGTATTAATGTAGCAGTAAAAATGAATTGTGAGCTACATATTTCAACAAGATAAATTCTAAACAAATGTCCCTGTGCAGAAAAAGAGCAAGTTACCAAAAAACTATGCACAAAGTTTAATAACATAAAAAGTGTATGAATATATAAAAGAGAGACGGATAGACACGACAATAATGAATACCAAAATCAGGACAGTGTCTGTGTTTACTTTGGTTCTTGCCCACCCACCATCTCCCCAGCCACCCAAGAAGCAGACACCAAGCTGGGATTAGATGGCAAGAAACTTTTTAAGGAAAATTGCTGTGAAGGATAAAGGGGAAGGAGCAGAAGTAGGCAGGAAAACTTCACACCGCAACCCAGGGTTGACACCTGTGAAAGGAAACAGGGCAAGAAGGATTGGGTGGGAAGAGCTCAGAGAGCAGTAGTATTTAAGAATATTGTGGCCAGGGGAAGGGAGGGGAAAAGAAAACAAGAGAGGGAAACAAACCATAAGAGACTCTTAATCATAGGAAACTAAGTAAGGGTTGCTGGAGGGAAGGGGAATGAAATGGGGTAACTGGGTGATGGACAATAAGGAGAGCATTTGATGGAGTGAACACTAGGTATTATATGTATCTGATGAATCACTGACCTCTACCTCTGAAACTAGTAATACAGTGTATGTTAATTAATTGAACTTAAAAAAGAAAAAGAGAATGTTGTGGCCAGGCCAATGAGGAGTCCTTAAGTCAGAGTCATCTGCTAGAGAAGTCCTGCCTCACAAACGAATGGGCCTGAACCTATATCCCACCAAACTCAGTCATTGCTGGGAGCAGTCTGGGAGAAGCAAAGACAGTGGTTAATTCAGAGGAGAATCATCTGGGATCATCATTGCTTATGCTTTTGCAGCTGGGGATCTGGGTAGTCTAGTTTTCACGGGTGTCACATTGGCTCTGTCTGAGCGAGGGTATAAGGGAGGAGGATGTGATCCAGGAGAGATATAAAAGAGCTCTAAGTATATTTGTATTATTTTACTTCTGAAGCTGGGGAGTGGGGATGTAAATGTTCACTTCGTTATTCTCTTTATTTCAGGCTGAGGGTGGGAAAAATGGGAAGTTAATAGGTTGATAACATTGAATTTGGACAAGGCTTTCCTGATATTTTGCTGTAATGTGGAGCACAGCAACAGGACTGAGGGAGCCTTCTTGGTGCTGATTCAGTTTATGGGTAAATCTGATACATGAGAAGGAGGGAAAGATGCAGGAGCAAAGTCCTTAAGTGCTGAGAGAGGACGGGTCCCATACACAGGAGGAAGGAGTTGGCCCTAGGTAAGAACAGGGTAAGTTTATTCACCCTTGAGAACAGCAGGCTGAACTTGTGGTAAAGATGCAGGTAGAAGAATAGATTTTGTGGTGGGAAGATGAGGAAGTTCCCTAATGACTGCTTTCATTTTCTCGGTAAAATAAGAAGCCAGCTGATCAGCTGATAGTAAGGCAGAGGGAAGTGGTTTTGGAGGTTTGAGGAGAGTGCAATTGCCGAGGAGTCCCAAGGGCTCACTTGAGGTTTGTGGTCAGAGATTCAAAATGAAACCCGTTGGCATGGTTGTGTGCTTTCTACCAGCCATAAGCAGGTGCTCAGACGTAGGCTCGTAGTTGGCCCAGAGGATGGAGGATTGGATTTCACCAAAGCAGGCTTTTGCCAGGCGAGTACTGAAGAGAAGCAAGGTAGAGGGATTTGGGGGTACAGGGAAAGGCAATATTACAATGATGGACTATGGGAAGGGAGCATAACGGCATCTTTTAACTTTTCCCTTTACCTTGTATTTTCTGAAAGATGGAAGTTACAGCTAAGAACTTGATAAATTTCAGTTAAGCATTTTTGGCAAGATTACTTTGTAGACAATGCTGTGAATTTCATATTGCAGCACATCAGGAGGCACAGAATGTCTGGCCATCCTACTAGTTTTGACTCTAAGATTGATCTCCATGAGAACAATAAATAACCGGGTAGTACCTTGCAAATATCCCATCTCAAATATGTAAATCTCTCAACTGTGTCCAAAAAAAAAAAAAAAAAGTCCAATACTCAAAAGTATGATGCAAACACAAAAGCTTGGAGACCTGCTGTTTCAGAAGGCTACAGCATTTTTGACATTGAAGGACTCACAAGCCAGAGTGAGTTTTATAGTCATTGTTATTGGAAGCACAGGATCCCAGGGTGGGGGGAATCATGGAGAATAATAGGAGGAAGGTATACCTCATTTTATCCCCTTCCTCACTCTAAGCCTGAAACTAAATGAATCCACTTTCTAAATCTAAAGATTCTACATCTTTGTGGTTTTTTTTCTGTACATAGTGAGATACTTTCATTTGTATTCCAGAACTCTGGGCAATAGGTGGTCTCTTTTTCAGTTCATCTAGCAAATTTATAATTTTGGAAATTATGAGGGGGTGGTGTTATACCCTGAAAGTCTTCTTCTGTGATCTTATTGCATCCCCTTGAGTGTCTGCATTATTATTACCTTTTATTTATTTATTTATTTATTTATTTATTTATTTAGGTAAAGTTTTTTTCAGTCTTCTGTTAGCTCCTATCACCTGGTTACTGAACTTGGACTTCCTCCATCAGGCCACTGTAGCCTCTTAAAGAGGGAATAATTTTCCTTTGCCTTTTCTACTTCCAAAATATACTCTAAATTACAATCACTTCTCACCATCCGCACTACCAACACCCGTGTCCGATTCCTCATCATGTCTTGCCCGGATTTCAGCCACAGCCTCTGAATGACCTGGTCTCCGGCTTCTACATTTCCCCCGCCCTTGACCACAGCAGCCTGAAAGATCCTTTTAAATTCCAAGTCAGATCCTCTTACTTCTCTGCTCCCTTTCCTTCAAGGGCTTCCCAGTTCACTCAGCATAAAAGCCAAAGCTCTTACAATGGCCGACAAAAGCCTTACAAGATATGGTTTGGGTTACTCCTACTCTGGTCTTTCTCTGCCTCAGCCCTGTGCTGGCAAAGGAAGTGATAGGTCTTGTTTATCTGAACGATACCAGACATGCTCCTGTGTTGGGGTCTGTGCCCTGGCTGTTTCATCATCCTAGAGGGCTCTTTCATTTCGCTTTCCTCCCTGACTTCAATTCTTTGCTCAGTTGTCATCATCTCAATAAAGCCTGCCCTAACTACTCTATTTAAAACTATAACTTATTCTGCCCACTCAGGACTTTTATTTTTTTATATCGTTTTATGGGTTCTATTTTCATCTTTACCATCCTACCTAAATTCCATATTTATTGTGTTTATTATTTATGTATTGTTTGTCTCTCCTGCTAGAGTATAAGATCCATGTGCCAGAGATCTTTGTTTTTATTCACTGATGTGTCTCAAGTGCTTACAATAGTATATAGAGGACATTGGATATTTAACAGACATTTGTGAATGAAAATGGAATAAATGATTTTTTAAATTATCCTTTATCCAAGATTTGTCCGTTTTTCTTTCGACCACTTTGTTTTTACTTTTTCTCCTCTGTGCTGTTTATTTCTTCAAATGTCTGGCAGTCCTGAGATACCCATTTATATTTATGAATGAAGGCAGCTAGGATACTGTATCTCTGCAAGTACAAAGGTCTGTTTCTGTTCTGTTCTGTTCTGTTATTTATTTATTTTAAAGTCCGTTTCCTTTAATGGAAGGGCTGGTGGCAAGGAAGCTTTCACGCAACCCTACCAACCCACACAGCCCCCCTCATCAGGCTGAACTGATGAGGGCTATATCCTGTTTGCCTACACCAATCCCACACTTTAATAGAGCAATTTAGCCTGAGGGTAAACAGATGAGGCCAGGAACTCTGTTTGTATATTGATGATGGTGAGACAGGAAGGAAAGGTAGAGAAGGCAAGAAGATATCCCTTCAAGCAGTCATTTCAGTGGGTCCGTCCTTCACCTTTCTTTCTGGCTATATCATGTCTCCAAGACTGCTCGAGGAACTGTTCTTTCTCTCAAGGGATAATTCTCTACTTCAGAGTTCAGCACATATTTGGCATGAAGGGCTCTCCAGTCTAGTTTATTGCTCTGCATAACCCCATCTTTTTTCAGTCTTCTAGAAATTCTCTACCAAATTGACTAGCCTGTTGCCCCAACCCACATCACCTTCTTCTCTACTTATGATGACTCTATTCCCTTTTATATGTTTTAACTAGCATCTTCATGGAATTTAGGGAAAAATATGTATAAAGAAATGATTAGTCCTCTATCTTGAACCAGAGCCAGAAGAATCTCTGAGGACACAGTAGCACTTGTTAGGAAAAGGAGAAAACCATTTATCTGAAGTAGAGAAAACTCGTAAGTTTCACTTCAGTTTCTTTTTCTTCTTTAAATTCAAGTAAAATCACACTTCATATGTTGAATTTTAATTTAATGCTTTTAAACATCGAAGCAGAAACTTCCTCCGTGAGCACCAGAGAATGTAGCCATTCTCATACAAGAGAACATGGTCATCATCCATACCATCTTCAAAATGATGGATGGAAAGGCATGAGAGCTGATTAAAGACATCAGAATGTTTCTACCATTCATCCATAAAACCCCACAGACATATATCTGGTGTATATGTCATATAAATTCATATATCTGCTTTATCCCAGAATTCTTTATAAAGATTATATAAATCCCTTACTTTAATATGGTCTTTGTATTTGCAATACCCAAAAGACAATGGCAAAATTGATTTTATAACACACTCTGCCATTTAAAAATACAATGTATTTTATCCTTGGTAATAACCACAAAATGATAAACTGACAGTTTTTAAATGTGTGTCAAATTTCTTTTGTTATCACCAAATTGAAAAATATTTCTAAATGCATTCCCTGGTGATAACTGACAATGACTTTAGTATCCTCAAATCTTTGATTCAACTATGTCAAGAATAAATTCTTTTCAGAATTTCAGAATAAATTTCTTGAAGATGAAAAATTTCTTATAGATTTAATTCATTGTAGTGGTTAAACTGTTCCTTGTTTCCCCAAGTTAATTGTAAAATAGAATAAACATGAACTGGATTGCATTACAACAAAAGTGATACAGGAGACTATGATGTTATACATAAATTGTCACTTCAGGCATAGTCTCTAGAAAAAGCAAGGGTTGTTACAATGAAGATCGGGGCTGCTCTTTGAAGAGAATGCAGAGCTCTCCAAGTGATAACTTACAATGTTTCTTCAAGGCATTGATCTAAATTATACTTACCTTAAAACCAATGAAACAGCAACATTCATTAACAAAGTAGGTGGCTGCCTACCTGCCTTAATTGGAAGGTTGCCTCCAGCTTTCTCTTTTAATGGAGTGCCATGGTGCTTGAAAGCCACAAAATCTGACCCATTCTTTGAGCCTTTCAGGAGGTTCCTCGTAAATAATGAGAAGGTTCTTGGGCAAAAAGAGGAGCTTCCAGCTGGGAGAGAGTCTAACAATCGTGTATACCTGATTTTTACCTCCAGTTATTATCTATACAATCTCTAGCAATAAACTCTTTCATTTAAGGCTCTTATAAATCAAAAATCACTCATACTCTCTTAAGTAAGAAAGAGAATCTATTTTAGATTCAGTGAAGCTTCATGGGAAACCAAAAAACCCCAAAAAACCAAAAAACCAAAAAAACCACAACTACACCCAGGTGAAAGGATGGGTAGAATTCAAGGTAACTTTGGGAGCAACCACTTTCTAACTCCCGTTTTTCTCAGCGTATCTGTGCTTCTTGGAATGCATCCGTTATTTTCCTTTCTGTTGCTCAGATTCCTCTGCTTACTCATCTTTTTTTTTTTTTTTAAGATTTTATTTATTTATTTGACAGAGAGAGACACAGCAAGAGAGGGAACACAAGCAGGGGGAGTGGGAGAGGGAGAAGCAGGCTTCCCGCTGAGCAGGGAGCCCGATGCGGGGCTCAATCCCAGGAGCCTGGGATCATGACCCGAGCCGAAGGCAGACGCTTAATGACTGAGCCACCCAGGCGCCCCTCTTAAGCATGACCATAAATGACAGCCTCCTCATTAGGCCTGTAGATCCTTAAGTCAGTGACTTATTGCTGGTTTTTTTTTTTTTTTTTTTTTTTAATTTTTGGCTCCAAGTCCAGAGAGGAAAAATCAGGTAGCTAATCCCTTCCTACCAGACCAATCTACTGGAGTCCTATGTCACCGGCAAGCAGTGAGTAGACCAACCCTACGCCTGGCATTTACGTTGGCCCAATACCTGTAGCCAGAGAGAGCGTGGTCGCATGGGAAGTAGGTCTATCCAGAGGGACCAGGCAGCAGAGGCAGCAGGACGTGAAAATCTCTAGTAAACTTTCTCCATCTCATTTCCTCATCTGCAAAAGCTGGACAAGCAATGTGCTTCACAGATTTTGCGGGTGACTGAGGTATTTTGTTGACTTTTTACTTAAATAGACTTAAAATGGCATATTGTCCTTCAGTGCTTTTTGGCAAATGCCACCACTTTATTCATCTGATGTAGTTGACACCACTGATGGTGGCTGTGTTCGTATTTGATCTTCGTTGCAATATTAGCATACATGAGAGTTGGCTCCAGAATACATAAACATTGCCTGGGCTTTCAGAACATCGCATTGAGACTAACTTATTAAACAACGCATATTTGTAGAACACTTTATAGTTTACAAAGTGCTCCACATTGGCACCATCATCTGGCCACGTTTACTGCATAGGCTTCCCTTCCGAGGGCTTATGTTCCTATTTCTGCTGCATCTCTGTTGCTTTGAGACCAGAGCTCTGCTCAGCCGGGCCTCAGGTTTGCTGGGGCTGCTTCTTTCAGGCAGAAGGCTGCCAAACACGTGATTCATGATTCAATTTGGATTTTTTAAATGATAAAAAATAAATCCATAAGTGAGCCCAGTGTTCACTGGAGGAAAAACACTCAGGATGGGAATACTCTGGGAAGTCAGGGACCTGGAGAAGCCATGGCCTAATTTTAAAGTAAAGCAGAAAGCTTAGGAGATTAATATAGTTCAGTTCAGAAACTGTCTTGTAGTTGCCTGATTATCCAAAGATCAAAAAGTTACCCCTTACTCTCCCTATTTCAAACTTCTTGATATCTTGCACTATGGTTAAACACCTTGGGTAATGGGGCATCTGGGTGGCTCAGTCGGTTGAACATCCGACTCTTGATTTCAGCTCAGGTCATGTCTCAGAAGTCGTGAGATCGAACCCCATGTCAGGCTCTGCGCGCAGCAGTGAGTCTGCTTGGGGATTCTCTCTCTCCCTCTCCCCTGCCGCTGTCCCCACTTGCGCTTGCACATGTGCGTGCACTCTCTCTCTCTAAACAAATAAAATCTTTTAAAAAATCTTATATTACAACCACCATATTTGTATGACTTCAGAAGTGAAAAAGTAGCCTGTAGTCTTCTTACAGCTGTCTTAAAGAAGCAGGTGCCCTGCAAAAGGTGACTGTTTTAAAGTCCCATCCACAAATTATTGCTATACTCCTCTGTGGGTTCTTCCTATCTAAAAAAATACTGCATGTAATTGCACCAGTGAATTGTATCCAGGTTCACCTTTAAGTGTGATATTTAGGGAGACAGTATAAAAGCAATCTAATAGCAACTTGTGTTAGATGTGTTTCTTATCAGCTTCTCAGTTTCCAAACTCATCAAATATTGAAGTTTTTGGAGCCAAAACCAACCCTCCAGAACCTGAAACATTTATATGGAACTACACTCAGAATATAAAGAGCTAGGACAGGAAAGAAAAACAAGTCCATACAACCACAGTGTTCTGTTTCTCCCAGAATGCGTGTTCTGAAAGAAATACTGAGATGCAGTCAAAGACTGAGAGTCAGGTCTATTGTCCTCCGGTTCCTGCGACCCCCTGCCCCTGAGCAAGTGATAGCAAAGGGCTCCATTACTACCCATAGTGGGAAGCCCCCCTCTGGAAGCAGGACTAATGGAAGCCAGATCCTAGATCATTGTGTGGCTTAGCTCTTGGTCTGCCTATCTTAAAATGGGATCATAGAGGGGCGCCTGGGTGGCTCAGTCGTTAAGTGTCTGCCTTCAGCTCAGGTCATGGTCCCAGGGTCCTGGGATCGAGCCCCGCATCGGGCTCCCTGCTCAGCGGGAAGCTTGCTTCTCCCTCTCCCACTCCCCCTGCTTGTGTCCCTTCTCTTGCTGTGTCTCTCACTGTCAAATAAATAAAATATTAAAAAAAAAAAAAAGGGATCATAGAGTAATGCCTGACTCGCATACTTCAACTGGTTGTTTAAAGTATAAAATAGGATCATCTATGTGAAACTATTTTGAAGAGCTAAAAATTGCTGTCCAAAATCAGGAATGAAGTGAAGGTAGGCTATTTTTGCTCAGAAACCAAACATTGTTTCTGCTCTTCGCCACTGAAGAGAAGCCTCAAACTAAGTAATTTTCTTTTCTTGGATATAAACAGTTTGGGAAAGAATGTTCTTACTGTGATGTATTCCCTTACCTCCATCCCACTAGGCCTTTCAGAATTCTGCTGACATTTCTCTCGACATATTTGAGGATTTTGCTGACATTTTCCTTAGGGCCCTTTCAGCTTCTGACTACAGCACCGTCCCAGAGCCAGTCCACATGTCTTAGGGTTTTGTTATGGCGGCGCCCACATCTAGGTACCAAAACCCATTCTGATTATCCATCACAGCATTAATAAACCACTTCAAAACTTAGTGGCTTAAAATAATAGCAAACATTAATTTTGCTCACAAATTTTCAGTTGGGGCAGGGCTTAGAAGAGATCGTTCATTTTCACTTCACAGCATTGTTCGGGGCTGCTTGACTAGAATCTGGAAGACCCACTTTCAAGATGACAAATTGGTGCTAGCCACCATCTAAGGGCTCATCTGGGCTGTGGGCCTATCTATGTGGGCCTCCTGGATGTGCAGTTAGCTCAGGCTTCCTGGTGGCATGGTGGCTAGGTACCAGGAGTGCGTATCCAAGAGACAGGAAGAGAAAGTTGCTAGTTTCTTAAGACTTGTGCCTGGAAACTGTCATAGCACCCTTTCTACTATATTCTAGCTTTCTCTCAGTCTTATTGCATTGGTAGAACCACCCAGAACAATGATATATAATAATGTTCATTGTGTGAAGATTTCTTTGTTTATTCCTGACTTGAATGGGAATGCTTCTAATGCTTTCAATTAAGTGTAACAAGGGAGTTAGCATTGACATATGTATGTTTTATGATGCTAAAGAAGTATCCCTCTATTTCTATTTTACTAAAACATTTTACCAAAAATAAACATTGAATTTTTATCAAATGCTTTTTCAACATCAGTGAGGACGACATGTTTTTTTTCTTTTGATATATTAATCCTGTGAACTAAATTAAGATATTTTCAACTACTGAATCCTCTTGAATTCCTGGAATAAACTGATTTGGTAACAGTGACTTATTTTTAATACTTTACTGTATTTATTTTATTTTATTTTATCTGTCTTTCCCACACCAAACTAAAAGGTCCTTGAAGTCAGAAGACATTTTGTTACTCATTATTGTTTTTCCCTGGTCAAATAAAGTGACTGGTAGCCAATAGGTCCTTAGAAATATTTGTTGAATGAATTAAATAAATTACAGGAGTTCAATAATTATTTATTGAAGTCTTCTCAATCCCATTTCTAGAAAAAATTGCAACCATGATTAGCATAGTCTTGATCATTTCCTTCTCTCTGTTGTGTGCATTACTTGGTCAAGGTTAATGTATCTGCAACCACAAAGCTACAAAGGGGCAGATAGGTATTTCCTATGAAATCTATTTATAGGGAGTCAAATCATAGTGTATGACCACACACACACACACACACACACACACACACACCCATGAACTGGCATATTATAATAACATCCCTTTTGAGGTAGCTAACAGGACCATTTATTGTGATGGTCAGTAGCTCCTAATTATTGCTGCTAAAAAAAATGTTCTTTAATGTTTTCATTCCTAATGGCTACCTTCATTAGTACTAAAGGTTCTGAATCCCTGACTTTGTTCTTCATGCCTTAGTAGCCTAACAGCAAGGAACCAAATTCAAATTTTAAATATATTGGCCAAAATTTAGCGTGCTTCTATGGCTGAAGATATGCTGCTGGACCTAAAAAGTGGTATTAATCACAAACAATCATCTTAACCATTTGGAAAAACACGACTACTGTTAATATTTTGAAAATCAGTACAACTTTCAATATAAATAAGGCAAATGAAAGCCAAATAGCCAAATTCAAGCCCTGATTCGATCTTTATTCATGGAC
Organism: Phoca vitulina; assembly: GCF_004348235.1. Classification (NCBI taxonomy): domain Eukaryota; kingdom Metazoa; phylum Chordata; class Mammalia; order Carnivora; family Phocidae; genus Phoca; species Phoca vitulina. The sequence continues at coordinate 66,588,308 of NW_022589708.1, read as the reverse complement.
TAACATGTAAGTGTTCAATGCCACTGTAACTTCCATTGCACATTATTTTTAAACATTTAATAAAACTCCAAACACAGAAACTAAGAATAAGAAATTTAGGGCTTAATAATATAAGCTTATAGAAAAAACGTCTATAAGCTTATAGAAAAAAAAGTCTATCTGTAAATCTTAACAGAATTCTTTAAAGAGGCCATTTAAATTATAAAATTTAGAGCTGCTGACCTAACTTCTAAGCACGATAAATATTAAAACCTAACTAACTTCATCATCTGGAGAAGTTAGAGCCTCTACAAACATGTGTCTTCCATAGCAGACCCTCAACAATTAAACAATCTTAGGATTGGAAGGGAACTGGAAGATCCCTTAAGAGTACTAAATGGGATAATATAGGTGAAATGCATATACAAGAGCCTAATACAGGACCTGGCATTTTGTAAGCACCCAATAAATATTTGAATTAAATCTATTTCCATTGTCAGTGATTAAAAATAAATATTTCAGATAAAATTTCTACAACAAGAAACATTGTTTGCCATAATTCAGAGAACCCAGATAAGCAAGCACATACATTAAACACACAGTAACAGTATTGTGCAAGTAGACAGAAAGCTGCACTGAATTTCAAGTCAGAAAAACTAAATACAAATCCTAGTTTTACCATTTATCAGTTGTCTGAAGTTGGAAAATTCATTTAACTCGTCCATATATCCATTTTCTGACTTGTAAGAATGGGAATAATCATCTCAATCACATACTGTGCTAGTTATTACAAGCACGAAGTCAAATAAGATAATTCATTGCAAAGAACAATATAAATCTAGGATATTAATGTAATTGCTGTGATCATATTAGTACAGTTTCACTCTCTGGACACTGAAGAGTAGGTTTGGAAAATGACATACAAATTCATCTGCAATATTATAGGAAATTTCAAGAGAGATATGGAAATTAATGTTTTTGGAAAAGTAGTGTTCCGAGGGTATACCACATTGTAAAAATAATAAATCACTACAAATCAGATACAACAGATAAATTTTGCTCTTAACACAGTAAATGCTTCAGGGCCCATGCAGTTTTCCTCAAAGAAGTTTAACTTAGGGTTTATAACCAAACACCTCCGCAGTGGCAAGAGAGGACTATATCAACCACCTTGAAACCATCCAGTGACTCACTAGAGAGGTTCCTCAATTCTGGAACAGTTTTGCAAATATTTTTAAAATACCAGATAAATTGGCTAAGATGTAAAATATAAAGCTTTGGGGAGGCTGATATAAATAATTTTGAAAATAAATTAAATATGTGCCCTTAATTCATCATAAAAGAACTTTCAGAAAAATATGAGAGGCTTTAAACATAACAGGCTAAATCACACATCAAGATACCTTTGCAATAATTGGACATTTTATTCTTCACAATAAAATACTAAACTATGAAGCATGGTTTCCTAGTAACAGCAGTAATACTAGGTAAATAAAATAGAATTCAGTTTACAGCAATCAGCAACCATTCAGCTTCCAATGAGAGGTTGAAATCATTTGGATGCTTACTTTTTCATTTCATTATCATAAAATGAAACAAAAAAGAAATTGACTTTCTAAGTATAGAATTATTTTTTCAAAATTTGGTGGAGGCATTGAAGTGGTACCCCAATGTTCTCTGGACAATCTGGGCCCTTCTTGGCCAGTGTATAATTATCCCCAACAAGGTTCTCCTTACCCCATGAGTGAAGGAGAAGGCTTCCCACATGAAATAAATTTTGAAGGGCTAAGACCAACCTCATCTCTACTCACTGATTTGTGAAATACCACACTTAAAGTGTTTATTTTTGTTTGCCTGGGGTTCTTTGTTTTGTTTTGTTCTTGCCTTTTATGTAAGGCTTTCTGGTCCCACATTTCAAAAATGCAAATATTCCAATATTCACACTCATGTCTCCAGTATAAACCCTTCAACCAAATTAAATGCTGGACATGTACAAGAATTGTACCAGGATACATAAGAGATGGTTTGTGTAAATAACTCAACTTGGTACCTACTACGGAAATGCAATGAGCCTGTCTTGCTCCATAATATCAAAGGAATGTAATGCTAAAATCATGAGAAAGTGAAGGATATAGATAGGATTTTTCTACTCTACTCTTAAAAAATCTTTGATACCTATAGCCAGTCATTTACAACCAATCACTAGCAGACAACAGAATGGTAAGTAAAAAAATAATAGTGGAAAAACTCAGAAAAATGATCTCCTATAAATTTTATATGTATTGCTTTTGACATGTAGAGATAGGCAGAAATATCATATTTTATACTAGAAAAATTACTGTTCGTGGAAAGTAATGATGTAACGTATGTTGTTTTGTAAAACACATCATGTTACATAGGAGGCACACCATATGTTCATGTTCTGGAACATGGTATGCCATAGTATGCCATAGCATAGCAATCTGTCTTGGTTATCTACCAAAAATCCATTCCCCTAATCTTCCTTCCTGAAAGATCCCTGTTTTTGTTTTGTTTTGTTTCACTGGCCTGCCCTACTTCCTCTGGTCAGTGCTTAGGAAGGATATTCTAATTCCTAGCTGAGGAGTAAAGGCTCATTAGTCCATGCCAATCATGGTAACCCTTTGCCAGTGACTGGCTTAGAAATAGGCATGTAGTGCAATTCTGATCAATGAAACAAACTAGAAGTCCACTGTGGAGCCTTCTTTACTGTTTAAAAAAATAAAAAGACAGGGGTATCTGGGTGGCTCATTTGGTCAGGCATCTGACTCTTGATCTCAGGGTGGTGAGTTCCAGCCCCAAAGCTTGGGCCCCATGCTCAGTGTGGAGCCTACTTAAAACATTTTTTTTTAAAAAGACACAGAGAAAAAATAATCTCTTTTACTCAACAGTGTTTTGTCTAGGTGCAATGCCTGGAACCACTGCAACTATTTTGTGACCACTAATGATGGATGATCCAGTATACTCAGGATGGCAGAGCATAATAGTGGAAAAACCCAGATCCTTTACCTCATCACGCAACTTAATTAACCAATCCTGGAGCTCTTTTGCCTCTGGACTTCTTATCATGTAAGATAATACATATTACTGGTTAAGACCATTGAGTTGGGCTTTTTTGTAGCCAAAAGTATTCTAACTACTACAGAATATATGTTTATCACAGCAAAGCATTTGAAAGGTCTCGTGCAATATCCCTGTATATTCAATGGAGAAATGTGGATTGAAGAATAGTTTAATTGGGCAGGTTAATAGATGGTTACATAATGGAAGGAAGTCTTTGATAGTGTGTCTGAATTCTTTTTGCCTTTAGCTTCTTCTGAACTTTTTTGTAATCAACAATGGATAACTACACAGAAGACGTAGGCCATGTAGATAATTTAGCAGAAAGCAATAATGTGCTAGATGACAGAATCAGAACTGAAGATTTCTTTTCCCAAGGAATTATATGAATGCCCGATGTTTCTATCCTACCTCAAGATTCTTTTCAGCTCTTACCCACCTCAGCTTATCTGTGAAGCTTTTCCTTATCCCCCACTCGTAGACACAGTTTCATACACATATCCTATCCCAGTCCAGCCCCTTGTCTCTACCACTATCCCAGCTCTCACTGCACCTTCATATATATTTGTTTACTTATCTATGCATGTGAGCTCCCAGAAAACAGAAACCATGCTTTATTCATCTTTGTACCTTCAGCCTCCCATTTGGTGCCATTGGTGGCATAAATGCCTGCCTGAATAAAAAAGCGAATGAATGAACAAATAAATGGGTTGATTGTAAAGAAACAGCTTCCTTTCTGTGAAGCTGAAGGACAAGAACAAAAGAAACAAAATTGAAAAGTTAATGGAAACTACTGAAGAACAGGAACAATCTGAGTTTAGACTCAATACAACACCTTATTTAGAAACATTTCAGGAGGCTCTTCTCTCTCCTGACTGAGCCTTCCTTTCTTTCATTTGTGACCTGTCCACATATGTGTGTGCACATGCATGAACACACAACATAACATTATAGGTGGCCACAGTTTTTCACACTCTTTTAAGACTTTCTTTGCAAGTGCCCTCAATTGCTAGGATTATGCTTTAAACAACAATCACTGTGCATTTGCGGTTATTATAGAAATCACTGGTAGCCTAGACAGAGTAACTTGTCCTTCAGCCTCTGAAAAGTCCTGTGCCTATGTAGAATACTTGGAATTAAAATCTAATCTGCACATAATTTCCTACTCTTTCAACAGGCTGCTGAAAATGTTTTACTTCCCACTGTCTTCTCCAGTGCTGCTCCAAGTTCCCTTCCAAATACATGTCAACATATAAACCTGAGATATAAGATTTATGCTACTTCTTTATGATACACAACTAAATATCTATATGTTTTCTAGAAAAACTAACAATTCAAAATAAAGCATATATATGTGTTAAGAATTAAAAGGATATATCCAGTTCACTTGAGGAGGAAATAGAGATGCGTTGTTTTCAGAGTACAGCAAGAAAGCCGAAGGGATGATAGACTAATGCTTAGTTGGAACTCAAAGGCACAGCCACTAGAAATCAAAAACAGGCTAATAAAACCACTGACCAAATCATAAAAGCAAATTAATAGTAGAGTTTTATTTCATTATCAAAACAAGGTTCCAAGTTAACCCCTGTACGTGGAATGAGCTCTTGCTAAACGTTCTTGAACGTCCCCATTTAGACTGTGTTGTGAAATCAAACTGAGAGTTGGCAGGAAAACTGAACACCTGAAAATTCACGTATGAGTCTTTGTGAAGACGAATTTAAATTGTCACTTAAAATTTAGAAAATGTGACTAGAAGGCACTTGAGTAGTTATTTTTGCCTAAACTTAAACAATCCAAACTTAAAACTATCAGAGGTGACCAGCCTCTATTCTCTCAGACTATGGTAACCACCACTTCCTTCAGCTCCAAGTGAAAATTATTTGTAAGAAATATAGTGTTGGGAGATAGCCAGGGTAATAGATTCTCTATGTCATGTCTTCCATGATTCTATGATTTTTAGAGGTTTGTGCTTTGTTACAGTGTGTTAACTATAGAAAAGGGAAGAATGAGCATTATACTAACCTACATGTATATAGGTGATAGAATATAGAAGTTCAAATATTAAATTTCAAAACTCAATTCAATAATCACTGACTGAGCTCACACTCTATGTACTGCTATATATTTTATGCTTTGCTATGTATTGATTTTTAAAAAGTCACATTTATGAGTCCTACACTCAAAAAATCTTATCCTCTTAAGGAAAGTATAACCAAATGATGAAGAGAAGTGTTTCTCAACGTATTTTCAACCACAAAATATTCACCATGAACTAGTCACATCATGATCTTATGGACCTTGGGTCTGAACCTGATGTCAAATGCAATAAGACATTTGGGGATCCTGCAGGTGGAAGAGCGTATTTTGCATATGGCAGTTAGGCTAGAAGGCACAGGGCAGCCTCTGGAGGTTTTAAAATATTGACTCCAAATTTTTTGACATGGCTCATGTCAAGAAGTGGGGTCTTTATCCCTGCCCCATGATTCTAAGTAGGCTTGTGACTGCTTCAATCAAGATGAATAGAGTGAAAGTGACTCTGACTTCTGAGGCTAGAACAGAAAGGACCGGTCACTTTCCACCTGGTTCTCTTTTGAATTCTTGCTCTCTAGATGCATCCTTTCAGGAAACTCTAAGACCCCAAGGGCCATGTAATGAGAAGCCCAAATCCAGGAAGAGGCAACGCAGAGGCGCTCTTGTTGACAGCCCCCAGCTGACTTCTCCTTTTGAGTCATCCTAGCTGAGATGCATATATGTGAGATAAGAATCCTCTAGATCAGTGGTTCTCAAATATTAGCATGCATTAGAGTCACCTAAAGGCTTATTAAAAACATAGATAAATGAGTCCCACTGCTGAAGTTTCTAATTCAGCACATCTGGGATGGGACTAGATAATTTGCATCTAAATTTCCCAGTGATTCAAGAACGACTGCTGTAGATGATTCAAGTCATCAATCATTGGTGAAACCCTAACATCATGGAGCAGAGAGAAGCCATCCCTGGTCTGCCCCGTCTGGATTCCTGGCCCACAGAATCTATGAACAGAATTACTCCACCTTTTCCCATTCAAGAAGGTATGTTAGAATGAAAATTAGTAAAATGACATTATAGGATACTTTTAATTCATTCTAATTGATTTCAAAGTATAACATTCACAAACTTCCATGCTTTAATGATTAGCTTTAACTATTAATGTGATGCAACACAGTTCACAAGTGATTGTAAAACATCACTGCTTACTCACCACATCTAGAAGACTACCCTATTTAAGAGCATGAGCTTTGAAATTAGTAGAGCTGGTTTTGAATCTCACCTCTGCTACTTAAATGCTAGCACAGCAACCAATGGGGAAGGGGAAAAGCCTAAGGGGTTTGTGTGCCTGGGTTTAAATCCCAGGTCTAGCACCTTCCAGCTGCGTGTGATCTGAAACAAGATACAATCTGAGTAAGTCTCTGTTGCTCCATTCCTAGAATGGCCTGAGAAGACTGTTGTGGTCATTAAACGAGATAATGCTCTTAAAACAGTGCCTGGGACTGAGAAGTCACCCTGTAAATATCTTATGAAATGGTATGTGTCCTTTAAATAGGCTAACTCTGAGAATTAGAACTTCCTCTACAAAACCATGATAACAGTCAATATCAATCTCATAAGGTGATCGTTAGGATTAAATAATAAACAATACATGCCCAATAAAAGGCATATGATGACAATGATTATACTGCTATGAAACAGGATATTAGCAGGGACAGAAGGTATAAATGAGCAAGTTCTATTCCAATAAAATAGAGCTTGCATGACATAGAGTGTCTTAGCCCGGCACTGATCAAATAGTAAAGGAGTATGTGTTATTAACAGTTCCATGATAGAATCAAAGGGATTCCTGAAAGTCTGTTCATTTACACTCTGAAGCTAAAGTAAGAACTGCACTAAATCATCGTATATTCTGGCCACTGTCCCATTAGCATCAGATCCCGGGAGTTGTGAACCAAGCACCATCCCAGCAGTTGTGGATCAAGCAATTTCTCAACCTCCAGTATCTACTCCTCTTTCTTCCCTCGGTACCCAAAGTACAGGTTTGAGGTACCATTTTTAATAGACCTTGCACTACTGGATTATTAGACAGGCAGAAAATCCAAAGGAATATTAGTCAGTAATGAATACGTTAGCTAATAACTCTGAGACGATGCCTTTCAGGAAAGAAGGGGGACTTTAAAAAACTAAGAACCTTCAGGACCCAACAAAATAAATCTATAGTAATGTAATGATGGGTGAGCAGATTGCCATTTGGATGTGAGATTTCCCAGTTCAGTTAAACCACAGTTCATAAGAGGCTACTTTCTTCTAAGGTTGGTCTAATGATTACAGATTTTAAAAAACACAGACATGGCTTTCTTTAAAAATTGTTTCTTATTCATGATGTGTTTTATTCTTTGTGTAACTAGAAGAATGCTGAAAGAAAAGTTAGGTAAATATTTTCCTTCTCTCTGGATGGGGAAGAATTTTCTAAGCATAAAGAAATAAAAGAGGTCACAAAAGAAAAGATAAATAGATTTGACTACACAGAATTGAAAGTTTCCATATGTTAGGAAACACCAAACTAAATGAAAACTGAGAAATAACATCATCCACAAAGCATTTATGTCTATAGTATACAAACCAGTAATAAAACTCTAACATCTCAGTAGAAATATGGTCTAGAACCAGACACAGATAATTTATGTTATTAGTGGAAAAAGAATTGCAAACTTAAACTATATACATTTTCCCCCTTAACTAATAAATTAGCAAAGATTTTGAAATATGTTAATATTTTATGTTGGTGAAGAATGTTAAGACCAAGATTCTAATAACCTTCTCGTGAAAGTGGTCCAATTTTTCTGGAAAGCAATTTGGCTAAATAAATGAGAAGTAATAAAAAATGTTTTCAATCCTTGATCCTGTGAACCCACTTCTAAGTAAACTTGGAAAATTGCCCTGTCAAATAATCAGAGTTTCAGTCAAAATCTGAAGGACAAAGGTATTTACCAAGGCTTTCTTTATAACAACAAAATTTATAGAATAGCATATACTTGACATTCTGGATTAAATAGTTTTATATTTCTTATGAATATTATGCAGTCATATAAAAATTTCAAATTCTAGTGATTTGAGAAAATTCATACCAAAAAAATAACAGAAAAAAATCAAGATACAGAACAGGATTTATCAGAGATAGCTTTTGAAATTTTTTGGTATTGGCTTTCTGGAGTGCTGCATTGAGGTATATGCTGACATAGCATCTGGGCTCAGCAGGAAAGAAGGCTGTGATCAGTAATATCTGCCATGGGTATAAAAGGTAGGGATGGCACTGTATCTGCCATCCCTAGTAGTACATGCAACATGGTCCCAATCATTTATCAGCATATACGTGTGCTGTGTGTGTGTGTGTGTGTGTGTGTGTGTGTGTGTGTAAAATCACTCCATTATAACTGTGATTATCTTTAGCCTGTGCTACTAGGGTGATTTGATTTTAAAATATTTGGGTAGTTTTAAAATTTACTATATTGAGCACATATTGATTTTGTATTATTATTTTTTTAGATCTTCAAATTGTTCAAATGATTTTTTAAAGATTTTATTTATTTGAGAGAGAGAGATTTATTTATTTGAGAAAGAGAGCATGAGCAGGGGGAGAGGGAGAAGCAGGCTCCCTGCTGAGCAGGGAGCCCAGCTTGGGGCTCAATCTCAGGACCCTGGGATCATGACCTAAGCCGAAGGCAGACACTTAACGAACTGAGCCACCCAGGTGCCCCTGTTCAAGTGATTTTTTTTAACAAGATATTACATTCACTCTGGGGAAGGTGACAGGAGTAAGGGATAAAAACATAGGCAAATAAATTCTAGAGAGATTTTGTAGGTGCTTTCTTTTTTTTCCGGGAGGTAAATGTGTTATTAAATTTAGAAATATCTTTCACAGTACAGGTTCGCTCAGAGTCTCTTCAAATTTGGTTATGAATAAGAATGTGACCTTTTGTCTCCTATGGAAATCCAAGCACTTGAAGGAACATTTCTGTGAATGAGCTAAAAAAAGAATCAATTTTTGTCAGTATAAATAGCCAAAGGTCCTGAAACTAATAAGACCACCTTTGAAAAGGCCAGTCTTATGGTGAGCTTTTAAAATTTTTAAACAATTAATGCTACTTTTCTTTTTCTTTACTAATTTGTATACTGCTCAGTCATCCCCACTCTCAAAGCTGATTTTGATATTTTCTAAGCTCTGATTTCTTTGAAGAGAGTAATTACCAGGTGAAGAAGGAAGTGGGTATGGTTTCTTGGCTGAATTTCTTCCACCTTATGAGGCTGTCTCAGAATTGGAAGCCATAAGCTTCAGGGAATCAAGAGACAAAGGGCCCAGATGCAGTTCTCCCTTTAATTAGCTCTGTGACATGAGACAAGTCATTTTCTCTGTTCCCTCTCAGAATTTCCACATCGGTAATATGAAAATACAGTGTTACTGTCCTCCAGGGCAGGATATGTGAGGATAAATTGAGTAAAAGATGCAAGATGTATAAGTCGACAGGAGGCCATCCTTCCTACTGGGTCTCTCTTGCCCCATGACAGTGTACAAATCCCTCCTAAGGTGTTAACTGATAATTAGGATGTTAACTACCAGCCAAGGAGTCAGGGATATTTGAGTTTTTAAAAGTAAATTAAGTGGGATTGTCCCCAGTTTCAGAAGTGGACAGTGGTGGCAAGATAGCTAGTGCTGACCCCGGGGAGTTTTGGGGGAGGATGTCTGGCTATAATTTCCCAAATCCTCCCCCAATTCTCTTAAAACAAAATCCATTAAGACAATCATATATTACCTTTTATTAAGTCCTATTAGACTACAGCTGAGTGAATTTGTCACCTTGCTCACAGCTGATGTTTGTATTCCTCTGCTCCTTCATTGTATATCTATGTTCCTAGGAACATCCAGATAAGTGTTAATGTACTGTTAACCTTACTGAGAGTAGAAACAGACTGTGAGAAGTCATTATTGGATAGGCTCCCAATAACTGGTATCTTCTTGGGGAAAGCCTAAATATGCCAAGGTTACATCCCAATCAAAGTGAGGACTCTCACTGCTTCAACGCATAGGCCCCTTTACGTTTCCTTCCTTACCATGTCTATATCCGTTGCAGGTTGAACAAATGCTTCCTCTGTGGAGGCACTTGCCCTACCTCCCTATTCATGGATGGACAAAAGAACAACATGCCAAGAGTTTTCATGGGCTGCATTACATCACTTTTGGAAATATCTTTGTTTCCAAATTGTGGACTTGCAAAAAAATTATCTAAGCTCAAATACTGAAACATAAGGAGTCTTGCTTTGCACTTATTTAAATTTTTGATGAAATATATAAGCTAGATCTTTTGCTCTATATATAAAATATTATAATTGCATTAAAACTACATTCTATTTTTCCTTATTATGTAGAAGGTTTTTCAGGAGAGCATGGTCCAAGATGGAGGCGTAGGAAGACCCCAAATTCAACTCCCATGGACACACAGAATCTACAATTACATAGAGAGCAAATCCTCCAGAAGAACTGAGGGCTAATTGAACAGCTTCAGCACAACCAATGATAGCAGGACCACATAGGGAGGGGTAGAAAAGATGGAGACAAGGAACCTCACTCACTATGAGACAACCTGCAGTAGAGAGAGAGATCACAGAGGGACAACTTCACCCGCCCTGGGGCACAGCAAAGAAACAGTAGTTTAAAGGACAACTAGACTATAAGTAAAGGAAATCCACTTACTCTAACCCTACAGCATCCACCTTTCTGCACTCCCACAGCAGTTCAGTGTGGCAAACTTCACTATTGTCTTATTTTAAGAAATTGCCCCAGCTCCCCCAACCTTTGGCAAACACCACCCTGATCAGTCAGGAGCCATCAACACTGAGGAAAGACCTTCCAGCAGCAAAAAGATCACAACACGCTGAAAGCTCAGATGATGGTTAGCATTTTTTAGCAATATAATATTTTTAATCAAGATATGTACATTGTTTTTAGACATAATGCTATTGCACACTTACTAGACCGCAGTATAATGTAAATATAACTTTTGTGTGCATTTGGGAAACCAAAAACTTCATTTGACTTGCAAATGTGCAAGTGCAACATGTGCTTTATGACAGGGGTCTCTCCGAAGTAAGCCTATATTGACAATAGCCGAGATATGGAAGTAACCCAAATGTCCACCAATAGATGAAAGGATAAAGAAGATGTATGTATGTACATGATAAAATACTACTCAGTCATAAAAGAGAATGAAGTCTATCCATTTATAGCAACATGGATGAACCTAGGGACATTATGTTAAGTGAAATAAGTCAGACAGAGAAACACAAAAGCCATATTGTCTCAGTATCACGGAATGCTATGGTCAAGAAAGAATTCTTGAGATGTTTTACTGTGCAATTTAGTAAGTTTATTCAAGTAGCACGGGGACAGGACCCATGGGCAGAAAGAGTTGTACTCTTGCTGTATGAAGCTGGTGGTTACATGCTTAGTGCTCAAGGGCAGGTGGGGGGGGATATTCAGGGAGTATTAGGTCATAAATGTCTTCTTCGAAAATTCTAAGTGTAAAACTACTTTTGCAAGATTTCTTTGGTGTTTATTTCAGCTCGATATTAGCTATCAGTGAGATTTATAGGCAGTCATGAGACCCTTTAAGAATATTACAACCAACACTTATTTGATCCTTATCAAAACTCTGTGGGCTATAGGTGAGCCTTCTGTGCGAAAGGTGAACATTTTTCTGCTTCTATCCCTCATCAGTATGATTTCACTTGGATGTGGAATCTAAAAAACAAAACAAGCAAACAAAACAAAACAGACTCACAAATACAGGAAACAAACTGTTAGTTTCCAGAGGGCAGAATAGGTGAAGGGGATGAAGGTTTACAAACTTGCAGTTATAAAATAAAATAAGTCATGGGGATGTAATGAACAGCATGGGAACAGCGTCAATAATATTGTAATAACTTTGCATGATAATAGATGCAAACTAGACTCATGGGGATCATGTCATAATGTATAAAAATATCTAATCACTCCGATGCACACCTGAAACTAATAGCATATTGTTTGTCAATTATATTTCAGTGAAAAAAAAAAGTTTAGGCTACATAAAAATAATACTTAACCTGGCTGGTATGGGTATAAATTGTGTCCACCATTCTGGAAAGCAATTCAGCCAAATACATTGGAGCTTTAAGTGTTCTCATGCCATTTGATCCAGTACACTTTCAGGAGTTTTTCCGAATTCAATGATCATGTATATAGACAACTGTTCTTATCTACAAATATATTCATACATATTATTTGTAATAACAAAGGCAGTCCATAAAATAGAGGAAACTGCATAAATGATGGTACATTGTGCATTATTATGCATATTATGCATAACAATGCAGCCTTTAAAATGATAATTACATGGATTTTAAGTAAGTAAACATGCAGACAAAATCATAATAATTGTTATAAGGTTATAAAACTATATACATAGAGTAATCCCCAATAGGTTAATAATATTCAGTATCTGCTTAACATAAGAAGGACTGGAAGAAAATACACAAAAATGTTAACAAGGTTATTTCTGGGTTTGGGTGAATTTTGTGTTTTTAAATTTTTTTTTCACATTTTTCTGAAAATTTAATATAATGTCATTCAAATAAAAAAAAGAAATCTCTCCACCTCCCCCCAAAAAGAAAGATTTTCTCTGGAAAGATTAAATTTTTAATATAATATCCACCCAAAATGTATGCATGTAAGAAAGTGTTATATGACATTTTATGTAAAATTAAAGATATTCCTTGATTCTCTGTCCCAAGGGTAGCCATTTTTTCGATTAAAGTTAAAAATGTCATTGTGGAGCCTTGAAAAGAAGCTTATCCAAAATAAAGAACGTTTTAAAAAATGCTTAAATGTTGCTTGTGTATGTCTTTAAGAATAAATACTTATTTCTACTAGAATCAATTTATTAATATTTATATTTTGCTTGACAGAAGTGATGTTTTTCCAGTTATTCAGTCTTCTCACCAGTGGACATCATTCTCCAAAACAGGAATAGTAAATCTAAAATTTCCCCCTTCTTTTATTTTTTCTGTTTACTTCTAGGCATTACTATGATTTGCTAGGGGAAAAAAATATTAAATCATCTTCTTAAGGTCAAGTCACAACTGATTCAGAAATTGTTTGATTTACATTGGTCCCACTGTATCATCTCTGTGGTACTTGCAGTGAGGTAAGTGATCGATCCTGCATATGGCCAGCCAGGCAAAGGCCCATGTTGCCCTGAAACTGCTGCCAAATAGGCATCAATTAAGCTCAATGGAACCATACACAGAAAGATGAGCATAATGGCAGCATGCTTCTGAGTCCCCAGAAGGTGCAGGGGTACAAGCTAGCATCACAGACATAAATTAAACAAACAGAAGTGGGGCGAGAAGGTACAGACAGGTGTGAGGCTGGACCTGGGCTTTGGTGCATGGGTTCTCTATGTCAATGGCTTTATCTGGTGGAAACTTTTGTCCCACTTTGGACTGGCAGCTTCTCGGTTGAAGTGGGATAGTGTGCGACCCTTGGTATGTTGCATAAAGCTATAGAGATAGGCTTTCTTTTCCTATGTGGCCAAGTGGCCACATTTGATAACAAGCCTCTTTCCTTAGTGGACTTGGGCTCCAAAAAGGCAGATTGAAATAATTCTCCCCCCCCACCCCTGCCCCAATTTTTACTCTCTTTGACCCATTCCCTACTCTGATCAGATCCAACCTTTCTGGGTGAATATAAAGGCAAACTTAAACATCAGTATAAATACCTTGCTAAATTTTAGTTTGACAAATTTGAAGAGCATAGTCAGTGGTTTAGGAAATAAGCTTAATGTCTGTAACTTTTAAGACAGTATGGAGATAACATCACACATTATTCCTTCATTTATTACATCTATATACTTATGTTTGTATCTATATTTATCTGTATCTTTCAAAACAAGCATTTATTGAACATCTACTATGTACCAGGCCCTATCTAAGGTTCAAGAACATTTGATTTAGTAGAAGACACAGACATGTTAATAAAAAGGGTATTTCCACAGTGTATGATGAGTGCAACATTATATCAATACCAAGTTACAAGCAAACACACCAAGACAGGAGTAATTAGATCTAACCAGGACATGTGGAAAGGCCCCTCAGTGTGATCTTTGAGCAGAGCTCTTTAAATTAAACAGAGTTTGCCCTGAAGATGAGAGTGGAAGGGAACTCGAGGCAGAGAAAAAGGTATTCCAAGGTGCAGATGAATGGAGCAACAATGATGTACTCAGGGGTTCCAAGTAGTTCAACATAGACAGTAGAGGGCAATGTAGGCAGAAGAGGTGGCGAAGGACTGGGTTTTCCATAAGCCTCTACACTTCTTTCTGTAAACAAAGAATAGCTGTTGAAGTATTAAGCAAGGATCCGATCTGCAGATCAAAACGAGTATTCTGGAGGCAAAGAAGGGGGTATATTGAATGGGATATACACTCTGAGGCCAGTTAAGCAGGCAATTGTTAAAGCTCCTATGGGAGATGTTGGAGACCTGACATGACTTTAGACTATAAAAGGATAGTTTCAAAAAGAAAAGAAGAAGAACATTAGATGTTTAAATTTCAAAACCTGTTGTACTAAAGCTGAGGGCAACACGGGGTTCAGAGAAACAGAGAAATGGACTAGGGAGGCCAGGATGCAGTCTTCATAAGGAGAGAAGAGAGGAGAGGGGGTGAGGGTGGGATCTATATGCAAAGACATACATTACATTGCATCTAATTGGAAATGATGCCCTTTACCTGGAACTAAAACCTATTACCATGGCTTGACTGGAAATAAATGTAGCAATAAATTCTGATGTTGCAGAAAAAGAAATAGGAAGAAAAGAGAAAAACTCATTTTATATAGGTTAATCTTCTATCACTGGGGCTCGGGTCCTGCTGTTTGGTAGCAGAACTAAATCTCTCTGTTCCCAGATCTCTTTGGCTGCAAAGGTTCACACTTGGCCAGTCTCAGAGGCAAGGAGGATTCAAATCATTTGTTTAGCCTTCCTATAATTCCTCCAGGGACCAGAATGAGCATCAGATCCTTTTAGAAACTCACAGTCTACCCTGCCCTTGACTCAGGAATTCCAAGTCATTGTGTTCTGATCTTCTCCATCTTGGCTCCAGCCTTATACAACCAGATGGAAAGAACTCCTGTGTTAACTCTCTCCATCTGGACCTGAAAGACCCAGCTAGGCCCCCAGCTATGTGCTGGTCCCCTCAGGATCCGTACTTGAGGAAGCTCATTCTGGATACTGAATGACAATGAATTTGAGAGAACCAAGAGCAGCAAGCAAGTGGTGCTTGCCTGGACTAGATGGGTGGCTACAGTGATGAAGAGAAGAATACAGATTTGAGAACTATTTGCCAGAATTTTAGGGGCTGATTGAAAATGGGCAATGAGGTGCGCCTGGGTGGCTCAGTCGTTAAGCGTCTGCCTTCGGCTCAGGTCATGATCCCAGGGTCCTGGGATCGAGCCCTGCATCGGGCTCCCTGCTCTGCGGGAAGCCTGCTTCTCCCTCTCCCACTCCCCCTGCTTGTGTTCCCTCTCTCGCTGTGTCGCTCTCTGTCAAATAAATAAATAAAATCTTTAAAAAAAAAAAAAAAAGAAAGTGGGCAATGAAAGAGAAGGAAGAGTCAAGGAAAACTTTCAGGCTTTTGATCTAAACTGTTGGGTAGGTTGTGGTTTCATTTCTCAAACTAGAGAACACAGGACATAGGATTTCAGCTGGAGACCTTGTGAAGTTGAGGCACCCATGAGGCCTCTAAGTGAAGATGTTTGATGGTCTGGACATTCACATTTGGGGGTTGGGAGAAAAATCTGAACAGGATAAATGATTCTGGTATCATCAGCGTATAGATTGCAAAGCTGGCATCTCCCTGGGAGAATGACTTGAGCAAAAAAACCAGAACCCAGGGGAAGATCCATATTTTAAAAAAATTGGAGAACAGAGGAGACTTTGGAGAAGAAAAGGAAAGTCTACTGGGAGGGACAAGACCAACTGGGAGAGTAAAATGTATAGAAAAGTACAAGGAGCAACGTGTGGCTAACACTATAAAATACTCATGAAAAATGAAATAAGGTAATTACTGAAAAGTGTTCATTCATTTTTGGGACATGGAGGCTAGTGGTGACCTTGGAGAGAGCAGTTTCAATGAAGCAGTAAGAATACAAATAGAGATACAAACCAGAGAGGAGAGAATGAGAAGAAAAGGAGAAACCGAGTATAGAAATGCGTTCGCTAAGTTTGCCTGTCAAGGGCGGGGGAGAGAGAAAGCACAGGTGGTGAGGGACGTGTAATGAAGATAGTGTATAAATGAGAAGATGAGGCATCATCATAATAATTGGAGAGCAATTCTAAAGCAGCCATGCAAAACAAACGTGAACAAATGTGGAACAAACCATAACAGTGGGGTGTGGAAGAAATCAGAGGAAGGAAGCAAGTGTTGTGAACCCGGGGGACTGCAGAGCAAGTACCAACAAGACATGGAAATCAAGAGAGTTGGGTTCAAATTCTTGTTCTGGCACTTGCTAATGTTCCCTCGTGTGTAAAATGGGGATAATCTTTACCTTTCTGAGATAATCTGCACAAAAGTGTACTTGCCACTGAGTAAAAACTTAGCACACATTAGTTTCTTTTTTTCTCATTTGCAGGTTAAAACAAAGGAGCAAGAAGACTTTAATAGTAGGATATAAGTATGTAAAATATAGAAACCTCACATAAAAAAAACAATTTTTTGTATTTTCATATTTAAAATACATGAAGGTGAAGTCCTATGATAATGTCAATACTTTATATTTCACACTACTTTAAAATGTGTCCTGTCATCTCATTTTAGTCACAAAACAAGTCTATGAGGGAAGTAGGACAAGTATTCTTATCCCTTGTTAAAGATGCAGAAACTGGGGCATGCTGAGGTTAGGGAACAGCCCATCCTCGGGTGTTAGCAGTGGAGGCTGGGCTCGAACTGGTCTCTGGAGTTCAGTGCTTTGTTTAGGAGCCCATAATATGCAGATAAAAGCTAATTGCAGTCACAGTAGCACATCTAGAACAATGTTAAATGGGAAATTATTTGGTACTTTTCAATTTTTAGAAATGAATACATTAGTTTAAGTTTCATTCAGCTGCATTTCATGTCATCAGTACAACAATTAATTCTCTGGTATTGAATCCTCCTTGCCTCTGAGACTAACCAAGTGTTCTCCTTTAAGGCTAAGGAGACATGGAAGTAAGAAGTTTAGTACCCCAGCAGCAGGACCTGAGCCCCAGTGATGGTGTGGAGAAAACAACACACCTATCCAAGGATGACACAGCAACCAGGAGAGGAAGGTTGGTCAAAATATCCAGGGGAGAGGATTTCTAGCAAAATGGAACTGCAAATGAAGACAGAGATCAATCCAAGTCAAAATATTACTACTATTACTACTGCTGCTATTACTAGATATGCATCTACTAGATACATATATATATGTAGATATGGATATATGGAGATAGATGGATAGATGGATGGATAGATAGATAGATAGATAGATAGATAGATAGATAGATAGATAGACAGATAGATAGACAGACAGGCAGCAGAGATAATAGGACTACCAACAACAGTAATAACAGTACATGGGAGAAGTCAATTTCACCATTTCCCCCACTCCCCAAAAAAGACATAAGGGAACACAAATCTATGATTTTCAAACTTTAAAGAGACCTAAATGAGTAACCTGGAAGATCAAGTGGAAGCAATTGCTGGAAAATTTCTATTCAAAGAACTACAAATTACAAAAAACAACAACAACAACAACAAAACATTAGAGTAGGTAGGCAGACTTAGGGTACATAACATGAAAATAATAGGAATTCCAGGAGAAAAGTTGCATATTGAGGAGAGATTGTAATTATGCTAATAAGAGAAAACTAATGTCCCTGAGTTGAAGGAAGAGAACAGATCTGAAGAGCTTGCTGAGTTCCAAGCAGGACACACATTTAACATAACCAAGTAAAATTCATGAACTTAAGAAAAGAGAAGTTAAAAACAAAATATTAGAAGGACTTGGCTTCTCATCTACACATACCAGAGGAACCCAGAAAATAATAGATTACTATCACCTAATTTAGAGGAAAAAGCACGGCAACCCAAGAATCCTAAGGTCCTCCAAGATGCCACTTACCAGCCAGGTTAAAGGAAAGATATTTGCCAAAAAGCAGGAATTCAGATAACTCCCACTGAAAAGAGTACTGGATATATACCTACAACCAAACAGCAAATTAATAAGAAGAAAGACCTTGAGAAAAGGAAAGATGAAGATAGAAGGGAACAGCAGTGATTTTAACCTTGCAACATGCATACTTAAATTTAAATGGATAATAACTGGGAGTGTATAAAATATATCCAAAATAAGGATTCTTCAAGAAAAAAAAAGTTATGTTACAAGTAAAAACCTAATAGTTTAAACCTAATAGAAAGTAAAAAATTATCTCAACAAAACCAAGGAAGTGGGGTGATAATGAAGAAAGGGGTAAGGTAAAAGTTTTCTGGTTGTCCCATTTATATGGGGGAGACTAGCATGAGAAAAGTAAAAACTTTCTAAAACTGCCTGTTGGATTAGGGCAAAAGTCTTGGAGTAATTGGGGAAATAATTTCTTATTGTCATACAATAATATATAAATAGGCCTTTATGAGTGTTGGGAGAAGGATAACTACTAATTAAATGGAATACTGCAGGAGGACTTCTAAATTAATGCAAGGGGCAGGGGTGAGAAGGCAATTAATAGTAACATCATCAAGTCACAAAAAAATAAGGAAAAGGAATAAAGAAATCTTAGAACAAAATTAATAGTTACCACAGTGAAATGAAAGAATAAAATAAAATTATATGATAAAAAATCTGTAGAAAAATATAAAACATGAAATGAAATGCAAAAATTCTTATTAAAATATTAACAAATAGACTTCAGCATTGTATCAAAAGAAAGTAATTCCCTCTGATCAAGTAGTATTTACTCTGGGATTTCAAGAATTGTTCAAAATCAAAAGGTATTAGTAAAATAGCAACAAAAAGAAACAACTCGAATATGGGAAAAGCTACTTATCAAACCTAATTGCAAGATACCATTTTAAAATTATGAAATGATAAAGACTTTTTCATTAAATTCAAATAGGGATGCTTGATAACACCATTACTATTCAACATTGTTTTAAGATGCTAGAAAACACAGTGAGACAAGAAAATGAAATAATCAGTATAAATTGGAAAAGAAGAGATTAAAATTTTGGTTTATATTTACTGATGACATTACTATATATCTAAGGAATCCAAGAGACCCCAGTAAAACATTACTAGAATTTGGTAAGACATATAGTAAGATGCCTGATGCATAATAAATGAAAGAAAGGCTGAATCCATAATAAATGTAATAAATAATAAATGTAACGTATACTATTTTTTCCTCCATCATCACTAGATACTGGAAATATTCCACTCACAATGCTAATGAAAACTAATAAAACATTTAGAAATAAATTGAACAAGAACATAAGACCTGCATGAAGAAAATTATAAAATCTTATTGAATGATTTATAGCTCTGATTTTATATCCATGGATAGGAACAGAGTATCATTAAAATGTCAAATCTCTTCAAATAAACATATAGGAAATTCTGAAGAGTTTAGATAGTATAATATAATATTAATGTCAGCATAGATGAATTAATGTCCAAGAATAATGAGAAAAGTTATGTATAAGGAAAATGAAGAGGATGGCTTGCCTAACTGGGTATAAAAATATATACTGCAGGGGTACCTAGGTGGCTCAGTCATTAAGCATCTGCCTTCGGCTCAGGTCATGATCCCAGGGTCCCGGGATCGAGCCCCACGTCAGGCTCTCTGCTCTACAGGGAGCCTGTTTCTCGCTCTGCTGCTCCCCCTACTTGTTTGCACTTGCTCTCTCTCTCTCTCTCTCTGTCAAATAAATAAAATCTTAAAAAAAAAAAAACTTAAAAAAAATTAAAAAAAAAAATATATACTACAGCCACTATAATTAAACAATATAGTATTGACACAGAAATAGACAAACAGATCAGTGGAACAGAAGGAAAAAGCCCTTAAATACACACCAATATAAAAAAGAATTTAATCTATTATAAAAATAGCATTTCAATTCTGTGAAAAAATGTATAGCTTAAACAATTAATAATGTAACATTGATTATCCATCTGAAAGAAATAAATTAAGACCCCTATCTCATACAATTCTGAAATAGAATCTAAAATGGATAAAGGACTTACATGTAAAAATAATATAATAATTATTTTATAAAAGGAAATTTAAGGGTTGGGAAGACTTTTTAAACCAAATAAAAAGTCCAAAGCTCTAAAAGTAAAGACAGATATATCTAACTAAGAGTGATAGTTAATTTTATGTGTTGAATTGACTGAGCCAGGGGATGCCCAGATAGCTGGTAAACCATTATTTCTGGGTGTGTCTGTGAGGCTGTTTCTCGAAGTCATTAGCATTTGAATCCAGTACACTAAAAAAGATCTGCCCTCACCAATGTGGGTGGACATGATCCAATTCTTGAAAGCCAAAATAAAACAAAGAGTGAGAGAGGGCTAATTCTCTCTGTTCTTGAGTCAGCATGCTCATCTACTACTCTTAGACATTGGACCTCCTAGACTTTGGGCTCAAACTCAATTATACCACTGGCTTTCCTGCAGACAGCAGATCATGGGACTTCTCAGGCTCCAAAACATGTGAGTCAATTCCTAAAATAAATCTCATCTTATATCTATCTATCTATCTACCTATCTACCTATCTATCTATCTATCATCTATCTATCCTATTGGTTCTGTGTCTCTGGGGAACCCCACACATTTATAACAGATTAGTATCTTCATTAAACAAAGATCTCATAGAAATTCATGAAAACATAATGGGGGCTGCAGCAAAGGCAGTACTAAGAGGAAAGTATATAGCAATACAAGCCTTTCTCAAAAAACAAGAAAGGTCTCAAATACACAACCTAACCCTACACCTAAAGGAGCTGGAGAAAGAACAACAAATAAAGCCTAAAACCAGCAGGAGAAGAAGAATAATAAAGATCAGAGCAGAAATCAATAAAATGGAAACCAAAGGAACAGTAGAACAGATCAACGAAACTAGGAGCTGGTTCTTTGAAAGAATTAACAAGATTGAGAAACCCCTGGCCAGACTTATCAAAAAGAAAAGAGAAAGGACCCAAATCAACAAAATCATGAATGAAAGAGGAGAGATCACAACCAACACCAAAGAAATACAAACAATTATAAGAACATATATGAGCAACTATATGCCAGCAAATTAGATAACCTGGAAGAAATGGATGCATTCCTAGAGCTGTATCAATTACCAAAACTGAACCAGGAAGAAATAGAAAACCTGAACAGACCTATAACCACTAAGGAAATTGAAGCAGTCATCAAAAATCTCCCAAAAAATAAAAGCCCAGGGCCAGATGGCTTCCCAGGGGAATTCTACCAAACATTTCAAGAAGAATTAATACCTATTCTTCTGAAACTGTTCCAAAAAATAGAAAGGGAAGGAAAACTTCCAAACTCGTTTTATGAGGCCACCATTACCTTGATCCCCAAACCAGACAAAGACCCCATCAAAAAGGAGAATTACAGACCAATATCCTTGATGAACAGGGATGCAAAAATTCTCACCAAAATACTAGCCAATAGGATCCAACAGTACATTAAAAGGATTATTCACCACGACCAAGTGGGATTTATCTCTGGGCTGCAAGGTTGGTTCAACATCTGCAAATCAACCAACATGATACAATACATTAATCAAAGAAAGAACAAGAACCATATGATCCTCTCAATAGATGCAGAAAAAGCATTTGACAAAGTACAGCATCCTTTCTTGATCAAAACTCTTCAGAGTATAGGCATAGAGGGTACATACCTCAATATCATAAAAGCCATCTATGAAAAACCCACAACGAATATCATACTCAATGGGGAAAAACAGAGCTTTCCCCCTAAGGTCAGGAACACAGCAGGGATGTCCACTATCACCACTGCTATTCAACATAGTACTAGAAGTCCTAGCCACAGCAATCAGACAACAAAAAGAAATAAAAGCCATCCAAATCAGCAAAGAAGAAGTCAAACTCTCACTCTTTGCAGATGATATGATACTTTATGTGGAAAACCCAAAAGACTCTACCCCAAAACTGCTAGAACTTATACAGGAATTCAGTAAAGTGGCAGGATATAAAATCAATGCACAGAAATCGGTGGCATTCCTATACACCAACAACAAGACAGAAGAAAGAGAAATTAAGGAGTCGATCCCATTTACAACTGCACCCAAAACCATAAGATACCTAGGAATAAATCTAACCAAAGAGGCAATGAATCTGTACTCAGAAAACTATAGAATACTCATGAAAGAAATTGAGGAAGACACAAAGAAATGGAAAAACGTTCCATGCTCATGGATTGGAAGAACAAATATTGTGAAGATGTCAATGCTACCTAGAGCAATCTACACATTCAATGCAATCCCCATCAAAATACCATCCACTTTTTTCAAAGAAATGGAACAAATAATCCTAAAATTTGTATGGAATCAGAAAAGACCCCAAATAGCCAGAGGAATGTTGAAAAAGAAAAGCAAAGCTGGTGGCATCACAATTCTGGACTTCCAGCTCTATTACAAAGCTGTCATCATCAAGACAGTATGGTACTGGCACAAGAACAGACACATAGATCAATGGAACAGAATAGAGAGCCCAGGGGCGCCTGGGTGGCTCAGTCATTAAGCGTCTGCCTTCGGCTCAGGTCATGATCCCAGGGTCCTGGGATCGAGCCCCGCATCGGGCTCCCTGCTCCGTGGGAAGCCTGCTTCTCCCTCTCCCACTCCCCCTGCTTGTGTTCCCTCTCTCACTGTGTCTCTCTGTCAAATAAATAAATAAAATCTTTAAAAAAAAAAAAAAAAAAGAAT
The DNA here is from genome assembly GCF_004348235.1 of Phoca vitulina. Taxonomy (NCBI): domain Eukaryota; kingdom Metazoa; phylum Chordata; class Mammalia; order Carnivora; family Phocidae; genus Phoca; species Phoca vitulina. Next base: position 66,565,164 of record NW_022589708.1, on the reverse strand, counting down.
AGAGAGCCCAGAAATGGACCCTCAACTCTATGGTCAACTCATCTTTGACAAAGCAGGAAAGAATGTCCAATGGAAAAAAGACAGTCTCTTCAACAAATGGTGTTGGCAAAATTGGACAGCCACATGCAGAAGAATGAAACTGGACCATTTCCTTACACCACACACAAAAATAGGCTCCAAATGGTTGAAAGACCTAAATGTGAGACAGGAGTCCATCAATATCCTAAAGGAGAACACAGGCAGCAACCTCTTCGACCTCAGCCGCAGCAACTTCTTCCTAGAAACATCACCAAAGGCAAGGGAGGCAAGGGCAAAAATGAACTACTGGGACTTCATCAAGATAAAAAGCTTTTGCACAGCAAAAGAAACAGTCAACAAAACCAAAAGACAACTGACAAAATGGGAGAAGATATTTGCAAATGACATATCAGATAAAGGGCTAGTATCTAAAATCTATAAAGAACTTATCAAACTCAACACCCAAAGAACAAATGATCCAATCAAGAAATAGGCAGAACACATGAACAGACATTTTTCCAAAGAAGACATCCAAATGGCCAACAGACACATGAAAAAGTGCTCAACATCACTCAGCATCAGGGAAATCCAAATCAAAGCCTCAATGAGATACCACCTCACGCCAGTCAGAATGGCTAAAATTAACAAGTCAGGAAATGACAGATGTTGGCAGGGATGTGGAGAAAGGGGAACCCTTCTACACTGTTGGTAGGAATGCAAGCTGGTGCAGCCACTCTGGAAAACAGTATGGAGGTTCCTCAAAAAGTTGAAAATAAAGCTACCATATGACCCAGCAATCGCACTACTGGGTATTTACCCCAAAGATACAAATGTAGGGATCCGAAGGGGTACGTGCACCCCGATGTTTATAGCAGCAATGTCCACAATAGCCAAACTGTGGAAAGAGCCAAGATGTCCATCGACAGATGAATGGATAAAGAAGAAGTGGTATATATATACAATGGAATATTATGCAGCCATCAAAAGGAATGGAATCTTGCCATTTGCAACAATGTGGATGGAACCGGAGGGTGTTATGCTGAGTGAAATAAGTCAATCAGAGAAAGACATGTATCATATGACTTCACTGATAGGAGGAACTCTTAATCTCAGGAAATAAACTGAGGGTTGCTGGAGTGAGGGGTGGGAGGGATGGGGTGGCTGGGTGATAGACATTGGGTAGGGTATGTGCTATGGTGAGCGCTGTGAATTGTGTAAGACTGTTGAATCACAGACCTGTATCTCTGAAACATAATACATTATATGTTAAAAAAAAAAAAAAAGAACAAGATAGCAGGAAGGGAAAAATGAAGGGGGGGATATTGGAGGGGGAGATGAACCATGAGAGACTATGGACCCTGAGAAACAAACTGAGGGTGCTAGAGGGGAGGGGGGTAGGAGGATGGGTTAGCCTGGTGATGGGTATTAAAGAGGACACGTACTGAATGGAGCACCAGGTGTTATATGCTAACAAGGAATCATGGAACAGTACATCAAAAACTAATGATGTAATGTACGGTGATTAATATAACATAAAATAAAATAAAATAAAATAAAATAAAATAAATAAATAAAACATAATGGGGAAGGAATATGAATAGACAATTTGCAGAAAGGCAAATAAAATCATTAGTACGCATATGAAAGGAGATTTAACATCCAAAGAAGTCAGGGAAATATAACTAAAGTAACAATCACTTAATTAAAAATAATTTAAAATGGTGATGATATCTGCTGCTGTTAGAGATCCCATATAAAGTTACCTTCAAACAATTTGGTAGAAAAAAAACCATTACAGCATTTTGGAAAAACAATTGGTATGTCTATTAAGATTTAAAATACACATGTCTCAGGCCCAGCAGCAACAATCCTAGAAAACAAACATTTCCAGTATATATAAGAATATGATGTATTGTGTATGTATGTATATAAGAATATGATGTATTTATGTAACATTGTTTTAGTGGCAAAATGGAAACAAAGAAAGACCTATCCATTCGGGAACAGCTGAACACATTGGAGTGCATCTACAACATGGAACACTGTGCAAACCATTAAAAGAATGAATTAGATCTTCACTAATTGATTTGGAGGGATTTCTAATATGTATAGTTAAATGAGGAAGGCACGGTCGAACTATATATGATAGAGTATCATTTTCTTAAAATGAAAATGACTCTCCTAAAACCCTGGTTACTACATACTGTGTGTGTGTGTGTGTGTGTGTGTGTGTGTGTGTGTGTGTGTGTTTCTTACAGCTCCTCTACCCTCTGCACATCACATTCCCTGCTTAGAATGCTCTTCCCTCCAATTCTCTTCTTCCCGTGTCCACTATATGGCCACTTTCTCAGGAAGGCTTCTCTATTCCCCAAGCAGAGTTTAGGTCCCCTTCTTATTTGGCTCCTTGCATCTTCTCCCTCTATCACAGATCTCCTGACATGTTATAATAATTATTTTAATTGTTTATCTTTCCCGCTAATGGATGCATGTATGACCAGGGACCATCCATCTTGTTCACCCCCAGCTTCTGGCATAGCTCCTAACACATACTAGGGGCTCGAAGTTCAATCAATACTGAATGAATGAATGAACAATTCCCTTCTAAGGTTCTCAAGGATACAGTCAACATCATTTACTTCATATGTATCTTCCTCCACTTCTAGAGATTGGAGTTGGGAGTCTACTGTAAGCACTACTTATTGAGTGAGTATATGGATACATGACAGGAAGCATCATAGTTATGATATGAGAAAGATCTAGCTACAGTAGACTTAGATAATATTCAAGATGACTGGCCCCCTATGGTGTTTAAGAGAATAGGAGTACTTTTAAGAACTAAGGATATGTCATACTTACTTAAGTCTGATTTGAGACAAATTTATTATATCACTTTTCCTCTGTAAATCACTTGAGTGTTGAGGGATGAATATACTTATAACTAGAGCTACTGATGAAGAGATGGGTTTCCACAACCTTATATAGCCTGTGGTGACAAGCACCCCCCTGACCCCTGATCTGAAGATAAGGCATGGACACCAGACCCAAATGTGTCTAATTTTATTCTCTTTCTTAAATTTGAAATCGGGAAACTGAGAGACTCTGGGGCCAAAGAACATACAAAATCAGGGCCAAGTCATTGCTATAGTAGGACAAAGCCAACGATAAGCATAACTTGAGAGAACAGAAGGGCCCATGCATAGCACAAAGAAGCAGATAAATGAAGCAAGTATGCAGGGATGACAGATTATCTAGTACCATAAGAAATGAAGAGGGCAGCCTCATTTATCTACATATCCATTCAAATATTTCCTGAGGATTCAACAGCAAATGGGACAATAAAAGTCATTGCTTTCATAGGGCTTGATGTCCTATAGAAAGGACCGATAGAAACTGATTATGATGAAGTTTCACAAATATGATAGGGAAAGTTCAGAATGCTATGGGACCATAAAACTGGGGAACCCAACCTGATCTTGCCCTTGGTCAGACTTTCCAGATCCAACCCCTTTGTGGCCCAGTTGTATCTTATTTCCTGCTCTTTGATATCTATGAGATTCCTCTTTATCTCCTCAAGAATAAGCTCTATTTTCACTTGAACCAGCATACTAGGTATCTGATACATTTTGTCTGCCCTGTAATCTTTTGAACGCTGTCATTTTAGGAACTGTCCTTTCTTGTCTGGGTGACTCAGAATCATTTCGTGGGGACTGATAGAAGAGAACTGAGAGAGAGTCTCTGCCCTTCTGGGATCTCAAGTACAAAAGACCTTATAAGGTTGGAGCTGCTGGGACCATTCTTGCCACACTTGGAGAGGGCTTGCCTGAGCATGAAGACACCACAGAGAATGGCAGAGCCGAGAGATTTGGAAAGAGACAAAGATGCCTGATGACATCTTTTTAAGTATCTCTAAGGCTTTCTAGTTACATGAGCCAATAAATTCATTTTGTTTCTAAAGTTAAACGAATTGCTTTCAGTCACAACTAAAAGCATCCTCATTAAAACAGCTATTCTGAATAAATTTCTGTTCTGTGCACAAATCATCCCCGACCAAATGGAACCAATTTGTCCTTGTCCTATCTTCCTCTACTCTTTCCCAGGTGGTAATAACTTATTATTTGCATAATACTTATTGTGACAGTTCCTCACGTGGTGTCCTGTGGCCCTCCTGCTATTTCTGTGAAGCAGGTATTACTGTCCCCGTTTTGTAGTGGTGTTCCAAGGTTGATTAGCTACAAAGTGACTGATTTGGTACCCGGAATGGCATTCTGGTACCACTCCACATCTCTGATTCCTGCTCCCTCTGGATCCTGCTCCCCACCCCACCCCCCCCAGGCCAGTGCCACTATGATCAGCCTCCAGCTCCAGCCCTAGTCCCTTGAGGTACCAACTAGAAAATGCCCACAGGAAAATTATGAATCTATTTAATTATCTTTTTTGAAGAATTAGAATCATAGCATAAATTTTATTACCCAGCTAGAGTTTAATTTTGATATGCAAATTTTTTGATAAGTTAATACCATAATCAGATTTTTTAAGAACCTTAAATCATGCCAAGTTTTTTTTTTAATTCAGTGAATGAATGCATATTTTTTGAAACTTGGTAAAAATACCTGGAAATAGTTACAACAATAACACACATAGGTATTCATCAGATGATAGACAGAAATGTTGTTTTATCCAGATTCCTTCTTCTCTTAAGAATACAGGAGTCCTGAGCAAAAAAATAAAACACAGAAAACTGCAACTATGTATTTTGAAATGAAAAATTTCCTGTTCTACTAAGAGATTGGTCCTTAAAGCTGTAAGATCTAGGGGATGGAAGTAATTTTTTGCTCCCTAAAATATGCCAAAGAAATAATACATTTGGATTGGAACATTTAAAATATTATTTATTTTGAAATTTCACTGATGATAAATTTATGTTAAAATTCATTGCACTTTATTTTCTTGACAACCTAATAAAACAAAATTCTCTCTTTCAAATTCCATTGTATTTTAGTACCTTAGAATTCCATTTGGATACTGTCTTGTTTTTTTGTGTCCATCTTTGAAGAATGATACTGACAGTTTTGCAAATGCAAGCCTTCCACTAAGTCACCTGCTAAAATAAGCCAGAGATCATCACCACTTAATACATTTTTACTTTGATGAGCTATTAATTAAAGCTTTATTTTAAAGTATAAATATTGCTCTTTGTTACCCATATCCTGGTATCATTTATTAAATCTTCATATTTGTGTTCATGAGCCACAATTTCTTCATTAAAATATTATTGTATGAAGCAAAAGAAACAAATCTAGAAATTTTTTCCAAGCCCATTCTCAAACCCTTTTTTGTGTGTGTGGGGTTATTATAAGCTAAATCTATCTAAGAATTTTTCTGAACTTATTTCCATCTCGCTTACCCAAAGCTTAAGCATGAAATAATGTACGGAGACAGTAGACTCAATTCTGGGTGCAAAGTATTGTCAATGCAATAGGATTTTAAAGATTCCCCATCTCTCAAAATTGAAATCACTTAATACTGTCGAGAGCAGGCACTTTTGTACCTCCTTGCATTATCATTGTCAACTGCTAACACCTGGTCACGGATTAACAAATCAGATTTCCTATTAGCGTGAAACACTAAAGGAACGGAACAGTGAATCCGTGCATTTTGGTAGGAAAGTGGAGAGGCAGAAAGAAAGTTCAAAATGATCCCGTGGAGCTTTTGAGCCACCAGGGAGCATCAGGAAAGCTCTGGGCCACTAGACTCTTGAGTAGGAAGGGGCTACGAGGGGGGGCGGGGAGGGGGCGGAGGGGGGGGAGCAGGTCAAAGGACCTAAAGAGAAACCCACAAGAAATTTCAACGACCTCACATTTTAGACAGTATTAATTCTATTTAGTGACATTTTCAAAATGTATATGAGGATCAAGAAGACACTGAAAACAGACCCTGGAACTATGGGGAAGGGGGGATGGATTATTCCCTTAATTAAGCTCATGGAGATAGTTGACTGACTTTGGCAGTGAAATGTAATTTATTCTTTTCTCCATTCTCTCCTATGCACACTCTGCTACACCTTCCTGAACAAGCTGGAAAGTCAATAAATAGATACATTCATTAATGATTTAGTGTAACCCAAGAGGAGAGAAAAGCTGCCAGAGCCACTCCACAGGTCTCCCGCTTTGCCAGGACCGATTACAGTGGTGCAGGACTGACAGCGCCAACCCGCCCGTGGGGGGCCAGGGCTGCCAAGGCTGCGGATGCTCTTTGCAGCTGCTGTGGTTGGAGCCATCCTCGAGGAGCTGCCTCTTTGGCCTTAAAATTGGCACACCCACGGTGCCTGAGAAAAGAGGACTTTAAATGTATTCACGTTAAGGGCTCTTCCGTCTTCCCCTTCATTATGCACCAAGAGATGTTCTAGTAAAATTCAAGACATCAGCTTAGAATATGTTAATGCTCATAAATTAAATTGCTCACAGAAGGTGATCAATTTTTAATGTTTACACTCAAGATGTTCTTTTTAATTAACACTTAGCTACATTTGTACTCTCCGTTCACCTCGGAAAATGTCTGAACTTGCAGAGAACTGCAATAAGTTGTAAGACATCAAACTGCCATCGTTTTCAAAGTTGCACCCTTCAACTAAAGAGAAAGGGCTGAGCTTCAGAGGATTGACATCATAAAGAGACCTAACTTACTCTTAGGAAGTAGTGGGAAGCTACTCTGTGTGGGTAGATATTTTTGGAAAGTCACCCATATTCGTCATATGGAGATGGAAATTGCCCATCCGTAAAAGCCAATGATACATTCTGAGACATATAAGTGAAAATTAAGAGTGATTTCCAAATTGAAGGAGCAAAAGCTCATTAATTAAGAATCCACTGATTTATACATAACGTTAATTGATCACTTGTTAGCCATATAGGACTATAAAAAACATTGTTTACTAGCTGTGTGACCTTTAGAAATTCATCTACTCATCAGTAAAAATGGGAATAATACCTACATGATGGCTTCGCATGATGATTAAATAACATATGTGGAGTGCTTATCGGCGCTTTGTGTATATTAGATACTAAATAAATATTTGTTTCTTTCCTGTGTATATTACTGTACTTATTGGCATTGTGCTTCTTAGTACTTTCTCTCTAACGATGGAAGTAAGAGTATGTCAGAAAATACATATCTATCTCACTGTGGAGAATATTGCTTCTGGTACAGTCTAGGGTCCTGCTCCAAGGTAGTGACAATTCAGGGAAGCGGACCCAGGACTTTGAAGTATTCTGCAAACGAAAAGTATTATGTGTCATTTTTAAAGAAAAACGAGTCTCAGTGGAAAACAGAAATTCAGGGGCATGAGGGTCAGATTTGCTTTCATGGCAGTGCCCCTGCCAATTCAATTCTATAGAAAGTAAGAGCAGAAGAGTATAAAGAGGGAATAAAAGAATAATTTTTAAAAATATGATAGTCTTCTCGTCCTTATATCCTCTCTGTCTGAATTGCAAGTTTTTAAAGATCTGTAAGAGTATCTCTCCTGGAGAGATTTCCATGTTTGTCCTAGTTTTCTGGGAGAGGAAATTTCAGGCTTCGAGATGATAGTAACAAAGGAGAATTGGCACCAAAAAGGGTGGGTGGGGCCACAGTAGATTTTGCAGACTGATGAAAGCATGATTTGGGCAAAATGGATGGAAATTTTCATCTCTGCATATGCTCGAACTAGCTGTTGGGTTGGTAAAATTTTAAATTATAAATGTATAATTTTTGTATTGGTGCACTAACCTGCCTAGGAAGTTCTCATGATCTATATTTGGGATAAGCATCCTGAAGTGTGAGTTTCTCCATCTGTAAATAACTTCTGCCTATGTGTAATTCCAATAATTCACCCAAGTCTTACTTTCAGATGCCTATGGAAAATTTTGGCTTGTGACTTACTCAAATTATTATTACTTAAAACCATAAAAAATCAGTGGTCCACTAGAGAGGATGAAGAGATTATACACTCTTGTAATACTTAAAACCAGAGCTATGAGAAAACTTCCTGATCCACTGTTTCTGGAATAGCCATTTTAATGTGCCACATGTTGAATTAGAAAACGTCATCTTAGCTAATCAAAATTAATCTTCTTGTATTTCACCCAATTTCCCAAATACCTTCTAAGTATTGCAATGTGAAAAAAAATTCTGACAGCAGGACAGACTATAGCTACATTAAGTTGTATTTTCTGAAGTAGGTGGTTTGAGAGTGGTAAGAAAATAAGCCCACCCCCCAAAAAAATAGACTTAAGTGACTTTTTTGTTAGTCTGACAATGCATTTTAAATCTGGATATTTGTGGAGGAAATTATGATACTTTACAAACCAGGATCTTAGACCAGCAAGAATTCTTTTGGCCTAACTCTTTCAGAGGTTCACCCAATCGGAATTAACACCCAACATTCCTTGAAATTTTTATTTTTCATTGTGATGAGCTATTTCAGATTTACTTTCTATCACATTTGAGTCACTATAAGTCAAACTGGACAGTTACACCACCTAACCTCTAGAAAAACAAGAGCTGAAGTGTAAAATAAGAACCCTGATCAATGCTTTGCAACATTGTTGCACAATAGATTCAGCTGAGTAGCTTTCAAAAACATGCAATACCCCTAGTATTAGTAATTTTACTCTACCCAGATGATTTTAACGTGCAGACAGAATTAAAAACCACTGCTTCTGCTACAACTTTTTTTTTTTTAAGATAGAAAAGAGCCTTTCAAAGAGCTTTGTCCACCACTGTTCCCTGAATAGTTAAGAGTGCTCAATAACTTAGATTCTCAACAGTTTCAACCCATTGGGGGGGTGGCAAACTTTTTCCGTAATAGATCAGATAGTAAATATCTCAGGTTTTGCAGGTCATAAGGTCTCTACCACAATTATTTAACTCTGCTGGGCTCCATCACAACTGCTGGATCCTGTCATTGTACTGCATTAACCAGCCAGAGACCAGATGAAACCTACAGGCTGGCTGTGTTCCAATAAAACTTTATTTACAGAAACAGGTGGTAGGATGGATTTGGCTTGCTGGCCACTGGCCATAGTTTGCTAAACCCTGCAGTGTATCACCTTGCAATTCAACTCTTGCAGCCTTTTGCAATTTTATTGCTGTAGCTTTATTTTACAGTTTCAAAATATTATTTATTGCAAAAATATTGCCATGGACTAAATAACTAAGTAACTACTATACATGACTCTTAAAGAAATTGCATAAATAAGGGGCGCCTGGGTGGCTCAGTCATTGAGCATCTGCGTTCGGCTCAGGTCATGATCCCAGGGTCCTGGTATTGAGCCTCACATCGGGCTCCCTGCTCAGAGGAGAGCCTGCTTCTCTCTCTCCCACTCCCCCTGCTTGTGTTCCCTCTCTCGCTGTCTCTCTCTGTCAAATAAATAAAAAAATCTTAAAAAAAAAAAAAGAAATTGCATAAATAAGAATGACCAAAATAATAACCTATGCACTTTTGATGAGATTACCATCTATAATGATGTCAGTTATTAGTGAATTTCATTACATTTTATCTAGGCCGACTAATATAACTTTATAAAGTATGCCTACTAGGTACAAAGTGATTAAATAGAAATTCCCTAGTGCTACAACTACTAGAGGAAAAGAACTGTTTAATTGTTATTGTAGAAAGTACCATGGTCCATGGGAGAAAATACTCGGTATATACAGGGCCCTCTTCCTTTCCAGGAAAGACATTGCCAATCAGTTATAGCTAAGCCTAGATGCGGCCTTGCAATATTTCCTGATATTGCTCCAGGCAGTCACCACAAATCAGAGTTAGCAGACAAGATGAAATCTATGTGACGTTCTTAGCCCACTAGGAGATGTTTTTTCCAGCTCAGACAACAAGCAGGAAATTATTCTTCTCTCCAAGGGTATAAAGGCCCTTCCCATCACCGCAGTGAAGAGTGTGCTGATCTCACAGAGGGAACCTAGAGCTGCGTGTGCACATTAGAGATGCAGGGAACCACAACAAGCCACATCCTACCCAGAGCAGGTAGTCAGCATTTCACATAGCGTATTGGGAAGAGAGCAAAGATTCCCCTAGAAATTGATTGATAAAAATTCTGTAATTAAAGACTATAATTTGAGCTCATGCCAAAAGAAATAGAAAAAAACCTTTCTACCATTTATAGAAAACAAAGCCTGAAGCAGAGAGTTTGGGGCAGCTGGTATGGGACTAGGGAAATGAGGGGCACTCAAAAAGTGATCCGGATTGGATCGCAACTTGTTCCTTAGCCACACTCTCATGACTGGTAGTTGGCACTATCACCTGGGCCACCTTGGTTCTCCTCCATGTGGCTTCTCATCCTCCAGGATACTAGACCAGTCTCCTTACATGGCGGTCTTTGGAGATCTTCCAAGACCGCAAAACCCAAAGCTGCAAGCCCTTTAAGGCCGAAGATCCAGAACTTACACACCTCTTTACCTACATTCCACACATCAAAGTAAGATTCAAGGGGTAGGAAAGGAGACTCTACTTCTTGATGGGCAGCTCTACAAGATATTGGGGACATCTTTTCAGTCTGCCACTCCTGGTGGAGTTGTAGCTTTATTTAATACATTCTTCTGTTCCTTCACAAAATCCTGAGTTAAACCCTTCAAATGATCATGGATAGCAGGACCAGATGGCCTCTCTGACACCCACAGTAGCCCCACAATGGATAAGAAGTTGGTTTAATAAAATTCTGTCACACTGAAGCTGATTTCTAAGAGTGCATCTCACACATTTACCCTCCTTTCATATTTGATTTTGTACAACCTTAATATTAAAAAGAAGAAAGGATCGAGTCCCGCATTGGGCCCCTAGCTCTGCGGGGAGCCTGCTTCTCCCTCTACAGCTCCCCCTGCTTGTGCTCTCTCTCTCTCTCTCTGACAAATTATTTTATTAAAAAAGAAAAAAAGAAAAAGAAAAGAAAGGATTTTAGATCTCATTTAATTCCAGGGTAAGCAGGATTTCAGTTCAGGAAAAAAAAAAAAAAGGTAACTTTTACTTCATTAAAATAAGAGATTAAGGCCCATGGGGGAAAAATATATTTTTCTACAACTATGCTATGTTTGATTTTGGGGTTTTTTGGGGGGGACAATACAATGCAGTATTTTGGAATGACTAAACATTTACTATCTGGTTATAATTAAGAAGAACCAAAGTTAGGCAGGCAACATGACCGATTCCCTGGTTTCCTATATGAGAAATAGAAATAGGGACATTAAGGTTCAAGGTCACAGAACCAGCTAATGGCAGAATTGATGCCATAAGACAAAACTTCCCACTTCCAAAACAGTGTTTTTCCCATTGCTCCATTGTCACAGTTACCTGGATTCAAGAAAAGTATACGAGTTTTTATCTATAGGCCTTGCTGCTCTGGCAAGATCAGGAGTCAGCACATTTTTTTCTATAAAGGCCAGGTAATAATTATTTTAGGCTTTTCAGGCCATACAACCTTTTGTCACAACTACTTAATTCTCTTGTTATTGCACAAAAGCAGATACCATTAATACATTAAAAAATGAACACGTCTGTGTTCTAATAAAACTTTATAAAAAAGACTGGCAGTAGGCCAGGTGTGGCCCATGGGTCCTAGTTTGTCAACCCCTGTGCTTGATTTCAAGTTTAGACTATTAACACCCCCATTCTTCACCCCTTCCTGCACTCATACCCTTGCCAGGTCTTCATTGTGGGAGGGTGTATAATCCTTTTACTTTGGGCTTGAATATATATTATGGGTTAAACTGTGGCGTGCTCCCCCCCCCAAAAAATTCTTATGTTGAAGTCCTAACTCCCAATACCTCAAAATGTGACTTTATTTGTAGATAGGGTTTTTACAGACGTAATCAAGTTCAAATGACTGGGTGAGCTCTAACCTAATGTGATTGGTATCCTTATAAAAAGGGGAAGTTTGAAGACAGACATGCGTACAGGGAGAGGATGAAGATGGCCATCTACCAACCAAGGACAGAGGCCTGGAACAAATCTTTCCCTCACAGTCTTCGGAAGAAATCAACCTAGTAAACACTTTGATTTTAGACTTCTAGCCTCCAGAACTGTGGGCCAATACATTTCCATGTACTGCCTAGTCTGTGGTACTTTGTGAGAGCAACGCTAGCAAACTAATAAACCATGTGACTCGCTCTGCCCAGTGATGCATGGCTGGAAGGAGCTGCGCACCAGTCCCAGCCTAGGCGTTAAAAAACCTCACACTTTCCCACTCGCCCTCTTACAGCTCTTCCACTGATAGGAGAAAAATATTCTCCGAAGCTATCCTGCTGGTCTACGGAGCATGAAAGACATTTGAAGCAAAGCGGTTCCAGCCAAGCCCAACCTCCAGCTGACCTGCAGACACAAGCAACAATACATTACTTTTGTTAAGCCACTGAGTAATAGTTAATTGATTCAAAGATTAAATTTAACATTAGATCAATTCCCCAAATAGGGCTGTTAATATCCAGTACAGGACTATGACTTTTTTTCCCCGTATCTGCTTTGCTTATTCCACTGAAAATTTAAGTCAAAGACTAAAAACATTGCTCACCGCCTTCACCCCCACCCCCATTCCTTTTTTCCTACAGCGAAAATAGCAATGAATGAGCACTTGAATGGACTAAGAATGTACTTGCCTGGTTTCTTTCAACGCAGGAGAGCCAAATCCGCCCTGCAATCCCACTCCTTATCCCAGTTGCGAAATTTGCACTGCTATCAGCGGTCTAACTTCATCCACCAGGCTGTTCCTTTTTCTTTTTTCCCCCAGTTTCAGTGATGTATAATTGACAAATAAAAATTGTTTATATTTAAGGTGTACAACACGCTGATTTGATAAAGGCTGTTTCTTTTTTTTAAGATTTTATTTATTAATTTGAGAGACAGAACACATGAGCAGGGGGGAGGGGCAGAAGGAGAGGGAGAAGCAGGCTCCCCGATTGGCTGGGAGCCCAATGCAGGGCTCGATCCCAGGACTCTGAGATCATGACCTGAACTGAAGGCAGAGGCTTAACGACTGAGCCACCCAGGTGCCCCACTAAATGCTGTTTCTTAAGAGATATATCTCTAAACAGGTATTTTGTTGTTATTAACTGGATAATGCAATCCATTTAAAACACCTGGAATTATAAAATATTCTTTGAACAGAGATACAGTAGATTCTTAACCTCTTTAGTACTCTCAGTCTTCAGAAAGTTGCCTAATGGGGCACCTGCGTGGCTTCAACTCAGGTCATGATCCTGGGGTCCTGGGATGAAGCCCTGGTCGGATTCCCTGCTCAGCAGGGGAGCCTGCTTGTCCCTCTCCCTCTGACACTCCCCCCGCTTGTGCTCTCTCTCTCTCTCTCTCTCTCTCTCTCTCAAATAAATAAATAATAATAATAAAAAAGAAAGAAAGTTGCCTAACCTTTTTGGTCTTGGTTTTTGCTCAATAGGATGAACTGAGACTGATTGGTGTAATAAGTTTTCTAGGGTAGCGTGGTACCACAAATTGGGTGGCCTAAGACAACAAAAAATGTATTGTCTCACAGTCCAGAAGGTTAGAAGTGCAAAATCAAGGTGTGTAGGCAGGGCCGTGCTCCTTCTGAAACTCATAGACGAGAATCTGTCCTTGCCTCTTCTGGCTTCTGGTATTTGTTGGCTTGCAGCTGCTTCAGTCTCTGCCTTTGTCTTCCTTCACAGAGCTGCCTTCTCCCTGTGGATCTCTCTCCCTTCTTGTGAGGAAAGCAGTCATATTGGATGAAGGGTCCACTACATACTGCCTTCTGCAGTGTGACCTCATCTGAACTTTCACCCAGAAGTATCAATCAAAAAATAGTTTAAAACAGAACTGCTCTGGCTGAGGAAACAGTAGGCAGGTTTTGTGAGCCTTTCTACAAATCACTGAACGTGAGGGTGGTCTTGGGGACCCCTGAAGATATAACTCTTTGTGCAAATATACCTCATCGGAAAATGTAAGACTGTGATCAGTAACTTCTCCACAGAGTATACCTGTGATCAATGTACAGTGCTGGGCTCTATATTACATTTGTCTGTGTGTAATACATATGTGAAAAGTTCTCAAGCCCACGTGTAAGTGGGCAAGTCATTGAAACTGGTGAGACCGTAAGCCATTTTGACGAAAGGATATCAACATTACCACTGGCTCGTCTTTACAGGGCATGGATCTGTCCTTAACCAGTCACACGGAAAACTTGTCCTCCAAGCTCTTGCAAAACTGGAGCTCATGATGCCAGCTGAAGCCTTTGCTAGTTGTAAGACTCTCACAGCCTCTGAAACTTAGTTTCCTTTTTGCAAGCAGAAAAACAATAACTATCACACTGAATTATTATAAAGCTTAACAAAGATAATATACATGTGATTGAATAAAAATAACAAAGATGGCTCTTTGCTGAAGACTTGCTGAAGAGGATCTTGTCTTTCTATCTCATCTTCTTTCCCGTCCTTGTCTTCCAAGGAGGATTCCGCTTTTGCCTGGTTCATTATTTGGAATTTGATGGTGCAGAATCAGAAAAGACAGAAAAGATAGAAAGAAAGGAGGTACATAGTCTAAGGCTGGGGAACAAGGAAGACTTTGAAAAAGGTAAGTCTGACAACCCCCGCAGTGGGGGAGAAAGTAGATGGGTGACAGAGGCGGGTATTTTAAGAAGTGTTGAATCCTCTTCAGAACATTTGCGGATCACAAGTATAGACCTGAGTAACCTCAAAGACTTTGCTGCCCAATTTCTATCAAAACCCTACTTGAGAGAAATGATACAGAAGACTGCCTGAAGAATAGACTTCCTATTTTTCTGTAGATTAAACCAAATCAGAACATAGAAAACTTCATAAGCTGGTATTTGTCTTGCTCCCCAGAAATTCTTTCACTGAGTTCCCCTTGAGCTGTGTGTCCTTAACTTATATCAAGGGAATAATAGACTAAAAAATGTATTGTACTCAGGGACACTTCTTCAGTGTGAGGTTATACTCCAGAAATTTCCCTCAGGACCTAATACCAGAAAGATTTGCCTCTCTAAAGATCTAATATGTTAATCCCTTCTGTATACTGATAAGCACATAATTACGGCTATCGTTAAGATCAGAGTCAAATTTCTAGTCCAACTTTTGTAATAACCTAATCGCTGTTTTATCTATTTGCATTTGAACTGCCTCTTCATCCCTGCATGATGACCAAATCAAGCCATTGGGAGCGGAGGAGGATAATAGCACCAGATCAGGAAGATTTTGTGGTTATTGGGAGAAGACAAGGAAGTTAACAGACTTCTTTGTGCATGTGTGGAAGATGACATCAGTGGGAGTAGCTTTAAGATAGGCAAAAGTAAATCAACATGAATTTAGGAACTCCAGTAAGCCAACAAGAACAGGGAAGTTTGATGGAGCTTTAAGAGTCAAGGCTAAATGAAAGAAGCTTTTTATGAAACTTGACCCAGCTTAAAAGATCTGAGCAATAAAAACAAACATAGTGTTATGGTTTTAGGATCTATGCAAAGAATTCAATTCATAATCAGGTGGCTGCAAAGTGTACAGTTTTGATTTTTAAATACCAGGGGATTGAACCTTGGAGTCCCACCAGAAAAGACTAGGTATGCTTAAGGATTTAGAGAGGTTTAACCAGCTGGGGGTGAAAAAGTTTTCGACTGAACAATCTAGGCAGTTATGTTAAGTACTGTGGCATGCAGAGTACCCATAATTTATCTCTGCGATTATAATATCAACCCTAGACCTTGATTTTTTTAAAAGAATATTCTCGAACCATTATTGACTCCAGGAGGCAATACAATGAGACTTCTTTTTGAGGGTCTTTTTATTGGTTTCATGAACAAAGTCCAGAATGTTTGTGTCAGTCCATGTTTATATATTATTAACCAAATAAACTAAAGACACATAGAATCACACCCAAGAAGAACCTCAGAAATTATCTAGTCTTACTCCCTCATTTTATTGGCTTAACTAAAATTCACAGAGGCCAGTATCATGTAGTTCAGCTAATGACAAAGAGCTGAGGCCTTTGGATTCCAACCTAAGCTCCCTGTTCTGTGACAAGAACATCAGTCTGTTCTGCCCAAAACATTACCAATGCAAGCTCTACAAATAAATCTGAAGCTATTTCTGGTGCAAAAACCTAAACTCACAGCTTTACTATTCCTCATATGGAACAACGGTTCACATGTGCCTTTTTTTCAGATGAATTATTCCCATTTTAACTCTTTTAGCTTTCAAATTCCAGTATAATTTGCATATTCCATAAAATTCCCCAATGACTTTCTTGAACATATGTGCTGACAATATAGACAATTTCATCTTATGACTTGTTACTACATGTCTTTATGAATCTCCTCTGTCTTTTATGACTCAAGATTGCCTTTTAAATCTCCTTGGACCAATATTTCTCTATTTTCACTAAGGTTTCGTTAGCTCTTTTAAATTCAAAAATGTAATCTGTAACTATAAATATTTTCCTCAGCAGGATAATCATACTTTGTAGTTCCTTAGTAACTTACTTTTTCCTTTCAGCCTCTTCCATCCCCAGATATTTGCAAGAAGTCTTATTTGTCCTTACTTTCATTTCCTAACTATCTCTTCTATCTATGGAGCATCTTCATTTCAAGGAAAGATACAAAACAGAATCAAAGTTGTCTTAAAGTATAGCAGATACATTTTTAGGCTCATTGTGAATTCTTGTTTTGCTTAGAAATTTTGTGCACTATTTTATTTTTTTAATAATGCAAAATCATCATTAACATATATTCTGCTTTTCCCATGGTAATGTGGCCTATTGTTTTCCCTTATTTTTCCTTTTTTTTTAAGATTTATTTATTTATTTGAGAGATAGAGAGCATAGCTCACATGAGCAAGTAGGGGGCAGGAACAGAGGGAGAGGGAGAGAAAATCCCGAGCAGACTCCATGCTGAGCATGGAGCCTGGCACGGGGCTCCATATCACAACACTGAGCTCTTGACCCGAGCTGAAACCAAGAGTTGGACTCTTAACCAGCTGAGCTACCCAGGTGCCCCTTCCCTTATTTTTTAAAAATGGTACTTTTGCTATGTCCTATATAACTGAAACAGAAATAAATTCACAAAGAACGATTAGTATTTTTTTTTTGCAATGAAGAGTTAGTCAAAACAAGTAATTGACTTTCTCAGTCAAATTCTGAAACTATGGAAGACCTTTTGTAAGAATTAAACTCACCAAGTCTTAGATGAACTCAAATCTGCAAACTTTGAGCAGATACAGTCAGAGTGTTAGTAGGAAATCCTCAGAATGCTCTTATCTCTTCCATTCATTAGGTTCTGCTTATGAAATTGACTATAATATATGAAGCTATTAGATTCGATTTTGTTGTTTCAACCCCTGCTCTCCAAATTAGTCACCATTCAGAATTCACTAAAACTAAAAACACCAAAAAGTTTCTATATCTCCTACCACCTATAAAATCCCTTCACAAGCCTTAGAAAAGATCAAATTCATCATCAGGGTAAATTTCAAGGGCATGAGTTTAAGCTGTCTTCAGAGTTCTTCCTGGAGCATTTCAGGGACACTTGCCTTAGGGAAGCACTTTCTGACGTCCAGCCAGCGTAGCCACAGCCAAACAGTCCTTGAGTTATTTTAGTGCTCTGTGATATTTGCATTCCCATCCTTTTTTCCTCCTTTCCTGTAGTATCACTTTCACGATTATACCTCATCCATAAAGGAATAGGAAAGTGCCAGGGAAAAATATTACTAGAGTAGAACCAAAAAGGTTGTGAAAACATTGTTGCTTACTTATTTTTCTAATCAGAAAACATCTCTTTCTCTATGTGTGTATATATATATAGTTCATACACACATATGAATATATATACCCATATATGAATTCATACACACATATGAATATATTCATACACACATATGAATATATATACCCATATATGAATTAAAAACCTGTATGTAATTAAATTACATTTTCATGTTGCTGTATTCTTCTGAATATCATTGATACGCACATACATAAGCTTTTAAAATAAAGAACTTTAATTTATTTTGCTAATTTCATTATACCTTAAAACTGTTAATGTGCATATGAATAGTTAACAAACTGTTCACTTGGGGGCGCCTGGGTGGCTCAGTCGGTTAAGTGTCTGCCTTTGACTCGGGTCACGGGATCGAGCCCCACATCAGGGAGCCTGCTTCTCCTTCTCCCTCTGCCATTCTTCCTATTTGTATTCTCTGGCTCTCTCTCTCTGTCAAATAAATAAATAAAATCTTTAAAGAAAAAAAAAAGCTGTTCATTTTTTTTCCACATGCAGAACACATGCAATTTTACAAATACAGGATCATATCTTACACATGGTCTGGCAGCACTGTTTAGCACTGTACATTCAAATACCAGTCACTATTATGATTATTTATTCCTACCCAGACTGGGAGAGATGTTGATTAGCATGATAGCATGAGTGGCTTACATTTTTGGAATGTTTGCTATGTGCCAAGATGAATTTTACAGATGAGGAGGTTGAAACTGAGATAAAGTAGATCACCTGTCCAGGGTCACCACAGTAAGAAAGCGATCTGCCACTGAAACCCTTGAAGGGTGTTCTTTTAATGCTTAGTTGTTCTTGAGTGAAAATCAGATATTCTTTGCCTTTTATTTTTTTCTGGCTCACACCATTCACAAACACAGCCCATTTCCTTTACAATGTCCTCTCACTGCACATCATGAATATTTTGAAAAATCTTCTGCCCTAAACTTTCCCTCTCCTCCCACCTTGGGTTTCTGTGTCTTCCCACATGCAAAAAAAAGGAGCATGCCATTACTCTTTGGGAAAATTAAGTTTCTAAAATCTCTTTCTCCTCTTGACAATTTCTCACATGGATTCTGAATATTCATCATCTAACACATAAAAATGGCAAAAAAATATTTTTAGGTTAAAAGCTCGTATCAGTTATA
Organism: Phoca vitulina; assembly: GCF_004348235.1. Lineage (NCBI taxonomy): Eukaryota > Metazoa > Chordata > Mammalia > Carnivora > Phocidae > Phoca > Phoca vitulina. Next base: position 66,546,215 of record NW_022589708.1, on the reverse strand, counting down.
TGCAGCACATTTTAAGTTTTTGTTAGTCTTCTTTTAATAATTATTTTACTCTATTTCAGTAATATCTCCAAAAACATCATTACTGTCTTTGATGATATTTTCAAGTCATCCAGGTACTCCTTCCAATTCAAGAAAAATTTCAATTTTTCCTCAAATGAGACTTCCTACATTACAGAACTTTTAAACCTCGTCGGCTACCTATAATATTTGTAGACTTAATGTTCTTTAACTATTTTTTAGCCCTGTCATATTCTCCCGTGTCATTGTAATTACTTGTTTTATCCATGGTGGGACACACCGTTCTTGACAGCTTTTCTTAGTTGCTTTATTACCGCTCTTCACAGTCTCCAGAAGTGTTTAGTTTCACTGTAGTATTCACTGGTTTAGAACTTGTCTTTCATTGTCATAGCTAATTGCTTCTCTGTAATCCTTGTTTTCACTTACATTATTTCTCAAGAATAGTGAGTCAGTGTTCTGGTCAGTGTTCAGTAATTATTTTAGGCATCATAGTTTCATCTCTAGGTTGACTCTCTTTTCCCCTTTGATGTTGCAATACTTACTTGTTCACAGAGAATGGAGTTTTGAACATGCCTCATTGTTTTGGGAACTTAAATTCTTGAATTCTGCTATTTTCTCTTTTTAGCTGACACCTTTTTTTTTTTTAACTGATGCTATGATGCTATTTCTTCCACTGTACCGTCTTTCTAGAACGTCATGTACCACCAAATACAGTGATTTCTTTTTATAGTCATGCTTGATTTTTTTCTTGTTAACCTCTTATGATGATCATTGCACAGTGTATTAAAATAGATGAACACATCATTTTAAAAGTTTAGTCCTCCAACAGGATTTGCCTGGTGCTTCAGGTTTGAACACTAAATGGTAATGCCTATAATAGAAGATAATTCATGCTCATAGATCTCTGCAAGTAAAATTTCCAAGTAAATGAGAGCCAATCTTTTTCAACCAGGCAACTTTTCTCAGCTACAGCACAGTACAGCTGTCACCCCTTGCCTTGATGCTGGGAGTTGCAGTCACTGAGGTTAAGGAACATTCCTGAACCAGGTAGAGCTCAACCTTGAACCTCGCCGATGGTGCAGCTTCAACCCCCAGCTACCTGGCCATATAAGCAGGAAGCCTGAAATGTCCTTTCTCACCGACTATCTTTCCTCTTCATTCAAAGTATAGAGAACCGCTGGAATAACTATAAAATATAAACCCTGTTCTAGAGGTTAAAATGGGCCACTCCCATGGTTCAATTTGTTTTAAAATGGTTTATCTCTCACAAAGAGACCTCCTGCCTCTTTCTCCTTCAAGCAGAGGAAGTGACAAGTGTGCCCCAGACCACTGTGCCCTTCCACATGCTCCTTCCCAAAGCAATGTAACTCCTTTGACCCCCATCTCTCTTCCACTAGGTCTTTTCTTTATATTTGCATAACTTAAAAGTGTCTATCTCCATAATAAACAGCTTAGAAGCTGTATTGGAGTCTCCATCTCTCACCCAATAAAATCTTATCACTTTTAAATAATGAAATTTGAGAGATTAGGGATATTATACTCTGTCATCCTGCCCTTAGCTTTTTTCAAAATTCATGGGGTCTGGGAAACCGGATACAAGTTTTCACAGTCTTGAGACCTGGTGCTCTGCATCACTGTATCCACGTACTTTTCACTCCCACTTCACACATGTTTGTTGAATGATCTCTCTGTACGTGGTTCTGTCTGGGATACATCTATGAACAACCAAGACAAACACTTCTCCCCTCATCCAGCGATGGAAGGAATACTTCCCCTAAACAAGATGATTAAGTTAAATATTTACGCTAGATTGTTAAGAGCACTAGGGGAAAAAAATTAAGGAAGGAAGGGAGATGGGGAGGTGAGGTGGCAATGACTCTGAGACATCACTCAAAGACTTAAAGTAGGAAAGAGAGTTGCCGGCAAAGGGAACCCAAGCCCAGGCCTTGAGACACAGCAAGGGGGCCAGAGATAAGAACCCAGCATCTACAGCACTTAGATCTCCCATGATTAATATTTTCTTCAAATCAAAAAAAATATGATATAAGACTAAAGTATAAGATTTCACATTTTCTTAAGCTTTCCTGACCCTTATTGTATCTGAGATCACTGAGCTGTCTTAAGAACTCCCGAGCACACAAAGGGCCTTAAAAGCTTTCTTCCACTTTTCCTGCAGCTTAGGCCAGGTATTTTAAAAGCAACCATTTTAGATCTACTTCTTCTAAATGTGTAGACCATCATAAAACACTTTTTGGATCTATTTGGGTTTTCTTAGTCCCCCTCTCCCCACCCCCTGCTGTGATCTTAATTGCTTAGCAGCGACATCTCATTGACAGCTGCAAGGCCACAGACCCCATGCCAATTTCACCAAAATGAAATCACTCAGCACCCTGAAGGGATCTTGGCCTTCTGGACTCTCCAGTTCTGGCTGAGAAATGCGTGCCCTACTTTGATGGCCTGAGCCACAGGGGAAGAAGCTAACCTAGAGGAGTTTCTATTGCTCTCCTTCCTCACCTCTGAAGTTGCCTTAGCACCACAAAGGGGCCTACAGATCCTGCCCCCTTACTTCTGAGCCTGGAAATTCTGTGAGATGAAACAGCATGAAGGTCCAGGGGCCGTAGAGTCACAGTAGAACAAGGTGGAGGTGTACGTGCAAAGCCCAGCATGTAAATGAGCCCAATTGGATGAGTGGGACCCACCACAAATTTGTGAGCTTCCATACTTTAGGAAAAAGCCAATTCTCAGATCCAGCCAGTTGTTGCCATGTGGCAATAACCTCCAGTGGTGCCAAATTGGATTTTTAAAGAAAAGACAGAAATCCAAGTATTTGTATGAAATTTCCTGATGCTTGAATGTTGGCAACTAGTAATTCAAAAAAACAAACAAAATGCAGGAGAATAATCTTTGATCCCATTGGTCATTGCCTATTTCATCGTGTTCGTGGCAGACTGAAATTCAAAAACAAGAGGTGGAGTAAGGATAGCAAATAATTAAAAAAAAAAAAAGACAGCAAATAATTCCTAAATTGCATGCCAACTCCGATTTATTAGTTATGGTTACACTGAGCATTGTGTTCAGGGTTCCGAGGCTAGTTCTGGGTCAGCAGAAAAAGTACCGTGTTGCATTATCAGTGTTGAACGATAACACATGTATTTGCCATTCTGCAGGCAGACTCTCCTCATGATGGTTATGGTGGTGGTAGAATAAATGTTTTCAGCGGCCCTTACTTCTTTAACTCTTCAATTTAGGTGTGTTTCTCTCAAGTTCTCCAGAATCTGGGAAAATGGAGAGCTGACTTTCAATAAACACGAGAGCCCTGCCAACAATCAGGTGTCTTTGCTTGTAATTCATGATGCACAAATCAAGCTAACACATTCAGCACTAAGCTGAAGGGGGGGGGTAATCAATTTGATCTATCAGTTACACACCTAAGATATAATTTATTCAGAGTTCTTGGGAGGTAAAACTATCAGAGCAGAATTTCACTACTCTAGACCAATCAGGTGTCGGATCATTAAATATTTGAATCTGTGTTGATATTCAGCTGATTTTAATTTACCAAAATGAGTTGTTCTTTAGAATTGGAATGCACTTTAATACAAAGTCCAGATATTTTTATTATAAAGTGAAACAATAAAATCCAACACTGGAAAGCAACCTAAAGACAATTACTTTTTGGTGTTTTAATTCTTGACTGGGGGAACAAAACCAACATAGTAATTGAAAAATGTTATCCTCCACAAGGTAAGGGCATTTGAGTGTTTAGAAATATATTTTTAAACACACATCCATTTATTTTTAAATCCAGAAGGAATTTCTTTATTAAAAAAACAGTAGCAAACCTATCAGATTGGTTCTTATCTGTTAATTCACTTGGTTTTCCTTCTAATAAATCCTCTACCAAAATTCTATTCAAAATAAAGGAAGGTCCACAAATTCCATTTCCAATAATTCCTAACTCAGTACCAACATAAACTCCTTGAGAAAACTGAGTAGGTGGTAATGGCCTATATGATGAAGGAGTTTGATATGACAAATCCTCTTTCCAACCCCCAAATCTCTTTCCCATCAACATGCTGTCAAGGACTGAAATTCATTGATCAGAATCTTTCTGAATATAGTTTAACAATTTCTTATTACAATATCATTTAATGTGGAGTATCAAAATCTCAGTGTTTTTGAGACTGTAAGGAAACATTTGCATTTCCATAGAAAACTATGCATTGTCTATAGCATGCTCTTCCTCTTACTTGATTCTGATTCTTTTTTTTAAATTTTTTATTCTTATGTTAATCACCATACATTACATCAGTTTTTGATGTAGTGTTCCATGATTCATTGTTTGTGTATAACACCCAGTGCTCCATGCAGAACGTGCCCACTTTAATACTCATCACCAGGTTAACCCATCCTCTCACCCTCCTCCCCTCTGGAACCCTCAGGTTGTTTTTCAGGGTCCATCGTCTCTCACGGTTCGTTGCCCGTCCGATTTCCTGCCCTTCATTCTTCTCCTCCTGCTCTCTTCTTCTTTCTTTTTTTTTTTTAACATATATTGTATTATTTGTTTCAGAGGGACAGATCTGTAATTCATCAGTCTTGCACAATTCACAGCACTCGCCATAGCACATACCCTCCCCAATGTCTATCACCCAGCCACCCCATCCCTCCCACCCCCCACCACAACAGCAACACTCAGTTTGTTTCCTGAGATTAAGAATTCCTCATATCAGTGAGGTCATATGATACATGTCTTTCTCTGATTGACCTATTTCACTCAGCATAACACCCTCTGGTTCCATCCACATCGTTGCAAATGGCAAGATCTCATTCCTTTTCATAGCTGCATAATATGCCATTGTATATATACACCACATTTTCCTTATCCATTCATCTGTCGATGGACATCTTGGCTCTTTCCATAGTTTGGCTATTGTGGACATTGCTGCTATAAACATTGGGGTGCATGTACCCCTTCGAATCCCTACATTTGTATCTTTGGGGTAAATACCCAGTAGTGCAATTGCTGGGTCATAGGGTAGCTCTATTTCAACTTTTTGAGGAACCTCCATACTGTTTTCCAGAGTGGCTGCACCAGCTTGCATTCCCACCAACAGTGTAGGAGGGTTCCCCTTTCTCCGCATCCCCGCCAACATCTGTTGTTTCCTGACTTGTTAATTTTAGCCATTCTGACTGCCGTGAGGTGGTATCTCATTGAGGTTTTGATTTGGATTTCCCTGATGCCAAGCGATGTTGAGCACTTTTTCATGTGTCTGTTGGCCATTTGGATGTCTTCTTTGGAAAAATGTCTGTTCATGTCTTCTGCCCATTTCTTGATTGGATTCTTTGTTCTTTGGGTATTGAGTTTGATAAGTTCTTTATAGATTTTGAATACTAGCCCTTTATCTGATATGTCATTTGCAAATATCTTCTCCCATTCTGTGGGTTGTCTTTTGGTTTTGTTGACTGTTCCTTTTGCTGTGCAAAAGCTTTTTATCTTGATGAAGTCCCAATAGTTCATTTTTGCCCTTGCTTCCCTTGCCTTTGGTGATGTTTCTAGGAAGAAGTTGCTGCGGCTGAGGTCGAAGAGGTTGCTGCCTGTGTTCTCCTTTAGGATTTTGATGGACTCCTGTCTCACATTTAGGTCTTTCAACCATTTGGAGTCTATTTTTGTGTGTGGTGTAAGGAAATGGTCCAGTTTCATTCTTCTGCATGTGGCTGTCCAGTTTTCCCAACACCATTTGTTGAAGAGACTGTCTTTTCTCCATTGGACATTCTTTCCTGCTTTGTCAAAGATTAGTTGACCATAGAGTTGAGGGTCCATTTCTGGGCTCTCTATTCTGTTCCATTGGTCTATGTGTCTGTTTTTGTGCCAGTACCATACTGTCTTGATGATGACAGCTTTGTAATAGAGTTGGAAGTCCGGAATTGTGATGCCGCCAGCTTTGCTTTTCTTTTTCAACATTCCTCTGGCTATGCGGGGTCTTTTCTGGTTCCATACAAATTTTAGGATTATTTGTTCCATTTCTTTGAAAAAAGTGGATGGTATTTTGATGGGGATTGCATTGAATGGGTAGATTGCTCTAGGTAGCATTGACATCTTCACAATATTTGTTCTTCCAATCCATGAGCATGGAACGTTTTTCCATTTCTTTGTGTCTTCCTCAATTTCTTTCATGAGTATTTTATAGTTTTCTGAGTACAGATCCTTTGCCTCTTTGGTTAGATTTATTCCCAGGTATCTTATGGTTTTGGGTGCAATTGTAAATGGGATTGACTCCTTAATTCTGTCTTGTTGATGTATACGAATGCCACTGATTTCTGTGCTTTGATTTTATATCCTGCCACTTTACTGAATTCCTGTATGAGTTCTAGCAGTTTTGGGGTGGAGTCTTTTGGGTTTTCCATATAAAGTATCATATCATCTTCAAAGAGTGAGAGTTTGACTTCTTCTTTGCTGATTCAGATGCCTTTTATTTCTTTTTGTTGTCTGATTGCTGTGGCTAGGATTTCTAATACTATATTGAATAGCAGTGGTGATAGTGGACATCCCTGCCGTGTTCCTGACCTTAGGAAGAAAGCTCTGTTTTTCCCCATTGAGAATGATATTCGCTGTGGGTTTTTCATAGATGGCTTTTATGATATTGAAGTATGTACCCTCTATCCCTACACTCTGAAGAGTTTTGATCAAGAAAGGATGCTGTACTTTGTCAAATGCTTTTTCTGCATCTATTGAGAGGATCATATGATTCTTGTTCTTTCTTTTGTTAATGTATTGTATCACGTTGATTGATTTGCAGATGTTGAACCAACCTTGCAGCCCAGCGATAAATCCCACTTGGTCGTGGTGAATAATCCTTTTAATGTACTGTTAGATCCTATTGGCTAGTATTTTGGTGAGAATTTTTGCATCCCTGTTCATCAGGGATATTGGTCTGTAATTCTCCTTTTTAATGGGTTCTTTGTCTGGTTTTGGGATCAAGGTAATGGTGGCCTCATAAAACGAGTTTGGAAGTTTTGCTTCCGTTTCTATTTTTTGGAACAGTTTCAGAAGAATAGGTATTAATTCTTCTTGAAATGGTTGGTAGAATTCCCCTGGGAAGCCATCTGGCCCTGGGCTTTTGTTTGTTGGGAGATTTCTGATTACTGCTTCAATTTCCTAAGGGTTATAGGTCTGTTCAGGTTTTCTATTTCTTCCTGGTTCAGTTTTGGTAGTTGATACAGCTCTAGGAATGCATCCATTTCTTCCAGATTATCTAATTTGCTGGCATAGAGTTGCTCATAATATGTTCTTATAATTGTTTGTATTTCTTTGTTGTTGGTTGTGATCTCTCCTCTTTCATTCATGATTTTATTTATTTGGGTCCTTTCTCTTTTCTTTTTGATAAGTCTGGCCAGGGGTTTATCAATCTTGTTAATTCTTTCAAAGAACCAGCTCCTAGTTTCGTTGATCTGTTCTACTGTTCTTTTGGTTTCTATATTTCATTGATTTCTGCTCTGATCTTTATTATTCTTCTTCTCCTGCTGGGTTTAGGCTTTATTTGCTGTTCTTTCTCCAGCTTCTTTAGGTGTAGGGTTAGGTTGTGTATTTGAGACCTTTCTTGTTTCTTGAGAAAGGCTTGTATTGCTATATACTTTCCTAGGACTGCTTTTGCTACATCCCAACAATTTTGAACAGTTGTGTTTTCATTTTCATTTGTTTCCATGAATTTTTTTAATTCTTCTTTAGTATCCTGGTTGACCCATTCATTCTTTAGTAGGATGCTCTTTAGCCTCCATGTATTTGAGTTCTTTCCAACTTTCCTCTTGTGATTGAGTTCTAGTTTCAAAGCATTGTGGTCTGAAAATATACAGGGAATGATCCCAATCTTTTGGTACCAGTTGAGACCTGATTTGTGACCTAGGTTGTGATCTATGCTGGAGAATGTTCCATGGGCACTAGAGAAGAATGTGTATTCTGTTGTTTTGGGATGGAATGTTCTGAATACATCTGTGAAGTCCATTTGGTCCAGTGTGTCATTTAAAGTCTTTATTTCCTTGTTGATCTTTTGCTTAGATGATCTGTCCATTTCAGTGAGGGGGTTGTTAAAGTCCCCCACTATTATTGTATTGTTGTCAATGTGTTTCTTTGCTTTTGTTATTAATTGGCTTACATAATTGGCTGCTCCCCTGTTCGGGGCATAGATATTTACAATTGTTAGATCTTCTTTTGGATACATCCTTTAAGTAGGATATAGTGTCCTACCTCATCTCTTATTACAGTCTTTGGTTTAAAATCTAATTTGTCTGATATAAGGATTGCCACCCCAGCTTTCTTTTGGTGTCCATTAGCATGGTAAATGGTTTTCCACCCCCTCACTTTCAATCTAGGGGTGTCTTTGGGTCTAAAATGAGTCTCTTGCAGACAGCATATCGATGGGTCTTGTTTTTGTATCCATTGTGATAGCCTGTGTCTTTTGATTGGGGCATTTAGCCCATTCACATTCAGGGTTATTGAAAGATAGGAATTTAGTGCCATTGTATTGCCTGTAAGGTGACTGTTACTGTATATTGTCTGTGTTCCTTTGTGGTCTATGTTACTTTTAGGCTCTCTCTTTGCTTAGAGGACCCCTTTCAATATTTCTTGTAGGGCTGGTTGTGTGTTTGCAAATTCCTTTAGTTTTTGTTTGTCCTGGGAGCTTTTTATCTCTCCTTCTATTTTCAATGACAGCCTAGCTGGATATAGTAATCTTGACTGCTTATTTTTCTCATTTAGTGCTCTGAATATATCATGGCAGTCCTTCCTGGCCTGCCAGGTCTCTGTGGATAGGTCTGTTGCCAATCTAATGTTTCTAGCATTGTAGGTTACATATCTCTACTCCCGAGCTGCTTTCAGGATTTTCTCTTTGTCTCTGAGACTCATAAGTTTTACTATTAGGTGTCGGGATGTTGACCTATTTTTATTGATTTTGAGAGGGGTTCTCTGTGCCTCCTGGATTTTGATGTCTGTTTCCTTCCCCAAATTAGGGAAGTTCTCTGCTATAATTTGCTCCAATATACCTTCTGCCCCTCTTTCTCTTTCTTCTTCTTCTGGGATCCCAATTATTCTAATGTTGTTTTGTCTTATGGTATCGTTTATCTCTCGAATTCTGCCCTCATGATCCAGTAGTTGTTTATCTCTCTTTTTCTCAGCTTCTTTATTTTCCATCATTTGTTCTTCTATATCACGGATTCTCTCTTCTACCTCATTTATCCTAGCAGTTAGCACCCCCAGTTTTGATTGCACCTCATTAATAGCCTTTTTGATTTCAACTTGGTTAGATTCTAGTTCTTTTATTTCTCCAGAGAGGGTTTCTCTAATAACTTCCATGCTTTTTCCAAGCCCAGCTAGTATCTTTAAAATCGTCATTCTGAACTCTAGTTCCGACATCTTACTAATGTCCGTATTGAGTAGGTCCCTGGCAGTCGGTACTGCCTCTTGTTCTTTTTGTTGAGGTGATGTTTTCCATCTTGTCATTTTGTCCAGAGGAGAATAGATGAATGAGAGAACAAAATGCTAACAGGGTAACAACTTCCCCAGAAAATATACTCTAAACAAATCAGAAAAGACCTTCCAGAAAGTGGTCGCTTTTCTATTCAGAGAGTTGTTGCTATTCTTTTCTTCGATCTCCTGTTGAGTTCATATGTGTTCAGAATGGTTTGATCCCTATCCAGTTGAATTCCTGGGACCAGATGAAATCCAGGTCTCCTACTCCTCTGCCATCTTGCTCCACCCCGTCCTTGTTTCTGATTCTATGGGAGATTTATTTCCAATTCTGTAAGCTGTAGGCTGCTGACAGCACTGCAAAATAATTCTTGTTTGTAGACATGCAAGTAAACTCTGACTGATGCAAGGGCCTGGCCTCCCAACTATGGAAAAAGACAGTCTGTTTCCATTGGTATATTCATTTCAATAGTCCTCATCTAGAAATGTATCTGTTCTTTCTTTTAGATTCTTCTTTGAATTGCTTGTAACATCAGTTTTTTCATTGATCAATTAGTTAATTCAGATATTAAACTCATGTTTCTTTTACATTTGTATAAGTCATGATTTTCCCTATTTTTGAAAATTATCTTTTAGTAGTACTTACCTATTAGGTCAATGTAAATACAATTCTTAATAAGTAATACCAATATCTACCCACATTTATAAAAAAATTAAGCCTTCAATTCTGATTAATATGGGTTTTTTTGTGATTTTATTTATCCTATCAGAACTTCCACTGAAAAATTTGCTTCCAAAGAGTTTATTTTGCAACTGAGCAGACTTCTACTCTTTTTTATACTTAAAATCTTATTTCACTTCATGGTTTAGACAAAGTAACAAAGAATAGAAACATTTTTGGGGGGGGGGAAAGTCATTCAACAAATAATTATTGAGAGTTGGCTCTGTTGTGGTCTTATTCATTGTTATAGGCTAGTTGTGGACCCTCCCCCCCACCCCAATTAATATGTTGAATTTCCAATCCCTGATACTGCAGAATGTAACCATATTTGGAGTTGAGGTCTTTAAAGAAGTGATTCAGTTAAATGAATCATTAAGGTGGGGTCTGGGGCCCTAATCCAATATGACTGATATCATCATCAGAAGAAGAAACATCAGGGGTACAATGCATGTGCAGAGAGACAATCATATGAAGAGGCAGAAAAGACAGTGCTCATCTGAAGCCAAGGAGAGAGGCCTGGAACAGATCCTTTACTTATGGCCCTTAGCAGAAATGAACCCTGACAGCACCTTGATATGGATCTCCAGCCAGGACTGTGAAAAATACATTTCTATTGTTTAAGCCATCCAGTGTGTGGTATTTCATTATGGTAGCCCTAGTACACTAACAGATTCATATATCGGACTAAGGGGTCCGGTGTGTGTCTCACTATTGAAGATCTCTTTTAAAGGCCATCCAAGAACAAATTCACTCTACGACATCCAACACCCTATGTAAAGTTAGTCAGTCAAAACTCATGCTCTAAGTCCTCAAAGAGTTTCTCCCATGTAACATCAATGTTAACAGGGTCACTGGACCAGTGTCCCAAGTTGTCATGCCTAATGCCTCCTTTGGTAAACCTGCCTTCCAACTCAGCTTAACCTTTAGTCCCTTCAACATCAGCCCTGCTACTTTCACTCAGTTCAATCCTGGGAAGAGCAATTCCAGATGATGGAGAAATCCATGGTGTGATGAAGGAAGTGGGTTGAAATGATGTGGGAGTGAAATTAGAGGTGAAGACCATCCATTGACTAGCCACAGAACAATCGAAATTCCCCAGAATAAAGGATTAGAGGTGGAGAGGAAGACCTAGAGCCAGAGGCCAGAATACTTTCATGAATGGGGGAGAATAACTTGAAGGTTGAGATTGGCAAGATGACAGCACTCCTGCCCTAAAGGTATTATAGTCATGAAAGAAACATACCAGTAAACAGATAACTAAAATACATTTCTGATCTGTACATGATCAGAAGCCCATAAGGGAGCCCATAAGAGATATATAGATCCCGGTCTGGGTCAGTGTGGAGCATGAAGAAAGGTAGTATTAAGGGAGAACTGAGCAGTGTTTATTCATCACGATCCAGGGAGAAGCACCAAATGTGGCCAAGATGAACTTTCCAGTCACTGGATAAGTATCTCTGTAAGTGGAGTAGAGATGATTGATCAGGCCTTGTCGCAGACTAATGAAATCTTACCTGGTGCTCACTAATCAATACTCTTGATTATCAGTTTATCTCTCTGAGTACCCTAATTCCAGCCCAGGAACACCCCAGATGGAGAATTCATGCATTCCAGCAACTAGAATTGAATATCTCACACTAAATTGCTTAGGTCTCTTGTGAGTAGATTGCCATGAATCATCTTTCCTAGGCTTTTCAGCTCAGAGAAACTGACAGGGGTGAGGGCCAGACTGGGGGCCTTGCTAAATTCACCAAAGGTGGGCGCCTGGGTGGCTCAGTCGTTAAGCGTCTGCCTTCGGCTCAGGTCATGATCCCAGGGTCCTGGGATCGAGTCCCACATCGGGCTCCCTGCTCGGCGGGAAGCCTGCTTCTCCCTCTCCCAGTCCCCCTGCTTGTGTTCCTGCTCTCGCTATGTCTCTCTCTGTCAAATAAATAAATAAAATCTTTAAAAAAAAATAAATAAATAAATAAATTCACCAAAGGTAATATCTCCCACGAGGTTTCTTGACAGACTTTTAACATTTTCCTGGAAGGACCCTAACCTTCTCTATAGACCCTTTGCAGCTTTTAACCGTGGGCATGGCAAGTATGAACTGGATGTCACCAATCAGCCCTGTGGGAACATAAAACCCATTTTATTTTTATGACTACACATACTTTTCTTTGACAAGCCCTGTTACTGCTCAGTACCAGAAAAACTAAATTTGGTCCAATCAGAAAATTAAACCCAAACCGTAAATTTTCTAGTTGCTTCTGATTTAAAATTGAGATCTCTCAGGTAAATATTCAATCAGAGGCAACTATTATTATCAGTGATCGCTGTCCAGTTCAGTGTTCTCTCTCTGCCTATAATCCTCCTCCTCCGCTATGGATTGCATGTCTGTGTCCCCCCAAAATTCATATGTTAAAATTCTTAGCCCCAGTGTGATGGTATTAGAAGGTGGGTCTTTGGGAGGCGATTAGGTCATGAGGGTAGAGCCCTCATGAATGGGATTAGTGCTGTTATAAAAGAGACCCCCCCACCAGAGCTCCCTAGAACCTTCCACCTTATGAGAATACAGTGAAAAGTCGGCCATTTATGACCCAGGAAGCAGGCCCTCACCAGACACAGACCCAACCATGACCATGTAGTCACCTTGACTTCAGGCTTCCAGGTTGCATGCTGTCAAAAATAAATGTCTGTTGTTTGTAAGCCACCCAGTCTGTGGCATGTTGTTATAATAGCCAAATGGACTGAGGCAGTCTTTATTCATCTAGCTCTCAGGACACCTGTAAGGGGCTCCTGGCCCATCATCCCTGTGGTGTAAGACCTAAAATTAAGACCCAATATTACATGCTCCTTTAACATGTGATAAAATTGGGAGAACCTCAAATAACCTAATCCCCAAATTCTCCTCCTTACTCTGCTCCATGTATAAGGTCCCCTAGCCGAAAACCCTCCTTATCAAGGGGACCAGGCACAGCCACTGCTGATCCTGAGCAGCGGATTTCTGTTCCCTGCCCACCCCCCGAAGTATTCAAAGCCAATCACATCCTCCCACAGGACCCAGGGTCACCTCCTCCTCTTGGCACTATAAGCGTTGCTTCCCACCACCCCTGTTTCCTCTAGTCCCAGTGCAACCCATGCAGCTTTGCACGACAGGCTGTATCTTCCTCCCCTGGGCTGTGAGTACGTGTGACTAAGGAACTCCTGGCATTTTAGCTGTCCAGTGTCGGGTGTCCTGTGTTTGACCACCCCTATAACTCTAAAGCAGGAATCCTCTCACTAACAGGATCAATAAGATGGGATTAAAACACCCGGCTGCCGCAGCAGCAGACAGGGAGAAAAGGAGATTCGGTTACATGACTGACTGCCCTTAGTACCGGGACCTTTCTTTAGCTAGATATGGCTGCTAAGTCCTTAAGTCGTCTGCTCACTGACACCAGTGTTTTAACACTCCTGCTTCTTTGGAGTGGTCCTTTAGATGGTCTACAGCAGCTTAGAAAGAAAGGCCTTGGGGCAGCTTCCTGGTTGGGCAATACCAATGAATGGTCTACACCACAGGCTTAGTGTATGAGGCCTTGTCCCCCCTGGGAAGCCTCTTGTTGCAGCATAACCGGGTTGCCAGGCAAGACCTCAGCTACCTTCCAAGCCGAGAGGAAACCTCCAAATTTCCCCAAGCTGGACTTGGCTCCAGAGGAAGCTGAAGGTGATCTCTGCTTTCTCTTGATTCACATTGCTGTCTTATCAGGACCCTTCTTCCTCCAAAGGCAACAGAGGGCCCTGCAGATTCTGTTGCTCAGAAAACTCTAGAAATGGTATGCTAGTTCCTTACTTATTTGCCTTTAGCTGCAAACTTAAAATTGATGATTTAGAATATGTTCCCAATGTATAGTTGTGTGGTCAGAGTGAATGTGCACTCAAATGCCCTCTTTTTCTCCTTTGCATTCCCTCTTGCAGCTTTCCTTCCCTACAAAGCTTCCCAGTGGTTCTGTGCTCACTTTCTTTACTTCCGCTCCTCACATTTGCCTTCTGTTGCAGTCTGATTCCAGTCCCTGAAACTCCTCTCTATAAACTCACATTCATCTTCAAATTGTCAAATTCAATGACAGTTTATATCCTGGTCTTATTTGACCAGTGGCATTTGACACTGTTGCCCACTCCCTCCTTAAAACTCACCTTAGCACGAGTGACACCACCCTTGCCTAGTTGTCCACCTACTTCTCTGACCATTTTTCAGTCTCTTGCACACAGGATCTTCCAATGATGTCTCAGTGATGCTGCCATCACTGTTCAAAGCCTGATTCTTTGTTCTGTGCTCTTCCAGCCACATATGTCCTCACTGGGTGGCCGTGTTTAAGTCTCTGCTTTCCTTCAATGACCACTTATGACCCTCTGACTCCTTGTTTTCAGCTCAGACATCACTGCTGGGCTCTGGACCCACAAAGTCTGCTCTGTATTTGACATTTCTACCTGAACGTTGCTTACTCACTTCAACCTGAATTAAGATCCCTTATTCCCTCTGTATTCTCCTAGTTGAAGGCATAGTCATTCACCCAATGACTTAGCACTTCAATCATTCTAGACCTGGTCCCTTCTGTCCCCATCTCCTGAGAGTCTGATTTTCCTTCCTATGTATATGTTGGGCCCTCTTCTTCTCCTCCATTGCATTGCTGATTTCAGGCCCTCATCATTTCTTTGCCTGATTATTGCTCTCTCAGCCTCTAGATTACATAAACGCTTTCTCCTTCCCAAGCGCCAGAGTGATTTTCTTAAACTGTTCATCTGTTCATGGTAGGTCACTTTCCTGCTTAAAACCTTTCAGGCTCCCATGACTTTCAAGGTGAAGGTCAAGTCCCTCAGCCTAGCACACAAGGCCCATCCTGATCCAATGGAGAGAGGTTAATACTCTGGCATCATACTTCACTCGCTAGAGGTGAGAATGTAGACAAGTTACTTAACCTTCCTATGCTCCAGTTTCCTCCATGAACACAGAGGTAGAAGATTGCTGGGAGGATTGAGGGAGATGAGGCATATGAAGTACTTATGCACATAATAGGCAACTCAGTTTTTTGTAGGTATTATTACTACCATCTTTCTAATCTTTTTCTTCCCTTCTCTTTGACCATACTGATCTACTTGACATTTGTGAAAATGGCTTGTGATTTCTTACCATGTTGCTTCCTTTGCTTGTAATGCCTTTCCCCCATTCTTTATCTAGCTAACAAGCACTCAGTTTAAAAACCCTTCTCATGTCACTTCCTCCAGGAAGCCTTCCTTAATGTTTCCACTTCAATTTCATTTAGCTTTCCCTGTGCTTTCATAGACCTTCCTAGATACGTTTATCCCAGCACTCAATACCCTGCATTAGACTTGATTATATGTCTGTCTCCTGTGCAAGACTGTGATTCTTAATGATAGGATATAACTTTCTGTCTGTGGTTCCAAGAATAACATCTGACACTGTTGAACTAGGGGTTCAATAAATGATTGTTGGGTGAATTAAAAAACAAATCATTTCTTTTCATCTGGTGCTCAGAGACACCAGGCCAACTTTGCTTCCAAAAAGCACCTTCAAAATTATTCTTATCTCATTCCTTCCCCTACTAAAAATTCCAATTTCTAAGCAGTGTTATTAGCTCACTATCAATGATGAAACTGAGCAAGTCAATGGATAATTACAATTCAGTATATATCTAAAGGATATTTGTATTTTCAAACACAGCACTTGTTAAGATAATGAAATGAATTTTTACTGATGAGACTTAAAAAAAGTATAGCAGTGGGGGGGGTGTAACATGATAAGGTGGGGAAGACAAATTGCTAAGATTTCTTAGCAATCTTCAAGTAACATTAAGTGGGTGTCCAGCATCTATAAGCAAGGAAAACTGAGGACTACGCTAAGAAGGATTAAACTAGGAAAACAGCAATAAACTTTATACTTAATCTAGTTGCTGAGATACTTGAGTAATATCAGTAATAAAAAAGCAACACGACCAAAAAAAGAAATAAAATCTTGATATATGTTATAATATGCTAAATGAAAGAAGTCAGATACAAAAGGTCATATATAATTCTATTTATATGAAATGTCCAGAATAGGCAAATCCACAATTACAGAAAGTAGATAAATGGTTGCCAGGAGCCAGAAGACTAGGAAGTGACTTTTAATGAGTACAAGTTTCTTTTTGGGCTGATAAAAATGTGGTGGCGATGGGGGCACAACCTTGTGAATACACTAAAAGCCATTGAATTGTACCACTTTGGATGGGTCAATTTTATGGCATGTGAATTATATTGCAATAAAAATGTATAAGAAAAAAAGTGATACACCAAAAATTATTGCCAACAGAAAAAAACAGTGCGAGTTATTTATCGTTGCTATTAGAGGGTCCACAAATAAAATCACATTTTCTAAATATGAAGGATTATGTAGCCAGCCATTTTAATAGCTTATATAAAGCATTTTTACATTTCTTTTCCTCCAGTTTCCCAGAAGCCTTCTGCTGTATTGTAACCATTCATTCACAGACTCTAAAAACTATAATTGTCAGTTAGTTGGTGTTTTTATTTCTGCTTTAAACTTCAATTTTCTTTAAATAATTTCTATTAGTTTATAATGCTCAATTTAACTCTTTCAATAAAAATAAAAACCTGCACTATTTTAAGTTAAATTCAAATGTTCCTTTTGACCATTAGTTCCACTTTTAAGGTAGACATTTTAACTACTCACTCTGATGCCATGATATGCTGTAATTAATAACATTTTATATTTCTTTTTATTTTCACAGTGACATAACAGATTATTATTGTTCACTCTAAATGTCAATTGTACCAAGGCATCGATTGAAACATTCTTTACGTAACAGAAAAGATATACTGATACTTTGCTGGTAATCTCCAACCACTTAGATAATACAAAGTTGAGACATCACTGAATAAATATTTATTAAATGCCCAACTATGTAAAGCTTTTTATGCTTGAAGGGATACTTTGAAAACCAGCTATTTTAAGCAACACATTTGAAGAGGTTAAACATACCGCACAAGTTAGCAGTAATTATACTGTAATCCCAGAATATAATGTCTCATAATATCTATGAAAGTATGCAGTCATTATCACCTCATACCGACAGGATGGTAGTCATCAAAAGAAAAAAAGAACAATTGTTGGCGAGGATGGAGAAAAGGTGCACTCTTGGTGGGAATGTAAATTGGGGCAGGTGCTATAGAAAAAAGTATAGAGCGTCCTCAAAAGAAAACAAACAAACAAACAAACAAAACAAAACAGAATTACCATGTAATCCAGCAATTCCACTTCTGGGTATATATCTGAAGGAAATGAAATCACTATCTCAAAAAGATATTTTCACTCCCATGTTCATTACAGCATTATTTACAATAGCTAAGACAATGGAAACAGCTAAATGTCCATCAATGGGCAAATGGATAAATAAAATGTGGTATATGTATACAATGGAATATTACTCCACCATTAATTAGAAGGAAATCTTGCTATTTGTGACAACATGGATGGAACTTGAGGGCACTATGCTAAGTGAAATAAGTCAGAGGATGTGATGACTTATTTGTCAAATACTGTATGACCTCACTTATATGTGGAATCTAAAAAAACTGAACTCATAGATCTGGAGAACAGATTGGTGCCAGAGTTGGGGCTTGGCGGGGGGGGGGGTGCGTAAAATATGTGAAGAAGATCAAAAGGTACAAACTTCCCATTTTAAGATAAAATAGTCCTAGGGATGTAATGTACAGCATGGTGACTATAGTTAACAATACTGTATTGTATCTTTGAAAGATATTAAGAGAGTAGGTCTTAAAACTTCTTATCACAAGAAAAAAATTGTAACTATGTGACATGAATGTTGACTAAACTTATTGTGGCAACCATTTCACAATATGTACGTTATCAAATCCTTATCTGTATGCTTAAAACTAATACTAAACTAATAGGTGTACAAACAATAACTTCAGTACACCTATACTATTGAGATAATTATATCTCAATAAAACTGGAATAAAGTATATAGTCATCACAGCATTCAGAATGACAATGTTCATATTTCTACCAACTGTTCATGGCAATGTCAGCTTTTTATTAGCATGCACCTCAAAACTCTTCCAGCCTCTCTACCCACTCCCCACGTCCAAGGCCTCTTGTACATGTTTAGCTATTTGTTTACAGCAGCACTACATCTCCCAGTACCAAAATTATATTATAATTTTATAATTAAACAAAAATATCATATATTTATTATTTATTATAAATTAGCACTCATGATTTTGGAAGCCAAGAAGTCCCAAGATCTGTAGTCAGCAAGTTGGGAGCCAGGACAGCTGATGGTAAGTTCCAATCTGAAAGCCAGCAGACTCAAGACCCAAGAAGAGCCAACGTTTCAGTTGGAGTCCCAAAGCAGGAAAAGCCCAATGTCCCATCTCAAGACAGTCAAGCAGGAAGAGTCCCACCCACTCTCAGGGGGGTTAGCAGTTTTGTTCCATTCATGCCTTCAACTGATTGGATAAGACCCATCCACAAGGGAGAGCACTCTGCTTTACTCAGTCTACCCATCCAATGTTAATCTCATCCAAAAACACCTTCAAAGACACACCCAGAATAATGTTTGAGCAAATATTGGGGTGACTGGAACTTGTTAAGTTGACACGTAAAATTAACCACCACAGTTGCTGAGATGGAGGGAATTTCATACAAGGAATTGGTCACAAAACTGTTAGCAGAGCTGATGGAACAAAACTGGCAAGAGGTGTTTATCCACGGGTGGAAGAACAAAAGGGGAACTAGTGTTACATAGGTACCATGCCCCTGTGGTGCTGAGACTTCTGGGAGCTGCTGTGGCCACTGCTGCTGTTACATTGTGCAGGAATCCCAGCGCCTGCATTCCCACTGACAGCGCGGGAGCACAGACCCCTGGAGATGCCCATCACTGCTCTGCTGCTGAAGCCAGAGCCCATACACCCTGTGTTGCTGAACGCACTGCCTGGGCAGGAACCCAGGAGCCTAAATTTGCCTGCTTCCTGTTGCTTCTGTCCAGACGTGCTGCCACAAGCAGGAAAAAATGGCTTCTTCCCCCTTCCATCCTTCATCTAATCTCCCACCCAATGCCTCCTGTGGGCCACGGGCAGGACTTTTGTATAAGCTCTCAGGCAAGAGAATCTGGGAAATATCGTTTGCTGCCTTTCAATCCCCTGCGATTCAAAGAGATAGGAATGGGGCAGAGAGCCAACAGCCACATAACCAGAACAGCCCCTATGATTACTCTCTTTTTTTCATATAATTTGTCCCATGTGGGGAATCAGCTCTGCTCTTTTATTCCCCGAACCCCGCTAAAAGCAAGCTGTTGTGTGCAGCACACTTTTTGGAAGGTTTTATATAATTTGTATAATAACATAGGGGAGAAAATCTCAAAATTAGGTACTAATTGTGATTGTTCCCACAAACTAGGGGGAAAAATAAATGTAAACACTTTCATAGAGGTTCTCTCCTGGTCACACTCCAGGTTCCAGCCTTGCTTGTTTCCCCATGCTCAAGGTCGATCCAGCTCTCTCTGGTTCCTGCAGCCCCACGTCTCCTCTTCTCCAGGTTATTACATCCCATACTCCGCATCCCTGCCTCACAATTCACTTCTGCCTCCTGGAAGATTGCAGATCAGTCTTCACTTGACAGAGTCGTCTAGCTTCCTTTGTTTTCTCACTCTTACCCATCAAAGTACTTTCAAAAATAAAATATCCATCTACCCCAGAAATGAATTTTGCCAACTGTTCTAGATGGAAAAAGCAATTGTAGTCCATTTTTGTTTTAAAGGATCATTTCTTCTTTCAGTTATTCATATTCATATTCATTTCTTTCTTTGATGCAGTTTTGATAATGTCAGGCCTCTTCTTGTTTGCAGCAAATGATACCTTGCCCTTTACTGTAGGGTCCCAAGCACTCAACTCTGCTTCATGACAGCAGACATTGCTGTAAACATATGCATCCTTAGTTATACAGTAGAATAATTTTTACACATTGTTGAAGAGTTGGTGGCATACCTCTGAAGGTTTTCAGCACACCAGCTGAGGTCCTCTGAAGTAGCAGATGATCACAAGCATGGTAGCAAATACAATGAATAAGTTATTAGTGCTTACTTTCAAGACGTCTCCAATCCATGTCAGGAAAACAAGACCTACATATAAAAACGATAAAATGAAGCAAAATACGTCAAGGTCTGTGATTTTAAAAAAAGCGAAGAACCATGGGAGTTTGGAAATGGCTTTGGTAGGAAGTGGTCTCAGAGGTAAACCTTGGAGGATGGGTTTGGACAGACAGTGAGAGGGAGGGAAAGGCAAGTGTAGGTGGAAGGGCACAATAAGAGGGGACATGGAAGCACAAGAATACAACCACCTTCAAGAAACTGTATGACTTGCAAGTATCTTCTTCCATTCGATAGCTTGCCTTTACGTTTGGCTGATGGTGTCCTTCACTACGCAACAATTTTTTAGTTTGATGTAATCCCATTTGTTTGTTTTAGCTTTTTTTGGTCCTTGCCTGAGAAAACTGGTCCAAAAACTATTGCTAAGATCAATGTTAAAGAACTAACGGCCTATGTTTTCTTCCAGGAATTTTATGATTTGGTGGGAATGCAAATTAGTGCAACCACTATGGAAAATAATATGAAAGTTCCTCAAAAAATTAAAAAATAGAACTACCATATGATCTAGCAACCCCACTTCTGGATATTTATCCGAAGAAAATGAAAATACCAATTCAAAAAGATATATGCACCCCTACGTTCATTGCAGCATTACTTACAATAGCCAAAATATGGAAAAAACCTAAGTATCCATTGATAGATGAATGGATAAAGAAGATATGGCATCTATATATAATGGAATATTACTTAGCTATAAAAATGAAATCTTGCCATTTTGGGCTATATGGATGGACCTAGAGGGTATTATGCTAAGTGAAAGAAGTCAGAGAAAGATAAAAGCTGTCTGATTTCACTTATGTGTGGAATCTAAAAAAACAAAATAAACAAAACAGAAATAGACTAATAGATACAGGAAACAAATTGCTGATTACCAGACAGGGGCAGATGACATAGATGAAGGGGATTAAGAGATACAAACTTTCAGTTATAAAACAAATAAGTCATGGGATGTAATGTACGGCACAGGGAACATACAATAATATCGTAATAACTTTGTATGGTGAAGATAGTAATTAGACTTGGGATCATTTCGTAATGTGTAAAAATACCGAATCACTATGATGCACACCTGAAGCAAATAAGATATTGCATGTCAATTATACTTCAATAAAAAAAGAAGCTGTGAGTAGTTAACATAAGAAAGTCTTGAAATTCTACAGGAGGATTAAAACACATGTTCATACAGGATGCAGACTATTTGAAAAATACCTGGGAACCCTCCAGGGGAAAACTAGGGTGCTAAAGCAAGCAGGGTTCACCTATGAACCTGGGTCAGGTTGAAGAGGAAAAGCCCTGGGATACTTAAGATGCTTCACTTCCCTTTAGTGTTAGTAATTAGTTCATCTTAACTTACTCTTTTTTTGGGCCTATAAATCTTCCTTACCTCTCTTCATTGACTTCTGATCTTCCTAAAATTGGTTAGGTTGGCTCTGCTTTCTTCTGTGTTTCCAGCCTTATTTTTTATTTGATAATTTGTTTGATTTCATTCCATTTCTCATCTAACATGCTGTTTCCAAATATAGCCTAAAAATCTAAAGTAGATTCATGACTGCTTCCCTCCTTTTGTTAGTTCTCAATGCTGGGGTGGCACTACCCCCCACAGAAGGCATCTGGAAATGGAAATGAGCAGTGGTTTGTGTTGTCACAATGACTGCAGGGTAGCAATAGCATTTGGGGGGGCAGGGGCAGGAATGCTAAAAGTTCTACAACCTGGGGGATATTCTGACAGAATAGTTTTCTCATCTAAGATGCTAAAAGTCCACATGCTTCTTTTGATGTGTTGATTTGTAGGTGTATTACAGAGGCCCAAGCACTTCAGCAGAATGGACCCAAATTATTTCCCTTAGCAGCCTAGCATCATGCCTTGCGTATTTTTTTAATTAGGAAGCTTGTTGATACAACAGATTTATTGCTGTGGTCCAGGAAGGCAGAAATTCAGACCTAGATCCCCAATGAATCACTCCCTGCTCAGCATGCTGTTTCCCCTCACAAGGCTTCATAGGCATTTTGCAAATTGTCTTTATCCATCATCAAACTGCTCCCTCCCTGCCCCCTTACCCCATGAGGTCACAGAAAGCATGCTACACAGAAAGAACCATAGCAGAATGGAGGCCAAAATAGCACCTCATAAATGGCTGACAAACGCCTGATATATCAAGGAGAGTTTTTATTAAAGGTTCAGATTGGAGACTAAAGTTTACATGAGGTGGCCTATGCTGAGCTTTCTACTCCTATTCCACTCCCATACACAATGACCTAACTTTCCAAGTGGCTGACTTGAGGAAGAAAGTGAAAGAAGGAAAGGTATTGTTGGCTATGTAGCTAGGATAAGTTTTAGTTTAATTTATTAACTTGGTCTCATTTATCAGCCTGAGACAAATGTAGAAGGAATCAGAAATGGAAAAAGAAACAAATCTGAGTCAGGCAGCCCAGAGACACGGGTCCCATCCAGTCTACATCCTAGATGTGAGAGACAGAATATACAAGATGGTGAACAAGGCTGAATTCTTAATTCAAAGTGTAGAGCTTGCTAATGCTGTGGTAATTCTGCTCGGTAGAAAACCATGATCTAAAGAATGAATTTGTCTCTTGAGATTTCGTTTTCTTTCTTCCTTCCGGGAGATAGAGAACCCAAGAAGAGGATTGGCAAAAACAGGTCTTGGAAGATGAATGGAAGAATTTTCATGCCCTACATCTTAAGCCTTTATGTACTTTTTGATCAAAGGCAGTCATAAATAGTGTTATAGGGTATCTTGAACTGAAATTTGGCTTGGAGGTGTGAGGTGCATTCTGGAAAAAAAATGAATCCTTATGAAAAATTACAAGGGATAGGTATAGTGAAGAAGAGAAAGGTTGACGATCTAGGTGTAGAATTGGCAATATTTGGTTACAAAGCAGATGCAGAAACAGGGGAGAGGAGGGAGTCAAGCTGATTACCAGTTTTCAGAGTGCACTGTTCACTAAAATGCAAAAGATAAGATGGGGAACATGTTTGGGACAAGAAAAAAATGTCCTTTTTTTTACAGAACATCTGTAGCATATTAAATCTGGATAAGGTGGGATATCCAGATGAAGATATCCGGGAGGCCGTTGGTATATGGGTCAGGTACTCAGTAAAGAAGTCTACACCATTTATTTCCTTGTAACAGTAAACTCCTATTTATTCTTCAAGGCCCAACTCAAAAGCTTGTTTTTAATAACCCATATAAGGCAGAATTCGATGTAATCTTTCCCAAAACACTTTATAGTACTTCTGACAAAGCATTTATCAGATTTTTTGTTCCTAATTATTTTCATGTTACATAAAGCCCTAGATCATGATTTATGCATCTTTACATCCCCAATACTTTGCACAACATAAATATTGCTTATTGAAATAAAATTAAAAAATTTTTTCTTACATGGTTGAGACTTTTCTGGGACATTTGGTAATATGTACGATACTTAAGGCAACTGGTAGGTTAGTAAACTAGTCAGTACTCTAGTCATTGGCCTTCCTTTAGTTCCTTGAACAAGCCAGAACTGACTCCCATTTTAGATCTTGGCACTAACCATTCCCTCTGCCTGGTATGTTGTTACAACAGTTCTTCCTGTTGGTATTCCTTATTTCCATATGATCCCCTCAGAGAGACACTCCAACCTAAAGGAATGTCAACTCACCCATAACCTTCTAGCTTGTCACCATGTTTCACTTTCTTCATCGCACATATCACTGTCTGATATATTTATTTGCTTGTTGTCTGCTCCCACAGACTGTTAGTTCCCACAGAACTCCACTAGACACTAGTGCCTAGAACCAGTAGGCCCCCAATAAATATTTGTTGACTAAATAAAGGAAGCTGATCATCACCAAGGGACACAGGAGAGGTTGCAATAAACATTTGCAAAAGACCTTTGGATTTACTCTAATTTGGATTCGCACATTGAGAAATATAGACTCGTGTGGTAAGTGACCATGTCTTCGTTGGGTTTTTTTCCTCTACCTGCAGTTCCCTCACTTTAGTGAATCCTAAAACAAAACTCAAAAATCCTGCTGTCTTTTATTTTCACAACCTAGTTGCTTTGATGACAACTTCAGTGATGATAGACTGGATTCTTTCTAGCATCTCTTTGTTAAAGATTTTATCTTATTTAAAGATTTTTTATTTTTATTTTATTTATTTGACAGAGAGAGACACAGCAAGAGAGGGAACACAAGCAGAGGAGTGGGAGAGGGAGAAGCAGGCTCCCCGCTGAGCAGGGAGCCCCCGATGTGGGGCTCTATCCCAGAACCCTGGGATCATGACCTGGGCCGAAGGCAGACGTTTTACGACTGAGCCACCCAGGCGCCCATGATTTTATCTTATTTAGTGCTGCCCATGAGTATGAATAAAAAACCAGGTATGCCACGATTGCAGTTCAAGAATCCCCTCTGCAATAACAGGAAAACAGAACATCTGAAAGAACCATATGCAGTACAATCATTGCTGTCTGCAGAAAGATGTGACCAAGACTCTGTAACACCCTGACTGCACAGTTTGTAAATTGCCTAGTTAAGTCTGGACTCAAACTGTGTTACCCACTTTTAAACTGTGTTAAATTTCTTAATACTTTAGAATTGCTAGGGTGAGCCCATTTACTGTGACAAAAGGATTACCTTTAAGTTTGTCTTTAAGTAAGTAATATTTCTTCCTTAATGATTCCAACAAAAGAGAGCTATAGTTTATTACCTATGAATGAGAAAAAGAGGACTCTAAGGTATACTGGATTCTGAGAGGAGACACCATGACTACATGTGCCTTGGGGCCATAGCAGGTGGGGGCCATTGGGATGATGCGGGCCTAGAAACACCCATCTCAGATCGTGAATACCTATTCATAAGTCGATCCGAACATTATTTTAAAAATGATCAATATTTCTCCTAATTTGCATTATTAAAGAAAGATTTACCTTCTTGAATAATCATTTTGAAATTAGTCCTCATCAGAGGGTTTCACAATCATGGCACCAGCTACTAAAGAGTGATTTTTAAAAGTACCAAAAAGATACTTCTTTTCCAATTGCATTCATTTTTATGTTTAAAGGTCCTTCTTCAACATTTTCTCATATTCTTTTTGCCAGTAAGGACTAACATTCTCTTCTGTCTTCTGTGTGTGTATGCTATTCCATCCCCATCTTCTTCTGGAAGGTCCGGTCTACAACAGCTACAGTTCTTGAAATTTGTCTCCATCTCCCACATTTCATTCTTCAAGGATCTCCTGAGATTTTTGGTATCTATCCTCCACTTAATTTTGTTTTAGAACCTTTAACTAGTGGTCTAGTCCCAAAAGACCCATCAAACTTCACATGTCTTTACTGACAAATAGACACTGGATTTCTCATTGATTTTAGTGATCTCCTGGGAGGTGTGCTCCCTGAAGGCAGCACTTTACTTTCACGGGAAAAGGCACAATTAAGTGACATGGAAAGGTATGTCTGAATTTTAAAACTAGCCACAAAACTGACATTGGGTCAGTACTCTTTGTAGAAAAGATTCTACTTTATTTACAAAGTGGCATTATGTTATTCTTTACAATAATATCCAAGACAATTTTGCTGTTATTTACATTCAGTCTTCTGCCCTTAAATCAAAGAATTAATTCATGCAAGTGGGGGTCTTGTAAAAGAACTTACTCTGTACCCTATGGATAGAGACTAGGATTTCTTTAGAAGCTCTATATTTATCTCTTTGGATGTCTTCAATTACATCTTCCTAAGAAGCATCAGGGAAGACAATAGGCAACTACAAAATCATTTTGTTCTGTTTTTTTCGGAACTGCCAGCTACTTATCCTCTGCATTTTCTTATCCCCACACCTCTCTGTGCCTTACTCCTGAATCAAACTTCTTTCCCAAACCTTTCCACTGTGACTTCTGAAAACTTCTGTACAGGACATTCGCTCCATTTCATTGTTTTAATTAAAATTCAATTTCCTCTATGGACACATTGCTTCCCTTGAAATGTACTGAAGTGGAGGCTGGTCATTTTTCCAAAAACTAGGTTATCACAGAATTTAAAAATGGGCTTGCCTGTTTTTAGTTCAACATTGCCTATTCCAAATCATTTCAAGTCATTGTTCCTCACACTTGTATAAAAACTCCTTCTTGGAGAATCTTCCATCCAGCTGTGTCCTCTTCTTACAACCACCACCACATTAATTTCCAGAACTTCCTCTCTTCCCAAATCCCATCATTGTCTTATTTGCCTTCCCTTCAATGCCCATGTGATTAACTCACTCAACATCTTAACCTCGTATGTCCTTGATTCCCTAAGCTTTGATAACCTGTACTTCTTGAATTCAGCCTCCCACCACCTGTATCCTAGACATTTTTATCACCCCAACTGCTCTGTATCAAAATTCATAAGCCTTAGTATCCTTATTTTCTGATTCTTATTTTGATCCTTAAAAATATCTTATTCCTTATGTCTGCTTATTTTGCGCTCTGAGCTGAGAGTGATCTTTTTCCTATTTTCCAAATTTATCAACTGTTCCTGTCTTAGCTTTCTTATTTGACTAAATCGCATGATATGTGATACAACCGCACTTAAGCTCATATCTTTAGCTTTCTTATCATGTGATGTGGAATGCCTGGAAGAGTCCTAATCCTACCTCAATACATTGTCAATGTTTCTCTTCCTATACCCAAGCTGCCGAATACTGCTGGGGAATATCCAGGAGCTCAGAAACCAATGCTACTACAAATATACAATCTCTGATCTCAGTGGCATCCTCAGGAATGACAATGATCTTTTCATGTGGTCCTATTCTGCTTCTTCTCCCACTCCCATTCTCACTTTAAAAAAAATATTTTATTTATTTATTTATTTATTTATTTATTTATTTATTTATTTATTTGACAGAGAGAGAGAGCACAAGCAGGGGGAGTGTCAGAGGGAGAGGGACAAGCAGGCTCCCCGCTGAGCAAGGACTCCAACCAGGGCTTCATCCTAGGACCCCAAGATCATGACCTAAGTTGAAGGCAGAAGCTTACTGACTGAGCCACCCAGGTGCCCCATTAGGCAACTTTCTGAAGACAGAGTATTAAAGAGGTTAAGAATCTACTGTATCTCTCTGTTCAAAGAATATTATATAATTCCATGTGTTTTAAATGGATTGCATTATTCAGTTAACAACCAAAAAATACCTCTTTAGAGATACATCTCTTAAGAAACAGCATTTAGTGGGGTGCCTGGGTGACTCAGCCCGTTAAGCCTCTGCCTTCAGGACCCTGGGATCATGACCTGAGTGGAAGGCAGAGGCTTAACGGACTGAGCCAACCAGGCACCCCCATTCTCACTTTTAATACCAGTCAGGGTAGATATACAAGAATAGATATCCCTTTGAAAAAAAAGTCATTTTTTGCTGGAGGAACTTGTAAACCGGAAGTAAATGATTATGTGTTCTCAATTTCCTAGTTTTACCCTTAGTCCAGAATAATACTTACTCCAAAAAAGTAATGGGAAGCTTACTTAGTATGAGAGGTCTCTGTTTTGTGAGATTTTTTTCCAGTGACTTTTTTCACTTTTAATAGATACTTAATGAAGCCAGTGATATTAGTTAAGATAATAGCTTTGGCTAATATGTTAAATGTTTAACAGTAAGTTCTAAAGATGGAAGTTTGTTTCTTTTTCACTTAAGAATCCAAGATGGTGTGGAAGTTTTGTTCCATAAAATCACCAGAGGACCAAGCTTCTTATTTGTTTCTCCGTGACTAAGTTGTTAACCCTCATTGCACGGCTTGAGATGGTTTGCTACCATAACCACTAACCAGTGGGAAGGGAAGAGGGGGCATGCTTTTAAGTCAGGTCTTAGAGGTTGAACACCTCACTTCTGCTCACATTTAATTGGCTAGCAGTCTCATGGCATAGTAATTGAGAAGAGTTTAAGAAGTAGAATCTTTATTCTGAATGTCCAGGAACCCACCTAAAAACGGGAGTTCTAGTACTATAAAAAAGGGGAAAACAGATATTGACACTTAACTGTCACATCACATCTTTAACCACTTAAACATCCTAACCCACCTTTCTACCTAAACACAGGATACAAGTATGCCTTTCACAGTGATATGCAGTCTCTTTATGAAGTCCAGAGGTGACTCTTTATTATGAAGAACAAATTATCAGCTGTCATCCATATTCAACCATATATAATAACCATATAGTATGAATAGGATACTTGCAATAACTCCCTTTTGGAAAGGAAAGACCAGGAAACAAACAAAGAAACAAACAAACAAAAACACCTCTGGTTTTTATTAATTAGAAAATTCTTGGAATTTTCAACTCCTTTAACTTCTTGCCCTGGACCTGTAGTAGAGTTCTTGGTTCCATCTCTGGTTTTAGTCTTTGGAGGAACTTGCTCATGTGTTGTCCTCTGTGGTTCCTGGTTTTACTTTCAAAGCAAAACTATTATAATGGACTTTCAGAGTTCATTATCCATTGTGGCTGTATCTGAATAGGCATAGGGATTAGATCCTTGGGAAACGGGGATGGGAGTGCACAGCTTTTGTAGCTGCTTCCTGATAGTGCAAATTTGGGGTCCAATGTTTGCTGTACGGATCCAAACTATCAACATCAGTTTTGAAGGTAGGTTTGTCATTTCTTGGGCAATATAATTCTCTCAGAACTGTAGCAGACTCCCAATAGATTTGCTTTTGTTCGGTTTTGTAAGCAAGTTGACCAAACCAAAGAGCTTAGATAAGATTTTTAAGCCTGAGAACTCCCTGACTTTTATTTACTGGGCTTCGGGCTCTGCCCCTCTCCTGCTCTATCTTGAAATTTAAAAGCAGCAGCTTGAGGCCAAATGAAACAATCGTCTTAACTGTGAAGACAACAACCTTAATCTAATTTTTCACTCTGGAGTTGAGTCTCACTGTTTGGCTGCCATGGCTTGGGGCCACAATTTTATCTTCTGCTAAGGTTGCCTCTTAAAGGCCACCTGTAATAGATGCTTCAGTATACAAAAGTGTTGGCAGGGTGCTGTGAGGCTCCTCCCAGACTTTCAGTCAACTTTGATGGCAAACCATGGGCAAGAGCCTTCTTAGTGGTTGTAATCCTTTCCTGCTCTGCTTCAGGTTGACCAGCTGTAGCCAGAGTTCCTCTCTCTTTTGAAGGCTTTGCTGAAGGCAGCAAGAAGCAGCCAGCTTAAGTCAAAAGTTTGGAATGGTTCTATCCACTTAGGACCAGCTGTTACAGGCTCAGGTGGCATGTGGTCTGCCTTCTATGACATCACAGGCAATAGTTTTACCACATATTTTTCAGAACCTAGCTAGACTCAACCGTTTTATCACTGTCACCTGCTGGGGCACTGGAAGCCAATGCCATACATTTCAGATTCTGTTCTGTTCATTCCCTCTTCCAAGTCCCAAGTTCTGTATTAGTTATGATATAGGTTTGGCAGCTATGACAGAGGTTCAAAAGAAGAGTGATTTAAATAAGAAAAAAGACTATTTCCCTGTTATATAAGAAAACAAGCTGGTAAGGCAGTGAAGCTTCATGTGGCCGTCAGCACTTGGACTCCTGTTCTGTTTCTATCCCGTTACTAGAGTGTACTCTTGTGGTGCAGAAGAGCTCACCACCACATCTATGTGCTAGCTATAGAAAAGAGGAAAAGGACACACCTCACTGACACTCCAGTCACCCAACTTGGTCACATGGCTATTGAGAAGCTCCAAGGAGGCCCCTCTGATATGGATAATTTTCATTTAAACACCTTCAAGAAAAGCTATTTCACAAAATCCCTCTATTGAATACAGTGTCTCTCAGTTGTCTGGCCAAAACGAACCCCTCAAGCTGTACCATTTCCCTTATATAAGGTTCAATCCTTATGATAAACAAATTATATATGGGCTGACCTAATACAACAAACTCTTTGAGAATTGAGATTGCACATTTTTGTGTGAATAGATACTGTGCAATTCTATTGTTAACTTAATGACCTTTTATATACTTAAAAAGTTACTCAGGTACATGTTGTCTCATCTTCTATTTTTGTCCCCACATGTGTTTGAGGAAGGACAATGGGACTGTACCAGTAGAAGGGCGCTCAGATTATCAAGTTCAATAGCTCACATCCTGTTTTGGCCCTGCACCCAAATGGTGTAGAACTAAAGGTGGGATTTTCTGACTATTTTTAACCTCCTAGCACTGGAGAGCAGGGACTACAGGAAAAATAAAAAGAGCAGGCTTTTTTTTTTTTAAACCTAGTACAAAGTTTATAATGGGAATGTAATGGAGAGTTTCAGAAAACAGAATAGAAGAAGCTTACTGAAGAAACCATGACTGGGAGCCTCATAAGGATATGGTCCTAAACCCATGCTCTTATTATATACTTACACATTGGGCTTTTCAGAAGACCTGCTATTCCTTTTCCAAATAATTCATATTTTAATGTATTTATATAGGTAGTTTACAATGAGGTATTTCTAGAAATCATGATCACTTTCAACCTGTCACATGATTCTCTATGGTTTAATTTCTGTGAAAAGCAATTAAGTCAGTCCGGACCTTAGCTATGATGATCTCTAATTTTGTAGATCTTTAACTTGTTCACACATTTAGAATGACCTTCTGTGTTTTTTCATCAATGGCATCTTCTAATATTAGTTGGTTTGGGTTCAAGAGCCTTCAAATACATAGGGCTTGAAATGGATAATAAACATGTATGAAAAAGGGAGGGTGGAAGTTGACACGGGAAGTAGTAACACACAGTGTTCTCAAACACTCCACCTTGGTTGCCTTCTTGCACTACTTTCATGTCTCATAATTCAAAATTCTGGGGAGCTGTCTCTGGCATGTTTCTTCTCCTCATCATAAATACCTATAACCAGTATATCAGGCAATACCAAATATTTTAAAAAATGAAAAAAAAGAAAAGCAGCAGCTTCAACTTACTTGAAGATTGTGATATATAAATATAGTTTATATATAAATATACATTATATATACATTATATACATTATATGTATATACAAATATACATTATGTATATATCTATAAATATATATATATATATTTATCCCAAGACTATGAGATTATGAACTGATTTTTTAAATCACATAATTTTTTTAATGTTACACTGGTCTGTGACCACTTTTTTTATTTACATAAAATCTAAGTCATGTTCAAAGAGACCGTTTAGTTATAATTTTTTAATGAGGAGGAAAAAGTTTTAGATACTAGGTGAGGAAAGCACAATGTACAGCTGGAGTTTCCTTTCTTTGCCAGTGTTACCTCTTTTTTTTTTTTTTAAACACTTGACAAGATGAGCTGCTATAGTAGTCAGTCCTGTTAGACTTGGACCATTTTTTTTTTTTTTAAGATTTTATTTATTTGTCAGAACACACGCAGGGGGAGCGACAGGCAGAGGGAGAAGCAGGCTCCCCGCTGAGCAGGGAGCCCGATGTGGGACTCGATCTCAGGACCCTGGGATCATGACCTGAGCTGAAGGCAGACGCTTAACGACTGAGCCACCCAGGCGTCCCCCATTGTTTGTTTGAAGAACTGGAATCTGGCGCTCGGCCTGAGCACTGTTATTTGTTCCCTTTACTCAGCCCCAGCGATTTCTCCAGCAGCTTCAACTCTGTGGCCGCCATCTTCCGGCAAGAGCTCCTGGCAGGGGTGGCTCCAGTGTTACTTCTTAATTATACTAATTTGCAGGCCATAACATGCAAAAAGGTTTCATTCATTCATGCCATGAGGTACTGAACATTTAGTTGTTCATTCATTCATTTCACACATTTCACTAGTGCCTACCAGGCACTGCAGAGCCACAGATGGAAGAAGCTGCTTGCAGGCAGGTGAGGAGAACGATTACCATTTAGGTTCCAAGGGCTGCAGTGGAAGGGGGGAGGTGAGGGAATGAATGGATTTTTGTTATGTCCTGGTTATTGTGGTTGATGTGACTCATAAAATTAACTCGTTTAATCCTTACAGCAACTTCCTGAAAACAATATTATTAATTCCAAAAGAAACTAAAATCCAGAGCCATTAAGTGACTCTCAAAGTCACAAGACCAATATGCAACAGAGCCATAAATCCAAAGCGGGGTGTCTCCCATCACAGTTGCATTCTCTCCGCTACACCCAGTGACCTTCCTGGGCTTTGAAGGGGCCACAGGTGCCAAGACGCTAAGTCTGCTGAA
The DNA here is from genome assembly GCF_004348235.1 of Phoca vitulina. Taxonomy (NCBI): domain Eukaryota; kingdom Metazoa; phylum Chordata; class Mammalia; order Carnivora; family Phocidae; genus Phoca; species Phoca vitulina. The sequence continues at coordinate 66,513,648 of NW_022589708.1, read as the reverse complement.
GGAGACAGACACTTTCATGAAAATGGGAGAGCTGAGTAAAGTCCTGTGGGATAAGCATGAACCCTACAGGTAGAAACGGTTGTGAAAGGCTTTCTAAACAATGGGAGGAGCATGTGAAAGACATAGAGGTTTATGATAAATGTCAGGTTTAGGGAATTGCAAGTACTTTAGCACAGAAAAGTCATTGTAGACTCTAGAGGCAGGCTGTGTAGAGTCAAACCTCAGCTGCTACACTTCTTAGATGTAGAACTTTGGCAAGTATTTAACCCCTCTTTTCATAACTATAAAATATGGATAATAATAGGACCTACCTAATAAAGTTGTTGAGATTAAATGACATAATATATATAAAGTACCTTACACAGTGGCTGAACCCCAGGGAGAGCTCCATGAATATTACATATTCTGAAATAGCTGGAATATAATGTGCAAGGGAAATAGTGATAGGAGACAAGTTTGAGTTGGAATGTCAAGGCCAGATCATGAAGTGCCTCCTATTATATATAACTGGGAACATCATTGAGGATTTAAAGTTTGTGTTTATGTGTGTATTTGCTTTATATAAAACTAGTTCTAGTTCATTTAAAAATATCTTTGTGATGTCAATGTGAAAAACAGATCAGGAGAAATCAGACCTGAGTCAAGGAGGTCGACTCTCTAATGCAATAATCTAAGGAAGATACCATAAGGATCTGGACTTGGACTTACTCAGTGGTGATGAAGAGGACGAATAGGCCTAAAAAATACTTAGGAAGTAGTATCAGCAGGACCTGACTAACAGAGAACAGAAGTAGGCTGGAGGGGTTGATGGTACCAATCACAGAGACAGGGAATATAGGAGGAGAAGCAGGCTTTGAAAAAGGTACTTTTATAGCAAAGCACCTCATGTCTTTTTTAAAACAGTTAAAGAAATTAATCTATTCAGTTGTAAAATACAGGTACTATTCTATTTGAAAAAGTGGCCTGGAAAATTGTGCTTGAGGTTTAAAGTTAAAAAAGAAAATTCCTGTTAGCAAGTAATTTAGTCATAGAAAAAAAAAAAAAAACACACCTAAGCTAACATTTATTGGATAAAACTAATAACTGGTTTAATGTCATTCACATTCAACTTATATTTTATACCTCCCCCCAACACAATACTTTTTAGGTAAGGTATAAATTCACAAGAAGAGAATACACACAGAGATTAGATTATATTTACGATTTTATTAGTCAAGAATGCAAAATTGTGTGTCCATATCAAGCAGGAGTAAACTGCTACACATCCGAGAATAGAGTCCTTTGGCTCTCAAAATCCCCATGTGGGCATATAAACACAGATGACACTGTCGGACCAAAATAGGGTCTCACTAGATCTATAATGTTCAGTTCTTGCTGTGTCAATGACTCATACTTACTCTGGGTTTACCTATCTAAGGAGGAATTACACTAACACTTTATATACTTCTATTTATGGAAATACATAAGGGCATAGCTATCTCCTGACCCTTACTCAGAATCAACAAAACAATTCTCTTAGGGGAAGCCCATTTTTACCATAATTCTAAGCATTGAACAAGTGTTAACTACCTATAATCAAGTGGGCTATTACACACTTAGGGAATTTGATTGCAGGTATTTATTTATAAAACAAATCCCTTAATTCTGACACATTAAGTCAAATGCTAGTTAACACAATCAAGGTCAGCTTTTTGGTGGGTAGTAATATGTTTTGATATCTGGAACATTTATCAACTTCTCGATGCCCTGTGTACTAAAATTTTTTTGAACTGTTAATTATCTTCCAGAAAAAATTTCCAATATAGTAAGAACAAGTGGAATATTAAATATTAATCTCATAATCATTAATCAAGATATTAATGTATGAGATTTAATATTCTGTTAAGGTATTAACATTTATCCTTCATAATTTCAATTAAAGGGTACGACTGAGAGGAACTGTTACATTGTTCAACCACAAGGACTGCACAGAGCAGTTTCAGCACCAGGGATAGTAATCTTCCTGGATAACATTGAAAGCCATGATACAGATGAATAAAGGCTAAGTGTCTAAATTCAAATTAATTGCAAGGTTTATATGAGTGAGTATGACATGATAGTTAAGAGAATAGGCACAGGGAAAGATTCCATAAAATTTTTTTGTTGTTTTTGTTATTATTTTTGTTATGTGTGAAGTTGATGCAATAAAAAGATAGCTATATTTCTTCTTAGTTACAGACACCAATAAAATATGGAAAATTAATGACCTTAATTAAACATTTCTTGTCTTATACATATTAATTAAAAATATTGCACAATGGATCACCATTTCTTGATATTAGCAAAATATAAGAAAGAAAAACATAAAAATCATGAATTAAAATTCTCCCATCAAACTAAATATCATTGAAAAAGGAAAAAAAAGAAAATACAAAATCTTAAAGAAATATTATCTTTCCAAACATAGCCATAAGATTCCTGTGTATTATAAATTTTCATGAGTTTTTGCTGGTATATTTTCCCTGCATGCTCTGAAGAATAAAGCAATTAGTGAACTGTTGACAAACAGTAATATATTATTTAATATTATGTGTATTTCTAAATGAGGGTGAAAAAAACACCAAAAGCTCTAGAAAGCTAAAATATATTAGTAATCTACAGAAATTACCAATAGGTGTTAATGCCAACCCCAAGAATGACTGCAAATTCATGCAATTTTTAAGGTATAATTGTTCCCAAAAAGTTGGTCAATTTGGAAAAAAGCCATTAATATATAAATATATTTGAATTAATACATATTCATCATTAAAAATGAAGTAATCTGGGTTTTGCACAATTTTGCACATGGCCATTTATTTGTTTATATGCCAACAACAAATATAAAAAATTTTTGAGACCAATACCCAACATATTTGTAATGGGTGGATCCACATCTATGTTGATATATCGTGGTTATTATATCAATTTATAGTTAACAGGCATCTAAGTGTGATACTGGACCTGGGAAACTAGTAATCAAAAACCCAGTTACCAGGAGGACATGACGGAATGGCCAGAATTCAGTAAACACATGGGTATATAAACCAATGGTCCATTAACCCAACAGCCTAGAAAATCTCCCACAAACTGAGGGGCATAAAATTTTGGTGAGAACAGGTGTACAATACTTGCAGAAAAAACGTGATGCTGAAGCCTGACCCCTTCCTGGCATGCCATTTCTCCATCCTGGTGAGAACCAACCCTCAGTGGGCCTGGACTGAAGTCACTGGTGATCACTACAAACATCTAGCTAGTGACAGTGGCTGGTCACTATTGAATGCAGAGATAGAGATATCTGATGTCAGTAATTTGTCCTTATCCACAAGGGGGACAAGGGTTTTGCCTAACATTCACAAGCACAGTGTTACAGTACAATTTATCTATCAACTACATTTCTCCAGTAAGTTAGTAAACTTGGGACAGGGAAAATGAGCAGAGTCAGCAATTTCAGTTTGCAATGAAACCGTACATATTGAGCATCTAGTAATGAGTGCTTAAATCACTAATTTACAGGGCTTTTTTCCTTTCAAAATATTTTGTAGTATAACAAAAACATGATGCAAATCCCAAAGGAAATTTATTTAGAAATTTGACAAAGCTTTACCTTGCTGTCCAATTAGAAAATGGATTATAGGAAAGAGCCTTCTAACAGGCTAAAGATATTTATTGGCAAAATTTCTGGAGAGAAACTGGCCATTTGGCTCCACCAATATTCCCTACTTCAACCATGTACTCCTGAATATCTGTTCCTGAGGGACTGATGCTTTCCTCCGGAGGAAATGTATAAATACATTGAAACCAAGGCATAAGAGTGGCCTTAAGGCATTTTGAGGATATCAAATTTGGTTTCCTGGTTTCAGACTCTTGACTGTTTGCCCAGTTTTGGATTGCCTTCTTGATGTGTTCTCGAGGATTTGTGGTTGCTTTGACTTTCCTTTTCAAGTTGCCCCAACTGTAGTTTGTCCCACCAGTTTTGATTCCTAACCATTTGATTCCTGACTACTAGCTCTGGGCATTGAGTTTCTCTGTCCTCCTTTTAACTATCCCCAGAATTTGTCACATACTATATTAAAATCTGTTTCCTGCTCTGACTCCACAGTCATGACTCACTACTGACTGTATTACCAGAACGGAAAGAGTAGTACTCATTCCAGATTGCTGCCAGAATGAATGCTATTGTTTTCTCTGTAATACTCTACTTTTCAAAGCATGATCACCATTTATCTCATTTGTTCTTACAACAGTATCATTGTTCATTCCCATTTTATTGGTAAGAAAACTGAGACTTGAGGAGGCCAAATAGTTTGCTTAATACTAAATAGTGAATATTCAATAATGTGAATGCTAGTTTGAAGGAATTTAACCTTCCTCAAAATTCATGTCTTAAGGAATTTAACAGTCATGTAGAGGAATGATTTTATTCTGATTCAAAGTCTTTGATCTTCTTTCTTTAACCGTTGAGATAAGCAATTATTGTATCAGGTTGTTGAATTTATTGAATTACTAAATTTCTGCCTTTTAATTTCTTCCCTCCTTTCCTTCATCCAAACATTTAATACTTACCATGTATCAGTCAATGATCACAGTGCATTGCTGAAGATTTTAAAGAAAGATGTAGTCCCTGCCTTCAAGTAGCTGCCAATCCAATGAGGAAAAAACACATAACAGGGTGCCTGGGTGGCTCAGTTGGTTAAGTGTATGCCTTCGGCTCAGGTCGTGATCCCAGGGTCCTGGGATCCAGCCCAGCAAAGGGCTCCCTGCTCAGTGGGAAGCCAGCTTCTCCCTCTCCCTCTGCCTTCACCTCTGCCTGCTTGTGCTCCCTCTCTATCTGTCAAAAACAAAAAACAAAAAACACATAACAAATGACTACACCACCATATATATATTTTTAAAGACTTTATTTATTTGACAGAGAGTGAGAGACAGCGAGAGAGGGAACACAAGCAGGAGGAGTGGGAGAGGGAGAAGCAGGCTTCCCGCCAGGCAGGGAGCCCAATGCGGGGCTCGATCCCAGGACCCTGGGACGATGAGCTGAGCTGAAGGCAGACGCTTAATGACTGAGCCACCATATATTTTTAATATGAAAATAATTACTGTATAAAAGTATCATCTCCTGACAGCATATTATTAACCTAAATTTTGCTAATTTATTGTCTGTGTGCTTTATTAGAATGTAAGCACCATGAGGATAGGGACTTTGTCTTATTCATTACTATATTTCTGGTGCCTTGGAACTATCCATGGCTTGGAGAACACAATAGATATGTGTAGAAAGGAAGAAGATGTTCCTTTTCTTTTAGGCTTTAAAAAAATAATTAATCATATTATGTTTCTATTGATTGAACACTATTTATTAAATACATGAATTCAATGTATTTCTCCTAAAGTTTTGGTTCTTTTAAGTAGAATTTCTTTTTTAAGTTTTCTATCTTTATCAAACAGGCCATTTGTATTACATTATTTAATAGATATACAATCTTTTAAATATAGAATAACTTGCATTTATTTAATGAGAAATATGTACTGCTAGAAATATATAATGTCTCCTTGAAGTTGTCCTATTTCATGGTTTCATTATTTGAGACTCTTTAGTATGCTTTTAAGTGAATTTGTAATGAAATTACAGAGTTGCTACTTGTTTATGTAATAATATTGGAGAATTAAGTTCTTATTCAATTATTAGTCTATATAAAATTTCATTTTCTGTTAATGCTTGTTGAGTAGTAGATAGCCAAAAAGCTCAAAGGATTGATGTTTCAATTATATTCACTATTTCACGTTTATAGTTGCGGTGTTCTAACTTCCACTACATCTCTGCTCTTACTCTGTTCTGTTTTATAGGTGATTATATTTCCTTTGGCATTTCCCTTATTTAAACGTCAAATAGATTACATTTTATAATTCCAGAGTACTGAAACGATTTCTCTCTAGTAAGCTTTCAAAATAATTAATAGTATTGTTTACTTGTGAAAAGCTAATACATGTTTTACATTGATTCAATATAACACATTTTCAGTTTAGGCATTAATAGAGGTATTGGGACAATAAAAGACATTTTGAATTTTATAAATATTCTGAATTAGGACAATTCCAAGGAACTAATGGATAGGAAAAAGAAAGTAGAGCTACAGAAATATCCACTGTCAATTCACATTTTAATACCTGGAAGCTATATGGATAGCCTTAGCAATAGCTAAGAAGTTTATGGCATATGAATGATGCCAGTGTTGGTGTGGGTTCCTGCCAATGTTAAAATTAAACACACACACCTGAGAAATAATTTGGAAAAATTAACCCCATGAAGTACCACTGTCCCTTTAAAAAATAAAAGTAAGGAAGAATCTCTGTCTTGGCAGGAACTTAAAGTACTAAACTTTATTTACAAAAAAATCAGTAACACAAAATTTCAATGAAAATGAAAGGTAGAGAAAGTCAGATATTGAAACAACAGAACAAAAGTCTAGTTTAAAACCTCACGTGCATTTTGGTCAACTTTTGGTCAACTTTTTGGTCAACTGTTTTCTGTGGGTTAGTAAATTATAAAGGATTATTTTGTTACTATTATTTCCTTATTCTTTTGGCTTTTTTTTTAAGATTTTATTTATTTATTTATTTGAGAGAAAGAGAGAGAGACAGAGAAACAGCATGAGAGGGGAGAGGGTCAGAGGGAGAAGCAGGCTCCCCGCTGAGCCAGGAGCCCAATGTGGGACTCAATCCCAGGACTCCAGGATCATGACCTGAGCCGAAGGCAGTTGCTTAACCAACTGAGCCACCCAGGCGCCCTTCTTTTGGCTTTTTTACTTTTATAAGGTCTCAGAGAAAAATTCCTATTTTGTAATATGTCTCCTCTTGTTGTAACTAGTGAAGAACAAAGAAAAAATATATAGCTAATTGGGCTTTATGTTCTTAGCAGAGATAAAAGCCTCAAGTTTGAGACACGAAATTCTTAAGAGCCTTATAAAGTAAACAAATATAGTATATATATTATATATATCTTTCTGTGTATGTGTGTATGCATATATATAGTTATTTATTTTTTTTAGAAAACTAAAGAAGATAATGCTGTCCTATTTGCTCTTTGAAGAAAGGGAAGTCAGGTCAATAAATAAAGAGATACAAGTGGATTATTAGTGTACTTAATTATATAATCTGAACACTCACAAAATTCTGCTGTCCTTTTATGTTAATAGAGAAGCACAACTTCTATCACTGTTTAGTAATTATTGCAGACATTGCTTTAAACGCTTTTTTATGTTTTCTCTTTAAATCTTCCAGGCAATACATATGCGACTGATTTTACAGGTGCAGAAATAGGTTCAAAGGCAATTTGTTTGGATTTGAACCCAATCTATCTGAGTTCAAAACCATTCCTTTAGCCACTATCCCATACTGCAAAGGATTATTTGGGATTAGGGTGGGAATGGTGAAACAATAAACAATGTTTGGGAGAAATGCTGTATTTTTCAAGGAACCATGTGACCTTTCTGTTGTGCTTATGAAAGAAAACACGACGATATGAATTATGAGGGCAAATCACGTGGCCATGACCTTAATGTGCTTGCTGAATGTGACCAGCCCTGAAACCTGCTCTTCTGTCTTCTTGCTACTGCAAAATAAATCAGGCTGAGTCTGTTTCAATATAAACAAAGACACTAGCGCTAAAACTGTGGCCAACTTATGACATTTCATCTACACAAGCGTAGATTAGCCAAACAGAAATAAAGTTTAATATACACATTCATGCATATTTAACAGATACTCAAATGCTAAATGTGATTAAGCTTCTGGATCATTTAAGATATCCTTTAAACTTACGATTATGTGCTTTAAGAATTGTTTTCACATTAACAACAAAGAGGCTATATACAATGTATATCTCAAATTCTGTAAGATTAAACTCTCAGGAAGAAGTGAAAAGAGATAAACAATAGCCCCAGGAAATCAAAACATAAATCTCAGATTGTCTCAATGTCCTACCTGCTAATTGATCAATGAGGTAGTTGTTTCAAGCCGTTCTTCCATTGGTTAATCCATAGCTGCTGGCACCAATACAGAAAGGCTGTAATCCAAAATTTCATGCACTAGTACGAGGCTGAAACTGATTTTATATACCATCTCCTGGGTGAACTAAAGTTTGCTAAAAATGCTCTTTCTTACTTTGAAGAGATTCTATTAATGAGATAACTATTCCAAAGGACTCTTGGACATTTCCTCATAATATTCTTTTCCTGCTTCTACCCAGAGTATATGCTTTTTGCTATAATTATATAGACAAATGCTAATACTTTCAATAGCGACTAGGAGATTAATAGTGAGACACATAATAAATCCTTTGCCAGAAAAGCATAATAAGGAGTGATATATTAATGGGACTATGAAATTAAGTTTAGGTTAATCTTAATGAATATAATTAAAAACAATTTATTTATCCTAAGTAATTTTTGTCTAGAATTAAAGTGATTCCCAGGAAACAGAAAGGCTAATGGAGTTTTTTTTAACCTTCACAAACATAGAGATATAAAACCAGACTGACTCTAGAGATCGTCTCTTGGTGGGTAGCTTTCACCAAAACATGCAAAAACGTGATGACTTTGTTCTTGTAAAATAAACTTCCCCAATCTCATTATCTTTCATCTGGTAAATTTGGTAGAAAGGAACTAATGGCCTCAGTCCAGGTCCCAATGTAAGCTGTGTGGAATAGCCAATACACCTGAGGCCTTGGCCAGCTATACCTGGGGGAATCAAATCTCAATTTTGTCACTTAAAGTATGACCTTGCACAACTCTCTTCATATTAGTTTCCTCATTTGAAAAATGGGAACGATAAGATCCTACTTGCAGGACTGTAGCAAGGAACAGAAATAATACATGTAGATGTGCATGGCAGATAGGAGATGCAGAGTCTATGACAGCGATAATGGTTGACAACAATCAACCATAAACTCCACTTTTAACATACTTTCAATGTTTATTAGTATGAAAATAATTACATGTATTCTTTTACATTTTTTTTTTCGGTGAAGGGAGTATAGGTGGCTATAGTGTCACGTGAATATCTTATCTTTGGAAAATGAGACAGAGAAGACAGAAACTATTGATTTATTTAAGTGAGAATATGCCAACCTATGCTACTTGAAAACAACAACAAAAAAGCCAGAATCCGGCTTTTTTTTGAGAGAGAATGAGAGAGAGAGCATGAGAGGGGGGAAGGTCAGAGGGAGAAGCAGACTCCCCACTGAGCAGGGAGCCCGATGCAGGACTCGATCCCAGGACTCCAGGACCCTGACCTGAGCTGAAGGCAGTCGCCCAACCAACTGAGCCAACCAGGTGCCCAAGAATCTGTTGTGTTTTTTTTTTTAATACTGGAAATGGGTACCAATTTCAGATCACTTTCACCTAGGTGGTATTTTGAATGTATTCATGAAGGTGGCATTTAAGCTGGAAGGAATTTCAAGAGGAGGGGAGAGGAGGACAGGGCTATAGATAGAAGGAAGAACATGAGTAAGGCACTAAAACAGGAAAGCACAATGTATTAATTGGGAACAGAGTGGTTCAGTTTGGCTAAAGCATTGTTTCCCAACCTGGGGACCTCAGAGTTACTGAAAGTGATCCATGAATACTTATATACATCAGGTATTGTTTATGGACAAATACCAAAAACATTTATGTTGCATGTATGTATATTAGTTTCATTGGGCTGCTGGTAACTTTTGTTACCATAGACTAGGTGGCTTAAAAATGACAGAAATTTATTCTCTCACAGTTCTGGAATCTAGAAGTCCAAAATCAAGGTATCAACACAGCCATGCTTTTTCTGAAGGCTCTAGAAAAGAATATTTCCTTTCTTTGTCTGACTTACTTCACTTAGCACAATACCCTTTAGGTCCATCCATGTTGTCACAAATGGCAAGATTTCATTCTTTTTTATGGTTGAGTAATATTCCATTAGATAGACAGACAGATAGGTATCAAACTTTCTTTATTCATTCACCTATTGATGGACGCTTGGATTGCTTCCATATCTTGGCTTTGTAAATAATTCCGCAACAAGCTGAGGGGTGCATATATCTTTTTGAATTAGTGTTTTTGTTTTCTTTGAGTAAATACCCAGTAGTATAATTACTAAATCATATGGTATTTTCATTTTTAATTTTTTGAGGAATCTCCATACTGTTTTCCGTATCAGAGAAAGACAAATATCGTTTGATTTTACTTATATGTGGAATCTAAAAAACAAAACAAAGGAACAAACAAACAAAACCAACAGATTTCAATACACAGAACGAACTTGTGGTTGCCAGAGGGGAGGTAGATGGGGAAACAGGTGAAATAGGTGAAGGGAATTAAGAGGTTCAAAGTTAGAGTTATAAAATAAGTAAGTCACAGAGATGAAAAGTAGAGCATAGAGAATATAGTTAATAATATTGTAATTATGTTGTCTGGTGACAGAGGGTGACTACACTTATTATGGTAGCAGAGTAATACATAAAATGGTCAAATTGCTATGTTGTACACCTGAAACAGATATAACACAATACGTCAAGTATACTTCAATTAAAAAAAAAAAGTCCTTCCTTGCGTCTTCCTAGCTTCTGGTGGTTGCCTAGGCTCAGAGCAGTGTAACTTCAATCTCTGCCTCTGTCTTTACATGGCCTTCTCTCCTGTGTCTGTCTTCACATCGTTATCCTTCTGTGTGCCCGTTTGGCTGTGTATCACTTTCCCTTATTTTTATAAGAATACCAGTCATATTTGATTTAGGGCCTACCTAATTCCAGTATAACCTCATCTGAATTTGATAGGATCTACAAAGACCTTACTTCCAAACAAGGTCACATTCCCAGGTATCTGGGGCAGGACTTGAACATATTTTTTAGGGGGGGGACACAATTCAACCCACAGACAGTATGTGTGTGTGTGTATGTGTGTTTGTATTCAAATATATATAATTATTATGATTTTTAAAAAGCAAAAATTATTTAAATAGCATTATTGAATTGAAAATAGCTTTTTAATACTATATTTTTCTCAATGGATATTAAAATAATAAATCTCTCAGGTAGGAGTCCAGGAGTCTACAATTTTTTTTTTCATGATAAAAAGAGTTGTACATACTTAAAAGTGTTGAGAGCTATTGTTGTAGGGTTCCTGTCCAGAACAGAATGAGGTAAACTAGAAAGCAAGCTTAAGTACGGAGAGCCCTTGGTACTAAGTAAGATAAGGACTCTGGGCTTCATTTATTAGGTAGAGAGAATTACGGGTGATTTTTTGAGCAGATGACATGTATGCACATAGAAATTTTTGTGATTAATAAATTAAAATTTCTGACCACACCATTCTGTCCACCAAAGTGGAGCTTTAGGAAAATTACCGTGTACAGGATGGACTGATAGAGTGAGTGTGGAGACAAGGAGAGAAGGTAGGAAGTGAGCAGGATCTGAGGATGAAAAGAACGAGACGCATGCTGGGCATATTGCTGAGGAAGAAGGGGCAGAGGTATGACTAATCTGATGGTGAACGTGTAAGTGTGTGCATTTGTACATATGTTTATGTAGATATTTGAGGGTATATGTACGCAGTATGGTGCTCGCATGATGTCTAGTTCTTTCTAAATTCAAGAGTACCTATCATTTCTGTACCACTCATTTGATACTTTTAATGTTTTGACTTGGGGATTACACGGAAAATAATTCATTTTGACTAGTCTACTTTTTTGTACCCAGTAGACCCTCAAATATTTGTTGGCTGGTAAGCATCAACATTTTAGCCGTTCCAAATCTGAGTCAAATTTGTTAACAAATATTGAATTTCTATTTTGTGTCTGTGTTTTCTGCTCAGGAGAAAAAGTAGTCAGGTGAAAAAGGTAGAACTAAGTAGTTCGAGGAAAGTGAAATTAAAATTTGGTGAAGAAATTGTAAAAAGGCACTTAGCTAGTCTAAATGATTTCAAGTTCCCAAGGCAGGGCAAATTATATACAATGGTCCTGAAAGAATGCGAAAACTAGATCATGATGAACAACTCTCAGTGGTCTTTGAGAAGTCTTGGAGAAGTACTAGAGAATTAAAGTGCCAAAGGGGAGAAATAGGAGATAAACTCTTGAAAAACCACAGCAGGTAGCTTAATATTACCTGTAGGTGAGATTACAGAATGCTTCATTCATTAGAAAAGGAAGCAGTAAGTCGTGTCATCAAATTAAACACATTTTCTTGTTTATGTTGTAGTTATTGGAAAAATTAGTAATAATTCACATCTCTTTATAGTTTTTACTTTAATTTTGCCCAGACACAGAGACAGTGAATCTGGATTTCAACTAGCCAGTTGTCAAGTTCCCTTATGATATTCTTCTGCACAACTTAGAGAAACATGAGCTGGTTGTTAGCAGAGGATGGTAGCTATTTAATAGTTGAAGGATTATACCAAATAGGTGCTTATAAACAAATCAGTGATTTTCAAACTTTTTGGTTATGACTTACAGTAAAAGATACATTTTACATGATTACCTAGTAAGCACACATGTACATATGTATGTGTATATATGTGTATATAATTAAAATAATAGATGCCCCTTGATATTTTCCATTCTGTTTCATTAAACTGCTGTTTGCAGCCTACTAAATCTATTTCATGGCTCACTAATGGGTTGAGATTTATAGTTTGAAAAATGTAAATTGATTTCAATCAGAATGTTTCTAGTGACTCTAGAGCTGTTTTTATCCTGTTCCATCAAATATTTGGATGAAGATATAGAAGGACTGTGCTGAAGTCTGAAGACAATACAATAATAAGACAATTTTTTCTGCATGATAAAAACAGGATTAAGAAATTCCCAGCAAATTAAATTTAAATGGAAAATTAAATAGAAAAATTGAATAAGATAAAAATTGAATTAATTTAAGTTTAAAAATGTATGTACAATTTTGCACTTTCTGTCTCAAAATCTATATGTGAGGTTTGTGTTGCTGCTTAGCAGCAACATGTCTACAAACAAAATGAGATCAATACCAATGAAACAAAAACCCTGGTGTTTCAGTTGATAAGAATTTTAACATGAGAGGGTAATGGAACTGAAATTATTTGGGAACCTACTATATGCCAAACAGGAATCATTGGTGCATTACATTAATCATTGGTGTCACTTTGCTATAAAACCTAGAGCCAAACAAAACTGAATCGATTTGGGGTTACATTAACCGGAGTTATATTTCTAAAGATTGAGGTTTGGGTAAGAGTTACCTTCTGTTTTGTACTGGCCCAAACCTACCTACCTGAACACTTTTTCAGATAAAGTTTAGAGGGCAGCTAGAAACCCATTCTTTAAAGAACAGGTCAAGGGAATGGGGATATTTAGCCTGGAGAATTGCTGTTTTCATTCATTCATTTTTTAAACACCTTTATTCAGTGTAAATTACAAGCCAGCCATGTTAGGTGCTGAAGACACAAAAATAACCACAGCATTGTGTTTTCCCAACGCCAATGAATGAAAACATTATTTATTGACCCTTGCTACTACATTAGTACCTTAAATGTATTAGTACCTTTCGTTCTTTAATCCTATGAATCTCTAGTTTGGGTTGGATAAACTATGGCTTTGAAGGTAAGTCATTTGCCCAAGATTACACAGGTAAGTGGCTCAGGAACTGGAATCCAACTCATGCAAGAAGTGCTACTAAACCTGGAGCATGTGTTCTCAACCACTGTGCAATATTGCTTCTTGATATGTCATTTGCAATATCAAATCACTATATTGTACACCTGAAACTAATCTAACACTGTATGTTAACAGTATGTTAACAGTACCAAAATTAAAATTAAAAAAATATTGCTTAAAAGTCAGATTCATGGGCTTCTTACCTTTGAAAAACTGTCCTTTGAAAGTAGGGGTATACATCTATTCAAGTAAAAATGTATGCAAAATTAATATTCACCACATACAATGGTTTTAATCTGGAGATTTAAAAAATGAACATTTTAGGTAGCTTCTATTATTACATAACTGTCTTTTATTTCAAAATATTGTTAATGCAAACACTAAGCCATTTGTACATTTACAGGGAAATAGGCTTTGTAGGCTAAAAGGAAACAAACCTGCTGTCTTTTCTAAACTTTATGCTTTTGGGGATAATATTGAAAACATATAACTGTGCAATTATAGAGACTTGTATGTGGTTATAATTGGTTTTACATGTGTTTATAGGTCATTCAACACATATTGTGCCTGTATACTAAGGGTACAAGGACACATTTATTATGTGCTGGCTGCTGATTTCAAGTAATTCATTGAATTCTCACTTCCCTATGGGATGGGTATTCTCATTCCTGTTAGTGAATGAGGAAACTAGCTCAATAAATTGGGTAGGCTGCGCAGGCAGTTAAGTTGTGAGAATGATTCCAAAGCCTATGCACTTTCCACAGTACCACACTGCCTTCAAGGAGCTGACAGTGTACTGGAGAGCGCTTTTTAATTGGTAAGCTCTTTTAAATATTTCTGATATTGAATTAAGTATGCAACAGAAGAAGTAGAGTTTTCCTACTTTGAAAAAGTGATATCCTTTTTACCCACTCCCTATCTCCACTAAAGGAAAATGAACAAATACAAAATGAACAAATGAGAAAAAAACCAAAGTGCAAACACACACTGCTTAAGAAACAAAACAGAAAATTAAAGTGAAAATATTAAAATGACGTTAAGCTATTCATTTGGAAAGGAAATAGAAAGTTCAGGTTGTCACTGTCTCTCAAAGCACTCATGCAAGAAATCTAAAAATAGCAAGAGACAGAACCTGCTGCCATATTTTTTTACACACAGCGGGTGAAAAAAAACTAGTGTGATGATATTTCAGTCTGGATTTTCATATTGAAGATATATCATTTTAGATTTACAAATGAAAACAGTGCTCACAAAAGTAGATAACACTATAAATAAAATATTATAGGCAGTTATATATGTCACAGGATTTTTAAATTATAGCATATCTAAGTCACACTATTAAAAGTTACTGGTTTTGCAAGTTTTTCAAATAGTTTTGATCATTTAAGCATTTTATAATTCAATTGCTACTTAATATAAATGGACATACCAATTACCACTTCTTTCAAAAGGATTTTTTTTTTGTCTAATAATTCAGTCATTTTTCAGCGCAAGTTTGAAACAACTAAAAACTAATTGTAAGTGCTGGATTTGAGGAGCTTTGTTATACATAACCTATAGTACCTTAGAATTTTACCATGTTCCAATATTCTGAGAGTTAACTTGACTAGTTGGTCCAGTTAAATATGAGTAATAACAAATTGGGTTATGATAGATTTGTATATTGACTCTCTTTATTTGAGATGACAATTAGAATGACTTGAATATGCCTCCAGATACCGAATATTTCTGGTGGCTTGTAATATATCTTTATTGAAAAGGGCATACTTCATGAAATATTAAAGAAAATGACATCCTTCATTTCAAAGGAGAAAACAGCAGTCATGCCTGTTTAGTTTTAATTCAGGACTAGCAGCAAGATTACTGTATCAATTTTAATTTACTTAAGCAGTAATATTTTTGTTTTATATTTATGCAGATACAGTAATCTACTTTTTTCACACATTAAGACTGGCCATGAGGATTACCTATATTTTTAGATAATTTCAAAAACCTCTGAACTGTAAGTGACTAAGGAAAAGGGAGGCATCATTAGTTGACATCATACCTGAAAATTGCAAGGGATTTTTGAAATGTGGGATTTGTAGCTCCCACCAAACTGCCCTATCTATAGTGTCACTCAGTGCAGGCTTTTTAGGCTGGTAGGTGAGTTCAAGAGCTGTTTGTTGTTCAGAGCTCCATCCAGAGCTGATCACTGTTTGACAAGTTCTATTTTAAGTCGTGCCTGTGTGTGCAGGTGTCAGCCTCTTTCATGGCTGTAGAAAAAGACCCATTACACTCCATCTGTATCCTTCCCCGACAACGCAAGATCTTTCCCCATGGTGCGTTTGTTTCTGCTTTGCCAGCCAGTTTTTATTTGGGTAATTGGGGGTTGGGGGGACTAGGCGGGCAATACTGCGAGGAAGGGCGAAGAGGGGCAGAAAGAGGTCGTCTGCCACTCCCCTACCTTACAAGGCACGTGGCACTCTTAGTGGCAGCTGCTGGATGCAATGATGAAGACGAAGATGATGAACCTCGTCTTAGCAAAAGGATATTGAAGGAAGGAGGCAGCAAAGGCAAGACACACACTCACTGTGTCCTTCCCCACAGGGAGAATCCACCCTCAAGGGAAAAAGTACAAGGAAGCCACTACCCGCCCCGCCTCCACCAGCTTGCCCCAGGGTCTGGCATTGGTCCCCGTGCACCTGCTCACCTGTCTATCCGTTCAGGGTGGTTGGGGGAGGGACGAGGGGTGTCGGGGTGGGTGGGTGGAAAGAGAAGGAGGGCAGGGCAAAAGAGGGGGTGCACCGAGGGCTCCGCCCCCGAGGCTCTGCGCAAGCGCAGTGGCCGCTACCGCAGGCAGGGGGCGGCAACATGGCGGAGTGAGCGGCGGCGTCGGGGCTTCACAACAACAGTGGTTCCCGTAGCAGCGGCAGCGGCAGCGTCAGTAGCGTCGGCCACAGCCTGAGCTTCAGCACCGGCCAGCGTCGTGGCCACCTGCTCGCCCCCCAGGGCTTTTCGGAGCGGCGCCCGCATCTCCGCGGGGGGCGGGCCGGGCCGGACGGACTGGGAGGGGAAGAGAGAGGAGGCAGCGGTAGCGGCGGCGGCAGCGGTACAGCTGCTGGGCGGGCACTGCCGCTCGCCGGGCAGCCGTTAGCGGCGCAGCCACCGCCAGGAATAAGCCTGGGAATAACCCACCGCCTCCGCCGGGGAGGGCGCCGGAGCGGGCCGGACTGACGCGCAGGCGGGAGCGGGCCCGGCGCCGCGGCGCTGGTGGATGCTGGGGCTCCGAGGCGACGGCCGGGGGGCGGGGGCCGAGGCAGGTATAACGGTACCGGCGGAGGCAGTGCCTCTGCTCTTCCCTTCTCCCCAGGAAGGGGACAAATGGCGAGCGAGAAGCCGGGCCCAGGCCCCGGGCTCGAGCCTCAGCCCGTGGGGCTCATCGCCGTCGGGGCCGGAGGCGGAGGCGGCGGGGGCAGCGGCGGTGGCGGCAGCGGGGGCAGCGGGATGGGAGAGCTGAGGGGGGCGTCCGGCTCCGGCTCGGTGGTGCTGCCCGCGGGGATGATTAACCCTTCGGTGCCGATCCGCAACATCCGGATGAAATTCGCAGTGTTGATTGGACTCATACAGGTCGGAGAGGTCAGCAACAGGGACATCGTGGAGACGGTGCTCAACCTGGTAAGGGAAAAGGCGTGCTCTCCTTCTGCTTCCCAGTCCCCGTAGCCTCCCTCCCCAGCCTCTCGCTCCCACACACCTCCACCCCCGGGGTCGCACACGCAGCGCGTCCCTAGGAGCACCGATCGTCGGGCGGGTATTGCCCAGCGGGTGACCTGCCTGCGCGCAGCCGTAGCCACGCCACCACCCCGCTCTCCTCTGGTCCTCTCCTGCCACCTGAGTGCAGTGCCCAACTTAACACCGCTTATTATCACTTCCCCTGACTATGAGTAGAAATCATTCCTTGCCGTGCAGGTTTTGCGTCGACTTGAGAGTTTAGTTAGGGGGAGAGAAGGCCTCCTTTTCTCTGGGGTTCTTTCTTCTACACTCTTAATTGTCTGTGGTGTCGCTCTCTGAGGATGAAAGCCTTGTCCCTGGAGCCTAAATTCCCTCGTGCTACTGAAATGTGAGAAGCGCATTAGGTCTAACTTGAGCAGCTGGGGTGTGATGTTTTCGAATGAGGAAAATGATGCAGTTTTGCATCTGCCTTTAAATATGTTCAGAGGCTGTGATGGAGAGTGTTGTGGCTGTATCTCCCACCCCCCCCCCCCCGCCCCCCCTCTTTTTTTGCAGCCCTTTTTTTTTTAAATATTGCCCTGCATTTTCGGACCCCTTTGTTAGTTTTTTTTTTTTTTTTTTTGGTGCACACAAGGTGTTAAAATGTGAGGGCACCAAATCATACAGGTTGGTTTCTATGGTTGCCTTCCGAGAGCGTAGCATGTGGATAAAGACTAAAGGAAAGGTGTTAAATGCAGCCATAGGTTTTGGTTTCTTTCATGATAAGAAAGAGTTACTGCAGAACTGTGTATGACTTAATGTTTTGCGCTATCTACAGAGGCTAAGAAGCGTTCAAGATGTCAGGGGAGGAAATGAGAAGAAATAAAGAGCAGAATCATAAATTGCGGATAATTAAGAGTAGTTCATTTTTAATGTTTTGCAAATGCAGTTTTTGCTGCAGCAAAGCTTTTAAAACAGTTTCCTCTGCAATATCTAATCCTTGACATACTGTTAAGGTAGGGTTTTGGAAGACAAGGCTTAAATCAAGAGCGATCAGTTGACTGTTGTATTTGGTGTGGAGTCACAGAAATATAAAAATATGCTTACAAGGGGATTTTATAACACCCATGTAGTCTGATTTTTCAGCCAAGCAATTATTTTTATTTGATCTATTGGAAAACTGAAAGCAAGCTGCAGCTACAGCAGTGGTGTCCTGAGACATGGATTAATGTCTGTGGTTTATGAACCTCTTAAATTCACAGAAAAGTTAAAGCTGCTTTTTTTTTTTTCTTTTTTGCTAGTACGTCAAGTCAAAGATAGGAGAATATGTGTTTGCTTTGTTATATTGTTACTGTTTAAATAGAATACACCTCTTTCTACTCTGTCTACCCTTCAGATAAATCACCACAAAAGTCATTGTAAGTTTGGGGGAATGTCCTCTCGATATAACCAAATTCTTTTCAAAACAGTAACAGAAATATTATTTCTTGGTAGTTTTAATTTTAACCAGCTGCAAATAGGAGGTCAGTACTTGCCTTTTTAAAAAATAAGCAAGGTGAAATCTGAAAATATATTAATATGTTAGCAGGTACTGTATTTCTGTAAATTTGAAAGAACACATATAAAGTTTTTTTTTCCAGTTTTCACCTAACCAATACCATTTTTACCTTAGATGATGTGATATTAGGTTATTTTAGTAAGTATTTGTATGCTTACTTAATAATTTTAACATGATAAGAGACAGTAGAGCTCTCACAAGCTGGAAACTGATTTGAATGTGTAACCAGTTTGGACTCTGCAGCAGTAGTGATGTATGCCAGATCAGTTCTTAACAGATGGGGTTCTATAGATATACAGTAGGTTAAGAAAGGAAGTGAAATACTTCTTTTGAGATAGAAAAGAAATTTAACTCTCTTACAGTGGAGTGAAAATCTGGCGTGAAGTCTCAGTATGCAGACGTTATATTAGAGATTAACTTTACTGTTAAGCTTAATTGGAGTAATCAGAAATAAGGTAATACTGAAATGTTATATCCCAAATCCACATAAGACCTTGTAACTGCATTGATTTTGGAATAAAAAAGGTTAGGTTTAAAATTTCTTTGTATGTATTTAAAGGATGCAATAGGTCTTTAAATGGAAACTTTTGGGGAAAAGAATGTATGACAAAGGGAGCTATTTACTATTAAGTTAATTATATTGATTTTGGAATACAAATTGATCACTAGAAGGGTAATATTTCTTGAAATGTAGGTTTAGGGCTTTATCTTTCCAATATACTCATGATGAAAATGTCATGTGAACATTTAAGCTGATTCTGAAAGTATTTGGAAATCATAGGCATTTAAAAAATAATTATCAAAATTTAGTTCTATTTACTTAATAAGTAAATCGGTAAAATCCATTTAGGGAACTCAGTAACTAGTTAGAAGTTGGAAGCCTCTAATATTATCTCTAAAATGAGTTTTTCAATTTTCAATCTTAACTTAAAACATTAAATTAAAAAAGTAGGTAGAAATAGTGAAATCTCTATCACAGTGCCATTTATGACAGAAAAGAAAGGAGGGGAACTAATGAAACTTCAAAAGAGAACAGTTTCTACTTAAACAATCTAAATCAACCACCTTTGCCAAAATATTTTTCTATTTTTCCTGTACATTCTTTATCTCTGGATAATATGAGAATACTAATATTTGGTGTTTAGGTGCTATTTCTCTCCTGCCTTGCCCAAAGATTTAAAGTTTTGCTGAGTAAAGTTTAAGCATGCAGTGAAATATAGAGCTTCTACACGGCCATGGCTGTAATTTTTCTGCTTTTGTTTGCCAAGGTAGAGCTGTTTCCATTATTCAGGTTGGTTGTGAATTTGTCAAAGAATCACCAATGTAAAGAGAAATAAAATGAATAATTTCTGTTGTAGATGGATATATTTCGTATAATGATACTGATAACTTGAAACATTAAAATATAGCACCCTATATTTATATTTATAGCATCAGGAAGATGAATAAATTAATTTGTAAATAATGTTACAATGAGAGTATATCGTCAAGAATTTTGCAGTGTAGCTGTGAAAGAAGCTGATTATCAACAGACTTTGACTTTAGGAAGAATTATTTAATGTGGCAGTACAAGAGAGTCTAACTATAGATAAGGAATTTGGTTGCCTGTTTCAATTATAAAATAGGCATACTGCTTAACTGAGTGCTTCCTTTGTAAACACCCTTAACATATGTTTATTATAGGGTTTTTCTTTCCTTGAAGTAGATGCTAGGTAAATATCATGTGTTCTTAGTTTATAATATGAAAGTTTCTTTTTATCAAAGATTTTAATATAAACATAGTATTAGAAAAGATAAAACAGAGGATTGATATTTACTTAGTGAAGGAATTCAGGTTTGAATAGTTGTCTTAGGTAGTATAATTCTATAGCATTTAATTTAAAATTTTTTTTCACAAATTATTTCCTCTGATAATTTCATTTTTTTTTTTTTTACATGTGAATGGCATATTATATTGAAAGCAATACAAGATACTTTCCTGGGATTTTGTGGGCTAAGTTCCTTTCCTCTCTTGCATATGAATCATAGTATTTTTGTTAAAAGGGAATTTTTAAGTGATTCTCTTGTAATTGAACATGACAGTAACTTTTCTTAGAGTTTTTTCATTTGTAGTTTGATAATCAGAATCATTTTCACTTTAAAGATACTTAGAATTTCACAAAAGGTATATTCTGCATTTGAACTAAATTTATTTTAAAAATATGTAATTGCGTCTTAGAATCATGGAAATCCTTAGTATTAACAAAACCACATTTACTTATATTAAGAGAGAATTTCCTGCATTTTAGTTTATATTGACATGTAAGTCTTTTCATATTAACTTGAATTATATTTTATTTTTGCTATTGGGTATTGAAAGTTAAATTAAGAATGCATTTGTAAACATTGGAAGTTACACTGTCAAGAGTTCTGAGATTTTCCATAGAAAGATTAATTTAGTCATGGAATGACACTAAAGCAGTCTTGATGAGCCCTGAGAAATGTACAGAATTATTGAATCATTATATTGAACATCTGAAACTAATGTAACACTGTATGTTAATTATACTTGAATAAAAAAAGACAGTAAAGAGCAAATACTCTATAGCCAGTTTATGATCAAGGCATATTAATTTTAAATAAGTATTTTGTATATTGCTAGTCAGTTTTTGGCAAATACCGTGCTGTTGAATAAATGTATTTCAGGGTTCTGTCTTTGCTATGCTTTCTCCAAACAGAGCGTAGAGAAATTCATTGGTCCTAGCAGACTCACCCCCCATTTTGGATCCCTGATGTACTACTGTATCATAAAATTCAATCATCCACATTTTTGACTGTTTAAGTATTATTTTGCATCAGTTTCAGAGGCTTCTAGTTTCTTGCCTGTACTTTTCATATTTTATGCATTGTCAGCGTACAGGTGTCCCCTGCTTTCCAAAAGTTGGTGTTTTGCCATTTTACTTTTATGAAAGACCTATATTAGTACCTGGTTTTGTTAACCAAAAGAATTCTGAAGAGGATTTTTGCTTTTACAAAAAAGCCGTTACTGTACTAGTAATGGGTCTTTTGTTAAAGTGCAGTAGCGTATTGCCAACTTTTGGAAAGTGGGAGGTACTCTTCGCTTTACGCTATTTCGGCTTTTGAAAGGTTTCAAAGAACACTCTACTTTTGGATAGTGGAGGAAATCTGTATCTCCTTATACAAAGACACACCTATCACTCTCTAGTATTGTTATTTATTTATTTATTTATTTTTCTAGTTTTGTTATTTATATGTGTTTCCCCTTCTATGCTGTGAACTCCATGAGGGCAGGAGGCTGTTCTATGCATACAGATGGTCCCTGATTTAACCGATGGTTCAGCTTATGATATTTTGACTTTACAAAGTAAAGTCAAATGGTCCAAAACACACGCATTAAAAACCATACTTAGAATTTTCATCTTTTCCAGGGTTAGTGATATGCAGTATCATACTCTCTCGTGATGTAGGCAGCAAGTCACACCTCCCAGTTAGCCACTGGATCATGAGGGTGAACAACTGATACACTCAGCCATTCTGTACTCGTATAACCATTCTGTTTTTCTGTACTTTCAATATAGTATTCAATAAATTACAGGAGATATTCAACACTTTATTATAAAACAGGCTTTGTGTTAGAGGATTTACCCAATTGTAGGCTAATGTAGTGTTCTGAGCATGTTTAAGGTGGGCTATGCCAAGCAATGATGTTCAGAATGTTAGGTGTATTAAATGCATTTTTGACTTTTGATATTTTCAACTTACAATGGATTTATCAGAATGTAACATCATAAGTTAAAGATATATATTTATTTTTTATGTTTTTGGCTCTTGGGTAAGTTAAATGCATTTTGAGTAGGCAGGACCCTACTATTAGGCAGTAGAAGACCAGTTTCTCAAATTACAATCAACAGTAAGGTCCAGACCCAAGATCATGAAATGAATGAGACTCATTTAATGTATTGCCTAGTTCTATAACTAGAAATGTGTGTTGAATATGTATGCATTATGTAGACCTTACTACATAGGTAAGTGTTATTGTAAACTGGCGTATTGGAAGAAGTTAGAATCTGATAAGAACTTTTCTTTTCAATAAACCTATGTGTATGTCAAATATATAAGCACATGACAAAGATTATGTTATTGGTAGCAAAGAATACATAAAATGCTTTGAATAGAAATTAAAAAGTATTGGGACACCTGGGTGGCTCAGTCGGTTAAGCATCTGCTTTTGGCTCAGGTCATGATCCCAGTGTCCCTGCTGAGCAGGGAACCTGGTTCTCCCTCTAACTGCTGCCCCCCTGCTTGTGCGCTCTCTCTCTGACAAATAAGTAAATAAAATCTTTAAAAAAAGAAATTAAAAAGTATTGTTACAATATATCATATTACCAGGAATAGTGGACATCTCTTGTTTTTGTTTGTCTAGCATACATTTCCCTTTTTGATAAGGGTACTGCAATTGCCTTTGAGGAACCACTTATCTGCCATTCTTAGTTCAGCTGGTTTAGGTGGGCTGGGCATATAACCCAGGCCTGGCCAGAATCACTGTGATTGGTTCAGGGTTGAACATTTAACTCAAAGAGAGTCACAGGGTCAGTCGTAGGACTTGTGCTCAAACTCTTTCTGTTGGTGATGCTGAATTGGTAGATTCATTCTATAGTGGTGGGAGCCTGTATTAGAATTTGACTAAGTATGAAGAGAGAGAGAGAAATAGATTCTTTTTTTTTTACGATTTATTTATTAGAGAGCACGTGCACGCGAGCGTGCGAGCATGTGCATGAGCGGGCAGAAGGGCAGAGGGGGAGGGAGAACCTGGAGCAGACTCACTGCTGAGCGTGGAGCCCAATGCTCTGCTCCAAGCTGGGCTCAGTCCCGGGTCCCCGAGATCATGAGCTGAAATCAAGAGTTGGACGTTTAACCGACAGCAACCCAGGTGCCCCAAGAGAGAGAAATATATTCTTGATTCTGCTTGAGCCTCTGGAGTTCCCTGTGCCTATGGAGATTATCTTCTAACCATTAAATTCTCTCTTTTAAAGTTTATTATTGTTGTTAGCTTAAAGTCATTTTAAATTGGGGCTTTGTCACTTGTAAATGGAAAGAATCCTTTCTAGCATAGACTTTAGTAAATGGAAATGGGATGTTGTAAGGAACAGACCCTAAATGTTGAAATGGATTATAAGGCAATGAGGACTTTGCTTTCCCCTAGCAGTTCCTTTTAAGGAAGTACAGAACAGCTGTTTTAAATTGTCACCTGTGTATCTTTGCCCATGGAATTACTGAGGTGGTAACTTTAGGGATGCTGTAATGTTTTGACCACTTTTTTGTGGCCTTTGATAATGTTCTATAAGAGGGCAGCTAGCTTTGGTGCAAGCTGGCGTGCTTGAAAGCGGAGAGGGAAGATAATACTGTCTTTCCAAGTAAGAGCAGCCCCTTCTGCCTGTAGCTACACATAGCAGAGAATCAGAATATCAAGAACTTTGAAGATTGAAAAGCCTAATTTTTTTTTTTTTTTTTTTTACTCCATGCTAAAGTTGGTAAGAGGAAAGGCAGGAGTTTAAATTAGAACCACATAAAATTCTGTTTTATAAGCTTCTCTCAAGCACCTCATGCATTATACTCTCAGCTTCCTGACCAGAGTAACAATCCAGTTCCTAAAGAGCTTTAAAAGAGGATGCTACCAGGGAACAAGTGAGAGAATAACCTATACCTCCTCACCCAGGTTATTGTTTCACATTGCTTCAAGGAAAATCATTAAGTTGAGGGTGAAGGGGATGAGTACTGTGAAGGTCTGTTGCTGGGTGACTGAATATTGTTAGGAAATTGAAAAGACGAAGTCTGGATTGGTAAGCTGTATCTTGACAAGATCTCTGGCTTTGATGCTAATTCAACCAGTTGACTGAAGTTAATTGACCAAAAATGTATTAAGTTTTTAGGAAAACTACTTCTAGAATAACTTCCAAGTCTGGTAAACAAAGACCTGTGTTCCGCTCCTTCTAAGGCAGTTCTAAGCTTCAGTAAGAGGAAGTGGGCTGCTAAAACAGTGTAGCTGCTGGCCGGAAAATCTAAGGCTATGAGGGTAAACGGACAAGTGAGGTCTTCTGAGATAGTAGGAATGAATACATCCGAATTGGCTGAATAAGGAACTGCATTGCCAGGATAAGAAATTCTTGCTACTCCAACCAGTAGTGGATGGTATATGCTTCCAATTAGTGACCATGGTTTATCTTCACCACTCTTCTAAGTGGGAATTATTATTTATGTTCTTTTACCATCCTATATTAAGTATCAGGGAGATAGCTAAATTTGTTGTGTAACTATATGTTGTTACAACTCTGTGTTGTCAGATAATGAGGTATCACCAAAAAGAATGCACATTTGGACCTGACCAGTTCATAGCACAATGATTTTATTAGACTTGTAGCTTGATTCAGTAACTTGACATTTTCTTTGTCTCTTCCTCACCCCCTGCTCACTCTGCACCCCCTCTAGGTGATGAGTACCTTTTCTATTGTGGCTATGGTAGTAACATTGTTAAACATGGGTATTGAAGAATTATGTATATAGAAAGAAGTGAATATATACATGAAAAATTATGTGTATACACCATATGTATACATATGGTGTATGGGCAGCCAAGGGCTGGAATTTTAAAATTTTTTGTCGGTTTTGGCTGCATAACATCCATTTTTTCTGCTGCTAACAGTTCTAGATTTTTTGACACTCCTTTGGAGAGTCATCCCTTCTTGATTCTTGGTTTGGGGTTTCCATGGATTCCTTTCTGCTTTCCTGAATCAGAAACAGAACCTGGACCTGGCTCATCAATAAAGCTTTTGTTAAAAATCTAGCTGCACATTTGAGCAGCTCGGTAACTTCTTTAATTCTGTCAGAGAAAGAGAAAGATACTGACCATTGGAGTTGATAAGATGTTAGAATGTAAGTCTGTATTTGACTGGCAATCTGTCACCATGAAGTAGAGTATGCTTGAGAATGGACCTATCACAGAGGCACCTAGAACCAAGAGAGAGATTACCGATGACATCTTTGGAACCATTCAGGTCAGTCATATCCCCAGACTTTTCAGTGCATTAAGCTAATACATTTCCTGTTTTGCTTAAGCCAGTTTGAGTTGCACCCCACTGACTCCTGACCAATATTCTAAATTAAATTAAAAAAAAAAAACCTTAGGTATTAAGTATTATAGGACAAGTCGTAAGAAAAATATTAACTTGGCAAAGGACTTGCTATATTTCAAGAAAGAAGAAATATATATTGCTCATTAATATAGAAATTTATTTTCACTAACAACATAATAGCCAAACAATGAAAAACAAGTGATTTAAAAGAAAATTACCATTGTTTCCTAGTCATGCGAAAATAATCTTTTTTTTTTAGATTATTTAGTTATTTATTTGAGAGAGAGAGTGAGTGCAAGTAAGCATGAGCTGAGGGAGAGGCAGAAAGAGAGGGAGAGGGAGAAGACTCCCTGCTTGACCCCAAGGCTGGATCCCAAGACGCCACCCAGGCACCCGGATAAAGTAATCTTAAATGATGTTGTAGGGCATGTAAAATGTTAACAGCTGTTCTGAATGACATTTTAACCATATGTATTAAGAGATTTAAAGATGTTCTTGTCATTAATCCTTAGTTCTTTAGGCTAAGGAAGAATTACCTATGGACAAGTATGAGGGATAAATGTAATTTTATGATATAAGAAAAAATTGCCAACAACCTAAATGTTCAATAATAAGAAAAAATTAAATGAATTATTTTACATCCATATTATGGGATATCACACAGCCATTAAAGCTTTATGTGCCTCAGTTTCCTTATGTGTAAAAGGGAATGTTTACCTCAAGGTTGTTGGGCAGATTAAATGAAATAACATATGTAAAGCGTTTGGTACCCAGTTTATTTAGGGCTTACTACTATTACCTTTATTCTTACCTTGAGCCTGAGGATCATCTGATCATAGAAAAAAGATAATGATCTAGATAAAACTGAGCCTGGTGAACCTGTCAGAGAAGGGATCTCGGGTACTCACAGATCAGGCTTTCCTGGTGAAAAACAGGAGGTCTGTTCTCCAGCGTCCTGCATGGTCTTTATTAGTACCTGGGGTAGTTTTTCCTGATTACCTATTTTGAATAAGGAAGATGGAAAATTGGGGCAGGAATAGACATGAGGTAACACGAGTTCCTTTGCCTGGAATCACTTCTATCTCTTCCTTCCCTCACATGGCTGAATTTCACATATAGATGTAGAGGACATGAATGGTGATCCTAGTAAATAATTCCTCCCTCTGGGAATATTAGCTTAAATATTTAGAAGACTACTTGAGTAACAAGCCTGAGGGGCAAGTTAGAGGATTAAAAACTATTTTGTGATGTGTTGTTTTGGAAAATAATATTAGCCTATATGTTAATAGCTCTTAACTGTTTAAAATACACTTGTGAGGGCGCCTGGGTGGCTCAGTTGGTTAAGCGACTGCCTTCATTCAGCTCAGGTCATGATCCCGGAGTCCTGGGATCGAGTCCCGCATCGGGCTCCTGGGTCGGCGGGGAGCCTGCTTCTCCCTCTGACCCTATCCCCTCTCATGCTGTTTCTCTCTCTCTCTCTCTCTCAAATAAATAAATAAATAAAATCTTTAAAAAAAATAAATAAATAAAATACACTTGTGAAATTGTACTGTGTTACCTAGTCCTCGGAATAACTTCTTGTTCAGATACCATTCCTTCTCTACAGATGTGGAAACTAAGGCTGCAGGAAATGTGAAGTAGTTAGAGAAGGCTGTCTAGGTATTAAGTAGCAGAGTTGGGATTCATGCCTCCAGATTCAAAAGCTAGAGTCTTTTTCATTATTAAACAAAATGAAGCTACTTAGAAATCATCCCAAAGGCCAGCACTCTATAAAGAGATGATGTTGGAAGGGAGAGTCCAGCCAGTCTCAATGAGTTGGTGCTGTGGTAGGGAATGCAGCCCTTGGAGGGCTCAGGACTAGCTGTTTACAGGAAATCAAAATGAATGTAGGACAGTTTGATGGATTTGTATACAAAAGTGATTTTAGCAAAAGCTGTATTGTGAAGTATTTATTTTTGAGTTTTGGGGAATAATTGGTTATACAGTATTATAAATGGTAACTAATTTTGAATTGTTTACCTTTTCTTAGGCTAAATGTTGGTATTTTAGGTATTACTTTGAACCAGAAAAATAGCATACATTAATATATTTATCTTATGTAGAAAAATTAGATTTGTTATATATTAGTATTATATGAACCACCACATATATCATATTTGCTTGTATAAAACAAATGAGTTATAGAAGGAATTATTCTAGGGTCTAGGTAACATAATTTACAGTAATTGTGATTCCTCTCTCAGTTTAAGAAAGTAAAGCAAACATTGATTAATAGTAAATTTTATGGAAGTGTAAATGTCTAGATATATTTGTCTTTAGCAAATACCTTCATTTTCTGAGAGAAGTAACCTGCAGCTGATTTAAAGATGGCATATATGTATTTCTACTACTATCTTAAAAATTTTTACTTGTGGGGAGGGATTGGCATTTATCGATTGGGTTTGGTTTCATACCTTATGTTTTTAATATCCTCTCCCAACCCCTTTGAAGTAAATGTGGGTTTACTTTAATATAATAAGTAAACTATGGCTGAAGTTAAGTGGCTTGTCCAAGTTTGCAAAGCAGTTTAGTTGGAGAAATGAGACTAAAAGCTGGATGTTCCATTTCCAGGTTCATTGCTCTTTAAAATATACAGAAACCTTTAATGATGATGACGACAGTGATAGCAGCTTACACTTATTGAATCCTTACATGCCAAGCAGTATGTTAAGCATATGATGTGCATTATCTCATTTTATCATCCTGATGTTAAATGTAAAATCTTCAGTGAAATAAAAATAGTCGTCTAAGTTAAACTAAGTCTGGTATCTTAAAACAGAAGTGTTTTCAGCTTCAATTATCTAAGCAGTATTTTATTATAAAATGTCATAAAATTATTTTACTTGATTTATACTAATTCTGTATAACTTGATTACCCTTTCAAAGTCCTTGAGTTTAAATTATTTAAATTATTTAAAAAACCTTATGAGATATGAGTCATCACTGGAAAAATGTTTCTTTTATTATACCGTATTGACTGTTACTTGCTAAATAATTATTGCATTTCTCAAATCATCATATTCTTCTACCGTTGTCTAAAGAACACCTACTTGTGTTTCAAGATTTAGTTCTCATCCCCTACTTAGGCCATACCTTCCTTGAGCTCCCCCTTAAAACCTCTTCCTCCCATCTTGTGCTCTCCCATATCATTTTGTACATACCTCAGCGTCAGCACTTGCACATTTTATTTTAAATATTTGTTTACTTGTCAGACTACCCTAGAGATTCTGAATCCCTTGAGATTAGAACATTGTGTTATTCACCTTAGTTTCATGAGTACTATTGTAGAATCTGGAATTTTGTGCTGCTTATTCAACTTGTTTTTGGAATGAGGATTTTTTTCACCTTTGATATAGTTTGCTTGTTTTGATCACTTTTGACTTGGGTATAAATCTTGTCTTCGCAGGCTTTTGTGGTTCTTTTAATTTCTATGTCTGCCTCTTTTTTAACATTTCAATTTTTATTTTTCTCAGGGTGGGGGAAGATAAAGATATTTAGGTGTATATATGCATGGTTTATGTTTAAAAGAAAGTTTAAAATTTGAAATGGGTCATATCTGGGCAATAGCCTGACTATCACTCACCTAGGCAAGGAAAGAGAACCAGGTAGGTTAAGATCCTGTAGTCTTTCACAGACTAGGAATTAACACCTAGATTCCCTGACTCTTTGTCCAGTGCTTTTTTCATTTTATCTTGGTGCTTACAGTTCCAGTTTGCCCCAGCTCATATCAAATAGAAGCATGCTTTTTTTTTTTTTGGTTTTGTTTGTTTCTTTGTTTTTCACTCAGGCAGGCTCAGGATACGTAAAGTGATGATTAAAGAAATTACTGAGTAATCCTAACCCTAGTGTTCTATTGCCAGAGTAAAGATACTCATTGGGCATATAAAAAAGAATTACATAGTCCCTCCCTTCAATAACTGGAGGTTCACAGGAAATAGAGGAATAAGCAGATAAATTACAATGGTAAATAGTGATACTACAAAGATTTACATAGAATGCCATAGAGGCAGTGGATCCACTAACTTTCCCTGGAGGATTCTAGGAAGGTCACATTGTTAGGTGACTTTTGAACTGGATCTTGAAGGACAAGCAACTGTTTCCCAGGATAAAAAGGGCAAGAATGGAAAAGCTTTCTACAAAGAGGGGATAGCTTGCAAAAGGACACAGGTCATGAGGAAGTGTTTCCATGGTTTTGTCCTCTAATGTTAACTATACTTTACAGTTAGATCAACTTTATTTCTTCTTATAGAAATCCCCCTATTTTTATTCCATGAGTGTTCACATTTTTTCCTCCTCGAGGACTTGCTCAGGGGAGGTGTAAAATTTACTAGAGTCCAATTCAGTGAATTATTTCAGGAGCTCTATGTATATAGGTATCTTATTTGTACTCACCCAGACTTCTGATAAATTGGCTTTTTGAATAGAGGGGGTAGATCTTTTTCCTATCAACTTTTCCTTTCTTTTGATTGTTGAAAGATACAGTATTTGTTATACTATTGTGTAATAATTATGTACACATAGTAGGCATTCAATAAATACCAGATGAAGGGCGCCTGGGTGGCTCAGTTGGTTAAGCAGCTGCCTTCGGCTCAGGTCATGATCCTGGAGTCCCGGGATCGAGTCCCACATCGGGCTCCCTGCTCAGCTGGGGGTCTGCTTCTCCCTCTGACCCTCTTCCCTCTCGTGCTCTCTGTCTCATTCTCTCTCTCTCAAATAAATAAATAAAATCTTTAAAAAATAAATAAATAAATACCAGATGAATAACCTATAAAAATAAAGGAATGGGGTGCCTGGCTGGCTCAGTCGGTAGAGCCTGTGACTCTTGATTTCGGGGTTGTGAGTTCGAGCCCCACATTGAGGGTGGAGACTACTTAAAAAAATACAATCTTTAAAAAAAATAAAGGAGTGACTCATACTGGCAAAGGATAAAGGAGACTTAATTTTGAGTGTATCATAACTCGGAAGAGAAACTTAAGCTGAATAGATAAAATTTAACTGATGGCATTGACTTCTATTTCTAGTGCTTTTTGAAATGGGTAATTATTGTCCTTTTAAGGATATTGATGTTTTGCTCTTACTAAAAATTAATTATTTGGATATGAATTTCATATATGTGCATTTGAATACTGTTTGTTTTCCTTAATGCTTAGCTTGGCAGGTATTTCTATGAGTGGTAAGATAACTTGGGCTTTATGAGTAGCTAAGGAGAGCTACACACGTTTGCAAAATCTGCATTTAGTTGAGGTCTTGCTAGAAGAAATGGACTTTTCCCTTTACCACCTTGTAGCCAATATGCATGAGACTAAGATAATAGAATAGACATAGGTGTGTTATCAGGTATTTTCTAAAACCTATTGTTCATGTTATTTCCAAATTGCTATGTTCCTCTACTGTCCTAATGTCTGAAACTCCACAGATAATTTTCAGGAAGACACCATGTAGTTTAATGCACTATTCTCTTGAAGCTGTAACATTTTAAAATGTTGTTTTTTTACTCTACCCAACTAGGAAGGAATGTAAGTGCTGTTGTTGGGAAATGAATGTCTCCAAATGAATCCTTTTTTAATTTTTTTAAATTTTATTTATTTTTTATTTTTTATTTTTTTCAGATGAATCCTTTGATATTAACATTTAAAAACTATTTCTGATATGCTATATTAATTTAGCTACTACTTTACCATATCAATTTTTAAAAACAATGTTATGCATCCAGGACACTTATTTTCAACAAATGGGCATATCTTTTTTTTTTTAATTTTATTTTATTATGTTATGTTAGTCACCATACAATACATCATTAGTTTTTGATGTGATGTGGTGATCCATGATTCATTATTTTCGTATAACACCCAGTGCTCCATGCAGTACGTGCCCTCCTTAATACCCATCACCGGTCTAACCCATCTTCCCATCCCCCTCCCCTCTAAAACCCTCAGTTTGTTTCTCAGAGTCCATAGTCTCTCATGGTTCATCTCTCCCTCCGATTTCCTCTTCCTTCATTTTTCCCTTCCTTCTCCTAATGTCCTCCATGCTATTCCTTATGTTCCACAAAAAAGTGAAACCATATGATAATTGACTTTCTCTGCTTGACTTCTTTCCCTTAGCATAATCTCCTCCAGTCCCGTCCATGTTGATGTAAAAGTTGCGTATTCATCCTTTCTGATGGCTGAGTAATATTCCATTGTATATATGGACCACATCTTCTTTATCCATTCATCTGTTGAAGGGCATCTCGGCTCATTCCAGTTTGGCTATTGCAGACATTGCTGCTATGAACACTGGGGTGTGCATGCCCCTTCTTTTCACTACATCTGTGTCTTTGGGGTAAATACCCAGGAGTGCAATTGCTGGGTCATAGGGTAGCTCTATTTTTAATTTTTTGAGGCATCTCCACACTGTTTTCCAAAGTGGCTGTACCAACTTGCATTCCCATCAGCAATGTAAGAGGGTTTCCCTTTCTCCACAACCTCTCCAACATTTGTTGTTTCTTGCCCTGTCAATTTTTGCTCATTCTAACTGGTGTAAGGTGGTATCTCAGTGTGGTTTTAATTTTAATTTCCCTGATGGCTAATGATGATAAACATTTTTTCATGTGTCAGCCATTTGTATGTCATCTTCAGAGAAGTGTCTGTTCATGTCTTCTGCCCATTTTTTGACGTGATTATTTGTTTTTTGGGTGTTGAGTTTGAGAAGTTCTTTATAGATCTTGGATACCAGCCCTTTATCTGTAGTGTCATTTGCAAATATCTTCTTCCATTCTGTGGGTTGCCTCCTTGTTTTGTTGACTGTTTCCTTTGCTGTGCAGAAGCTTTTTATCTTGATGAAGTCCCAAAAGTTCATTTTTGCTTTTGTTTCACTAGCTTTTGGAGATGTATCTTGAAAGAAGTTGCTGTGGCCGATGTCAAAGAGGTTACTGCCTATGTTCTCCTCTAGGATTTTGATGGATTCCTGTCTCACATTGAGGTCTTTCATCCACTTTGAGTTTATCTTTGTGAATGGTGTTAGAGAATGGTCGAGTTTCATTCTTCTGCATGTGGCTGTCCAATTTTCCCAGCACCATTTATTGAAGGGACTGTCTTTTTTCCATTGCATATTTTTTCCTGCTTTGTCGAAGATTATTTGACCATAGAGTTGAGGGTCCATATCTGGGCTCTCTATTCTGTTCCATTGGTCTATATGTCTGTTTTTGTGCCAGTACCATGCTGTCTTGGTGATCACTGCTTTGTAATATAGCTTGAAATCTGGCAACGTGATGCCCCCAACTTTGTTTTTCCTTTTCAACATTTCCTTGGTGATTCGGGGTCTTTTCTGATTCCATACAAATTTTAGGATTGTTTTTTCCAGCACGTTGAAAAATGTCATTGGAATTTTGATCAGGATGGCATTGAAGGTATAGATTGCTCTGGGTATCATAGACATTTTAACAATGTTTATTCTTCCGATCCATGAGCATGGAATGTTTTTCCATCTTTTTGTGTCTTCTTCAGTTTCTTTCATGAGTGTTCTGTAGTTCCTAGAGTATAGATCCTTTACCTCTTTGGTTAGGTTTATTCCGAGGTATCTTATGGTTTTTGGTGCTATTGTAAATGGAATCGTTTCTCTACTTTCTCTTTCTACAGTTGCATTGTTAGTGTATAAGAAAGCAACTGATTTCTGTGCATTGATTTTGTATCCTGCCGCATTACTGAATTGCTGTATGAGTTCTAGTAATTTGGGGGTGGAGTCTTTTGGGTTTTCCACATAAAATATCATGTCATCTGCAAAGAGAGAGAGTTTGACTTCTTCTTTGCCAATTTGAATACCTTTTATTTCTTTTTGTTGTCTGATTGCTGTTGCTAGGACTTCTAGTACTATGTTGAACAGTAGTGGCGAGAGTGGGCATCCTTGTTGTGTTCCTGATCTTAAGGGAAAGGCTCTCAGCTTTTCCCCATTGAGGATGATATTTGCTGTGGGTTTTTCATAGATGGATTTTATGAACTTGAGGAATGTACCCTCTATCCCTATCCTCTGAAGAGTTTTAATGAGGAAAGGATGCTGTATTTTGTCAAATGCTTTTCCTGCATCAATTGAGAGGACCATATGGGCATATCTTAATAAAGAAAATGTATTTTTAATGTTGGTGGTAAATACGGCTTTAGAAGTCAGTAAGAATTTTTTTTCATTTTTGTTTTTCCAAATGTCATTACTGCTAGGTTTATTTCAAAGCTAACTTAGCTTGTTCGAAGTCTTTATGTCTTTTTTTAATTATTGTGGTAAAATATATGTAGACAATTCACCGGTATAACTGTTTTTAAGTGTACGGTTTAGTAGCACTGCTAGTACATTAGCATTGTTGTGCAGCCACCACCACCATCCATCTCCAGAACTTTTCATATTCCTAAATTAGAACTCTGTACCAATTAAATAGTAACTCCCCAGTCCTTTTTCGTCAGGCCCTGGTGACCACCATTATACTTTTCTGTCCCTGTGAGTTTGTTCTGGGTACTTCATGTAAGTGTAGTCATATAGTATTTGTCCTTTTGTATCTGGCTTATTTCAGTTGGCATATGTCTTCAAAGAGTAAGAGTTTTTTATTTAAACCAGTCTCCATTGGCAACACAGATAAGATACTCTGGAGACTATATTTGTATGTTACATTTATAAATTCATGGTCTGCATGATCAGTCTCTTTGTTGATGGAACCAAAAGAACATAGGCTCCAATAAGAAAAAGTAATTTCTATATGACTCAGGTTCTTTACTCCTATTTCTTGAATATTATGTGGAATAGAGATAGTAGTAGTTCTTTAAAAATTAACTGTTTTTCTCTCATTTGCTTTGTTCCCATAGTATAGCTGCTCTTGATCCTTTTATTCTGGAAGTTGTCAAAAAATCAGCATATAGTTCTAAATCTGTAAATTCTTAGTATTCCTCTTTCTTCTCTTTATATTACAAAGCCTAAAATAATTTCCATTTCGACTGGTAAGACAGTCTCAGACGGTGGGGGAAGCGAAGAAACTCAGCAGGCAAGCCAGAATTCTCTTGAGTAGGCACAGGGAAAGAAAGACCAGGGACACTCACACATGAATAATTCTTGTCACCTAAAAAAATAATTAATTATGGAAGACAAGAGCTAATTGGTTACAGTGATTTCAGTTTCTTATGGAATATTCAGTAGTGACTTTACCTCAATTCCTTCTTCGTTAAAAAAAAAAAACTTGTAATTTATTTTTCCTTAAGAGGTTTTTTTAATGTGCTTCCATTAAACAATCTGTTTTAAAAGAAAAAAAAAAAAACCCTTTTCTCTAAAATTTATCTGTCATGTTACCTACCTAGTTACAAGCTTCTAGAGAGCATGCCCATATCTGTTTGAACTCATTTTATATAACATACAGCTTCTGAAGATGACTGTTTAGTTTTAAACCCTTTTTTCCTTTGTTTTTAAGAAATAACATATCTATCTTTTATACCATTGCAGGATAGGCCTAGCTTATCTTTTTTCTTTCAAAGATTTTATTTATTTATTTGAGAGCGAGAGAATGGAAGAGCAAGCTTTTGTGAGTGTGGGGGGGTCTGGGATGGAGAGGCAAGCCGACTCCATGCTGAGCTCAGAGCCCAGTGCTGGGCTAGATCTTAAGACCCTGAGATCATGACCTGAGCTGAAATCAAGAGTCTGATGCTTAACCGACTGAGCTACACAGGCACCCCTAGGCCTAGCTTATCTTAAATAACTTACTAAAGGCTTATCAATCATGGCTATATTTATGCCATTTTTAAATCACATGAAAACTTTGTCTCATTGTCAATTTGTCTTTTTATATGTTTACTACTTGTTTTAAAGTGCCACTTCTTTTTGCTTGTTTGTAGCTATACTATCCAGTGTAGAAGCCACTGCATTTTGGGACTATTGAGCACTTCTTATAATATGGCTAGTAAGAATGTAGATGTGTTTTAAGTTTAAAATACACACCGATTTTTAAAGACTTAGTTTGGAAAAAAAAGAATGTAAACTATCTCATTACTAATTTTTATATTGGTTACATGTTGACATGAAAGTATTTTGGTTATATTGCCTCGGGTTATTTTATTATAAATAAGATATATATATATGTGTGTGTGTATATATATATATATATATATATATATATGACTTCACCTGTTTCCTTTTACTTATTTTAATGTGTCTATTAGATAATTTTTAAATTATATATGTGGCTCACATTATATTTCTTTTATTTTTTTGTCTACAGCTAACTTAATTATTAGGTATACAACTAACTCAGTAATTAGGTTCCGTAGGTCTTGTATTAAAAACTGGGAAGTAAATTATACTTTTCATGACTTTCTAAACTCTCATATAGTTACTTACCCTTTATCTTTGGAGAAAAAAAGAGTCACTCTTAACACTGCTATTAGAGTATGTTCATCAATAAAAAGGGGATGATAGATTCACATTTTTAAGCTGTCATTGAGGGAAGGGATGTGAGAAGAGATTCCTGATGTCTGGTGGTGGGTCTGATACATAGTAAGCACTCAATGAATATTAATTAAAAATATGTTTAGGTTGAGATTTGAAAAGGTGGTTGATAACAGGGTATATGACACCTGTGTTTTATTGAGTGAAGTTGTAGTTTTCCACACATTTGAGGAACCCACTTACGTTGAAATACACCTGTGTAAATTTGGGCCCTGCGGAGAGAGAAGGTGAGTTTGGTTTTCAGTGCCTACCCTGTTGAGGGGAAGGAGCTAGATCTCTGTGGGCATTTGTAGTTCATGAATAAGAGAGAAGGTGGAGGAAGAGATAAAAGGAACGGAAATGAGGGTGTTGGAAGTTATTTTGAATTTTGTCAGTCTCATAAAATCAGAATTATAAAAATTACAACATTTTATCAAAGTAGAGTTAATGGATTTCTGAAATACAGAGGAAAATTCAAGCTGGCTTGATAGAGTCAGTCTCAGGATCACAAATAAGCCTTTACCTTTAACTGGCCTGGTATTAGTACTGTTTTGAACTTTTCTTCCTCTGTAAGGAAATCCTGTTCCCTCCCACCACTGAAAGGACGCTGGTTTTTCCTTTCTGCACATCAAATTATAGTTTTTCATTTACCAGCATTCCAGAATTGAAAGAATGTTCCAGAAAAAAATGTTAGAAGCTAGGTCAAGTATTATTATATGTAATAATGCAGCAGCTATTTATAAGGTAGCATATTTACTTGTCTTGGTTTTTAAGAGTTGAGATTTAATGATTCATCTTTACCGAAGTGTGACTTTTCACATTGTAGGTTTCTTTGGAGTATCTGTTCCTATGAATAAAATATGCTAAGGTGTGATTTTTTTTTTTCCTATCTGTTAATCTGTTCACATTCATATGCTTGTTTCATTGCTATTATTGTTGAAGTCCTCCTGGCAGACAGCGGGCAGACAGCGGGCCCTAATTGGGTGGGATTGTAGGTGCAGTCTTTTAACCTTTGACTATACTAAGTTTAGCTTCAAATGGAAATGTAACCCATTTCCTTGGTCTCATTAGTACCACACAGGGACTGAGTGAACTAATTGGTCACAGTTCAGCAAGATTGTCTGAATGGTCATGGAATTGTTTTGAACCATTAACATTTTCTCATCTGGGCCTTAGGATCAAAAGCATTCATTTTTAGGATGATTGACTTATTTTAGGGTTGGGTTGAGTAGTTGTTAAGAAGCATTTTTCTCTGTGAAAATACTCATTTAGATACTTTTATAGGAATTATGTTGAGCAAATATATTTTAGTTAGATTTGCTGATTTTTTTAAATTAATTATATTGGGCTTTTTTTAAATTCTATAAATAATGTTCAATGTGATTAGTGATTGCACTCTGAAGGTAAACTAATGTATTTTAGTTACTGCATGACAAACTGTCATTCAGAATGACAGCTGAACCCAATTACATTGAAAAATTATGCTGCCAAACTCTGAAATAAATTGAAGATGACCTGCTTAGAAAATACGGGATATAGACATTTACAACATAGATTACAGTTCCAGAGAGAGAGTGGTTGGGGTTTTGGATCAATATGATAATGTATTTTGTATCTTTGTATGTAAAAGGAATAAAGATATATTAATGGGGAGGTAGTTTATGAGAATACAATTTAATAATTAGATGTATCACATTTGTGATATATGTTGCTACTTGTTAAAAAGGGACTCTATTAATGTAGTTTATTCCTGAAGAAAAACCAGAGATCTTATAAAAGCTTTGCTTTGTATTGTGATACTCAGATATTAATGTTTAATATATATTGTTATTGAATTATAGCATTCTATAGTTGACTTATTTTCTAATTGATTTAATTATTCAAGTTAGAGTACTATATTTAATTTGAAGGTTATCTAGTTCTTTTGTTCTTTTGTTTGCCCTTCCTCCCTTCCCTATTTAAATATTGGTCTACTGGGTCTGATGGTATATACTAATTTTTAGCCTAGCCTCCATATCTGACTACATACCTATTTTGTTCAAACAAATATTTATTGAATACCCATCATAGTAATGCTAGGGACTGAGGATACAATGATCAAGACAAGTCCCTGCCCTGGAGTTTTTAATACTGTAGAGGCTGATAAATACAGGCAATTAAATGTATAAACTCCTATGATAGAAATAAATTAGGGTATAGTGGGCCACACTGAAGGGAGTGACATACTGATGAAGTCAAGGGAGGGCTTCATACAAGCGGTGATGCTTGAGTTGAGGTTTGAAAGATGGCTAGGTCTGTCTAGAGCTGTGTAGTCTTTTGGTAGCCACCAGCCACATGTGGTCAGTGACCACATGAAATGTTCTGAAAGCATAAAACACACACTTGATTTTGAAGACTTGGTATAAAAAATGTAAAATTAATAATTTAAAAATATTTGTTACATGTTGAAATGATATTTTAGATATATTGGGTTCAATAAAATGTAACTTAATTTCTCCTGTTTACATTTTCTTCTAATGTGGTTAATAAAATTTAAAATTACATATGTGGCTTATATTTTTATTGGACAGCCTTAATTTAGAAGGGAACATCTCAAAAATAAATGAACCATTGGAAATATAGAATAAACTAATATGCTAGCGTGTTTTCTTCCTTTATATGTATATATGTGTGTATAAATATCTGTGTCTATGTATGCATATACAATATATACTTATACAGACACATATCTATAATCTTATATTGTTTGAGCCACTCATATTTTGGGTATTTCTATTACGTGTCAGTAAACCTCCTTCTAACTAATGTATTGACTTAATAGCAACAATTTAAAAACCACATATCATTGGGGAAAAACTTGTTCTCCCTGCTCTGGTAAAAATTGCCTAAATCATTCATGGAAATCAATACGGCAACAAATTAAAATGCATTTTATTGTCAGCAAATACTTTGGAAGGCAAATTATAAACATTGCTTCAGAGTTGAAGAAACTATTACAATAAAATGTAAGAATTTGTTTTGTGTGAGTTGGATGAAAGTACTGTTATTTCTAATGCTAGATATTTGCTTATATTATTTGCTAGACTGTTTCTTAATGAAATAAATGACTGCTTTTTGTGAATTACTGTTAAAAAATACATGTGAAAATATACTTTCTGGAAATTCATGTTTGTCCTGATTACCAAAACCAGAAATCAAGAAGTAACTTTACTTTTACCTGGAAAGCAGGATATGCAGTTTGTTATTTACTAATTTATCAGAATCAGGGTCGCCTGTTGTATTTAGATTGCTAATTTTAGTATTAATTATCAGGAGTACCATATTTTAAACAGGACTCTGAATTGAATATAGAATTCTGGAATATTAGTGAATGATAAGATTTCAAAGATTATCTGGTTTTCAGATACGGAAACCTAGGCACAGGGAAGTTACTGACTTAATCTGGGCTACACAGTTTTGTTTTGTTTTGTTTTCTTTTTTATTATGTTAATCACCATACATTACGTCATTAGTTTTTGATGTAGTGTTCCATGATTCATTGTTTACGTATATCACCCAGTGCTCCATGCAGAACGTGCCCTCTTTAATACCCATCACCAGGCTAACCCATCCTCCCACCTCCCTCCCCTCTAGAACCCTCAGTTTCTTTTTCAGAGTCCATCATTTCTCATGGTTCATCTCCCCCTCCAATTTCCCCCCCTTCGTTCTTCCCCTCCTGCTATCTTCTTCTTTTTTCTTTTTAACATATAATGTATTATTGTTTCAGAGGTACAGATCTGTGATTCAACAGTCTTGCACAATTCACAGCACTCACCATAGCACATACCCTCCCCAATGTCTATCACCCAGCCACCCATCCCTCCCACCCCCCACCATTCC
Source organism: Phoca vitulina (assembly GCF_004348235.1). Taxonomy (NCBI): domain Eukaryota; kingdom Metazoa; phylum Chordata; class Mammalia; order Carnivora; family Phocidae; genus Phoca; species Phoca vitulina. The sequence goes on along the minus strand of NW_022589708.1, from coordinate 66,473,256 downwards.
AGCAACCCTCAGTTTGTTTCCTGAGATTAAGAATTCCTCGTATCAGTGAGGTCATGTCATGTCTTTCTCTGATTGACTTATTTCGCTTAGCATAACACCCTCCAGTTCCATCCACATCGCTGCAAATGGCAAGATTTCATTCCTTTTGATGGCTGCATAATATTCCATTGTATATATATACCACATCTTCTTTATCCATTCATCTGTCAATGGACATCTTGGCTCTTTCCACAGTTTGGCTATTGTGGACATTGCTGCTATAAACATCAGGGTGCACGTACCCCTTCCGATCCCTACATCTGTATCTTTGGGGTAAATACCCAGTAGTGCAATTGCTGGACTGTATGGTAGCTCTATTTTCAACTTTTTGAGGAACCTCCATACTGTTTTTCAGAGTGGCTGCACCAGCTTGCATTCCCACCAACAGTGTAGGAGGGTTCCCCTTTCTCCGCATCCCCGCCAACATCTGTCATTTCCTGACTTGTTAATTTTAGCCATTCTCATTGGTGTGAGGTGATATCTCATTGAGGTTTTGATTTGGATTTCCCTGATGCCAAGCGATGTTGAGCACTTTTTCACATGTCTGTTGGCCATTTGGATGTCTTCTTTGGAAAAATGTCTGTTCATGTGTTCTGCCCATTTCTTGATTGGATCATTTGTTCTTTGGGTGTTGAGTTTGATAAGTTCTTTATAGATTTTGGATACTAGCCCTTTATCTGATATGTCATTTGCAAATATCTTCTCCCATTCTGTTGGTTGTCTTTTGGTTTTGTTGACTCTTTTGCTGTGCAAAAGCTTTGTATCTTGGTGAGGTCCCAATAGTTCATTTTTTCCCTTGCTTCCCTTGCCTTTGGTGATGTTTCTATGAAGAAGTTGCTGTGGCTGAGGTCAAAGAGGTTGCTGTTTTTGGATTTTGATGGAGTCCTGTCTCACATTTAGGTCTTTCAACCATTTGGAGTCTATTTTTGTGTGTGGTGTAAGGAAATGGTCCAGTTTCATTCTTCTGCATGTGGCTGTCCAATTTTGCCAACACCATTTGTTGAAGAGACTGTCTTTTTTCCATTGGACATTCTTTCCTGCTTTGTCGAAGATTAGTTGACCATAGAGTTGAGGGTCCATTTCTGGGCTCTCTATTCTGTTCCATTGATCTATGTGTCTGTTTTTGTGCCAGTACCATACTGTCTTGATGATGACAGCTTTGTAATAGACCTGGAAGTCTGGAATTGTGATGTCGCCAGGTTTGCTTTTCTTTCTCAACATTCCTCTGGCTATTCGGGGTCTTTTCTGATTCCATACAAATTTTGGGATTATTTGTTCCATTTCTTTGAAAAAAGTGGATGGTATTTTGATGGGGATTGCATTGAGTGTGTAGATTGCTCTAGGTAGCATTGACATCTTCACAATATTTGTTCTTCCAATCCATGAGCATGGAACCTTTTTCCATTTCTTTGTGTCTTCCTCAATTTCTTTCATGAGTATTTTATAGTTTTTTGAGTACAGATCCTTTGCCTCTTTGGTTAGATTTATTCCTAGGTATCTTATGGTTTGGGGTGCAATTGTAAAAGGTATCAACTCCTTAATTTCTCTTTCTTCTGTCTTGTTGTTGGTGTATAGGAATGCCACTGATTTCTGTGCATTGATTTTATATCCTGCCACTTGACTGAATTCCTGTAGGAGTTCTAGCAGTTTTGGGGTGGAGTCTTTTAGGTTATCCACATAAAGTATCATATCATCTGCAAAGAGTGAGAGTTTGAATTCTTCTTTGCGGATTTGGATGGCTTTTATTTCTTTTTGTTGTCTGATTGCTGTGGCTAGGACTTCTAATACTGTGTTGAATAGCAATGGTGATAGTGAACATCCCTGCCGTGTTCCTGACCTTAGGGGGAAAGCTCTGTTTTTCCCCATTGAGAATGATATTCGCTGTGGGTTTTTCATAGATGGCTTTTATGATATTGAGGTATGTACCCTCTATGCCTATACTCTGAAGAGTTTTGATCAAGAAAGGATGCTGTACTTTGTCAAATGTTTTTTCTGCATCTATTGAGAGGATCATATGATTCTTGTTCTTTCTTTTGTTAATGTATTGTATCAGGTTGATTGATTTGAGGATGTTGAACCAACCTTGCAGCCCAGGGATAAATCCCACTTGGTCGTGGTGAATAATCCTTTTAAAGTACTGTTGGATCCTATTGGCTAGTGTTTTGGTGAGAATTTTTGCATCCCTGTTCATCAGGGATATTGGTCTGTAATTCTCCTTTTTTTTTTTTAATCACTTTTTTTTTTAAATTTATCTGACAGAGAGAGACAGTGAGAGAGGGAACACAAGCAGGGGGAGTGGGAGAGGGAGAAGCAAGCTTCCTGCTGAGCAGGGAGCCCGATGCGGGGCTCGATCCCGGGACTCCGGGATCATGACCTGAGCTGAAGGCAGTCGCTTAACCAACTGAGCCACCCAGGTGCCCCTATAATTTTCCTTTTTGATGAGGTATTTGTCTGGTTTTGGGATCAAGGTAATGGTGGCCTCATAAAACGAGTTTGGAAGTTTTCCTTCCATTTCTATTTTTTGGAACAATTTCAGAAGAATACGTATTAATTCTTCTTTAAATGTTTGGTAGAATTCCCCTGGGAAGCCGTCTGGCCCTGGGCTTTTGTTTGTTGGGAGATTTTTGATGACTGCTTCAATTTCCTTAGTGGTTATAGGTCTGTTCAGGTTTTCTATTTCTTCCTGGTTCAGTTTTGGTAGTTGATAAATATCTAGGAATGAATCCATTTCTTCCAGATTATCTAATTTGCTGGCATATAGTTGCTCATATATGTTCTTATAATTGTTTGTATTTCTTTGGTGTTGGTTGTGATCTCTACTCTTTCATTCATGATTTTATTTCTTTGGGTCCTTTCTCTTTTCTTTTTGGTAAGTCTGGCCAGGGGTTTATCAATCTTGTTAATTCTTTCGAAGAACCAACTCGTAGTTTCGTTGATCTGTTCTACTGTTCTTTTGGTTTCTATTTCATTGATTTCTGCTCTGATCTTTATTATTTCTCTTCTCCTGCTGGGTTTAGGCTTTATTTGCTGTTCTTTCTCCACCTTTAGGTGTAGGGTTAGGTTGTGTATTTGAGACCTTTCTTGTTTCTTGAGAAAGGCTTGTATTGCTATATACTTTCCTCTCAGGACTGCCTTTGCTGTATCCCAATGATTTTGAACAGTTGTGTTTTCATGTTCATTTGTTTCCATGAATTTTTTTAATTCTTTAATTTCCTGGTTGACCCATTCATTCTTTAGTAGGATGCTCTTTAGCCTCCATGTATTTGAGTCTTTCCTACTTTCCTCTTGTGATTGAGATCTAGTTTCAAAGCATTGTGGTCTGAAAATAGGCAGGGAATGATCCCAATCTTTTGGTACTGGTTGAGACCTGATTTGTGACCTAGGATGTGATCTATGCTGGAGAATGTTCCATGGGCACTAGAGAAGAATGTGTATTCTGTTGTTTTGGGATGGAATGTTCTGAATATATCTGTGAAGTCCATTTGGTCCAGTATGTCACTTAAAGTCTTTATTTCCTTGTTGACCTTTTGCTTAGGTGATCTGTCCATTTCAGTGAGGGGGGTGTTAAAGTCCCCCACTATCGGGGCGCCTGGGTGGCTCAGTCGTTAAGCGTCTGCCTTTGGCTCAGGTCATGATCTCAGGTTACTGGAATCAAGCCCCGCATCGGGCTCCCTGTTCCGCGGGAAGTCTGCTTCTCCCTCTCGCACTCCCCCTGCTTGTGTTCCCTCTTTCGCTGTGTCTCTCTGTCAAATACATAAAATAAAATCTTTAAAAAATAAAAATAAAAAAAATAAAGTCCCCCACTATTACTGTATTGTTGTCGATGTGTTTCTTTGGTTTTGTTATTAATTGGCTTATATAATTGGCTGCTCCCGTGTTAGTGGCATAGATATTTATAATTGTTAGATCTTCTTGTTGGATAGACCCTTTAAGTAGGATATAGTGTCCTTCCTCATCTCTTATTACAGTCTTTGATTTAAAATCTAATTTGTCTGATATAAGGATTGCCACTCCAGCTTTCTTTTGGTGTCCATTAGCATGGTAAATGGTTTTCCAACCCTTCACTTTCAATCTGGGGGTGTCTTTGGGTCTAACATGAGTCTTTTGCAGACAGCATGTCTATGGGTCTTGTTTTTTTATCCAATCTGAAAGCTTGTGTCTTTTGATTGGGGCATTTAGCCCATTACATTCAGGTAACTATTGAAAGATAAGAATTTAGTGCCATTGTATTGCCTTTAAGGTAACTGTTACTGTATATTGTCTGTGTTCCTTTCTGGTCTATGTTACTTTTAGGCTCTCTCTTTGCTTAGAGGACCTCTTTCAATATTTGTTGTAGGGCTGGTTTTGTGTTTGCAAATTCCTTTCGTTTTTGTTTGTCCTGGGAGCTTTTTATCTCTCCTTCTATTTTCAGTGACAGCCTAGCTGGATATAGTATTCTTGGTTGCATATTTTACTCATTTAGTGTTCTGAATATATCATGGCAGTCCTTTCTGGCCTGCCAGGTCTCTGTGGATAGGTCTGTAGCCAATGTAATGTTTCTACCATTGTAGGTTACAGATGTCTTGTCCCGAGCTGCTTTCAGGATTTTCTCTTTGTTTCTGAGACTCTTAAGTTTTACTGTTAGATGTTGGGGTGTTGACCTATTTTTATTGATTTTGAGAGCGGTTCTCTGTGCCTTCTGGATTTTGATGCCTGTTTCCTTCCCCAAATTAGGGACATTCCCTGTTATAATTTGCCTCAATATACCTCCTGCCCCTCTTTCTCTTTCTTTTTCTTGTGGGATTCCAATTATTCTAATGTTGTTTTGTCTTATGGTATCGCTTATCTCTCGAATTCTGCCCTTGTGATTCAGTAGTTGTTTTTATCTTTCTCAGCTTCTTTATTTTCCATCATTTGTTCTTCTATATCACTAATTCACTCTTCTGCCTCATTTCTCCTAGCAGTTAGAGCCTCCTTTTTTGATTGCACCTCCTTAATAGCCTTTTTGATTTAGACTTGGTTAGATTTTAGCTCTTTTATTTCTCCAGAAAGGGTTTCTTTAATGTCTTCCATGCTTTTTTCAAGCCCAGCTAGTATGTTTAAAATCATGATTCTGAACTCTAGGTCCGACATATTACTAATGTCTGTATTGATTAGGTCCCTGGCAGTCGGTACTGCCTCTTGTTGTTTTTGTTGAGGTGAGTTTTTCTGTCTTGTCATTTTGTCCAGAAGAGAAGAGATGAATGAGAGAACAAAATGCTAACAGGGTAACAACGTCCCCAGAAAATATACATTAAACAAATCAGAAAAGACCTGAAACCGGCGGAAAAGAAAGGAGAAGAAAGAAAAAAAGAAAGAAAGAAAAAGATAAAAGCAAACAAACAAAAACAGAACAAAACAAAACAGAATATGATCAAATATGATCAGGCTGGTGCATAGATCAGTGCCACACCCTAGATTTTGGGCATATTTTGGTCTGTTAGAAAAAAGTGCCTCCCAAAATTTTAAAGAAAGAAAAACTTATATATGTACAGAAATAATGGTTGGTACTATGAAGGGATGGAATATGACTATAAAGATGAAAATTATAAAAGATTTTATAAAAGGAATTGATAAGATAAGAAGTTGGTTGAAAAAAGAAAGAAGAGGATTTAAAAAAATAGAGAGAATGTGGTCAGGCAGGAGACTAGAACAAAGCCATACACTAGAAATTTAGGGTATATTTTGATCTGTTAAAAGAAACTATCCCAAAATTTTAAAGAGAGAACAACTTACATGTATATACCAAAAATAAGGGTAACTACTATGAAGGGATAGGATATGACTCTAAAAATGAAAAATAAAGATTTTTTAAAAAAGGGATTGTTAAGATGTTGGTTGAAAAAGGGAAAAAGAAAAATTCAAAAAAAAAAAGGTAAAAAAAATTAACTTTGAAAGACTAAAGATTCATGGTAAATAAGCCATGAATTCTATGTGCAGTATTCCTCTAGCGCTGGAGTTCTGCTGTTCTCATTGATCGGTAAGCTTGGTCTTGGCTGGCTGTTCTTGCTGATCTTCTGGGGGAGGGGCCTGTTGCCGTGGTTCCCAAATGCCTTTACTGGAAGCGGAATTGCCCCGCCCTTGCGGGTCTGGGCTAAGTAATCTGCTTGGGTTTGCTCTCGGGAGCTTTTGTTCCCTGCAAGCTTTCAGTTCAGCTTTGGAGGACAAGAGTGAAAATGGTGGCCTCCCAATCTCCGCCCCAGAGGAGCCAAGAACTGGGGGCCCCACTCCTCAGTGAGCCCCCAGAGAAAAGCAGTCAATCACTCCTGTCTCCCCGGTCTCTGGCCGCACTCCGTGCTCACCCGGCCTGTGACTGAGTGTTTCTATCTCTGGCACCCGTCCTCATGTGGAGTCTCCAAACCCAGCACATCCCTGTGGTGCACTCCCGCGCCGCTCCTCCCGGGGGGAGGAACGGGAGTCTCCCCGGATCTGCCGCTTGTTGGGTCCCTGCTGGAAGAGCAGTGGCCCTACTGTGCCGCGGATCACGGTTTATGGCAACCCCGAGCTGAGAGCCCACTCCTCGGCTCCGTCTGTGTAGCCGGCTTCCCTGCTCCGATACCTGGGAGCTCTGCCACACTCAGGCACCCCCGGTCTTTCTGTGACCCTGAGGGTCCTGAGACCACACTGTCCCAGCGAGGGTTCCACCCCCGCTTAGCCACTGGAGCGATGTCCCTCAGCGGAGCAGACTTCTAAAAGTTTCGATTTTGTGCCCCGCGGCTCTATCACTTGCCAGAAGTGGCCGACGGGGGCCCCCTCCCCCACCGTCTATCCTCCCAAATATCGCCTCGGATTCACTTCTCCGCATGTCCTACCTTCCAGAAAGTGGTCGCTTTTCTGTTCAGGGAGTTGTTGCTGTTCTTTTCTTCGATCTCCTGTTGAGTTCGTAGGTGTTTAGAATGGTTTGATCCCTATCCAGCTGAATTCCTGGGACCAGACGAAATCGAGTTCTCCTAATCCTCCGCCATCTTTGGGCTACACAGTTTTTAAATTGCCATACTTTAGGACTAGATTTCAGGTCTCTGAATTTCTAGTCTAGCAATTGCTCCTTCTATTATATTCAACTTGAGGTTCTTGGGTTTGGCTGGTGTAGTAGTTTGCTAGGGCTGCTGTAACAAATGCCACAGAGTGGATAGCTTAAACAACAAATTTATTTTCCCATGTCCTTGTGAAGGAAGAGCCAGGGGAAGATCATTGTCTAGTTTACCAGGTGATTAGTTGGCAAACACTTGATACTCTCTGGATCAAATTAATACTGTGGAACAAAATTGGGACCAATAGGTGCTAGAAATAGTGGATTGGCAAAGAACTGTTGTGAGTAGCTTCTTGGTGATTCACGGCAGTGTCCAGAGTAGAGAACCCATCATAGCAGTGTTCTAGGGCTGACTTGCCTAAAGGCTAGCACTGTCAGTTTGGGTAATTGTCTAGTTTTTCAGAGTTGGTGGTATGTGTTGTGGTCTTTCATTTTACTTTTAGAATATATTTCAGCAGCATTCTTGGATGCTTTTAATCCTGAAAGATTTCTAAATACCCGATGGAGAGGAGAAGGAGATTAATCTAAACATTTTTATTTCTTGGTGGTGGTTGAGAGCTAAATTTGCCCATATCTAGGGATAATATGGTCAAATCCGGGATAGAATGGGATTGGAAAGATGATTCATTTCTTCAAGGACTTCAAATTCTAAAAAGAGAGACTGATGTATAAATTAGAAAATACTAAGTAATGTGATCAGGCCTTTGTGGTTTGACTAATCAGAATTCAAATCCTGGGGTTCTGTCTTTCATTTCTCCTGTGATTTTGAGTATAAAAATGTGCGTTAGAATATATCATCATAGAAGAGAAAGTGACAAACTATTTGCAGAAGTCAGGAAAGACTTTTAAGGGTGGAGGATTCTTTTGAGATTGGCTTTGAAGGGTGAGCAGGAGTTTGCTGAGTAGATAGGGTGGAAATTTGAATGAGCATAGTATGTTTAAAGTAGTACCTTCTTTCTAGGAGTGTTTTTCTCTCCCAGCAAATTACTACCTATCCTTTAGAACTTAGCTTAAGCTTCTGTGTCTACTATGGATTCTTTGACTCAGTTAATTCAGTAACTCCATGACATAGGCACTTCTGTACCCTTTTTACACGTGAGACAAGTGAAGCTGGGTGAATTTGAAGCTAAGGCCTTTGGGCAATGTGGAGGAAGAAATTTTGGCAAGAGAGTGACAAGAGCAAAGCAATACATACATTCCATGTAAGTTGATCTGATTAGATAGACTAGTGTTGTCTTACTCCTTCAGTATTTCTTGTTTTTCTCTCCTGAAACAACTGGATTGGTGAGAGAGGATGGCTTGTTCAATGGGGAAGTGTGTATAAATAGTCGGTGTTTCTTGTAGCACCATCATGTACCTGCTCCTCTTAGGCCTTTTATACCTATGAGCTGATGTATCTGACTATATTTAGATTTATGAATTAATGTGTAAATGCTATTTGAGTCAAATCTGTTTTTTGTATCCTGGTTTTCTGTAAAGAGCTTGGCCTTTGTGGTATGACTAATCTGAATTCAAATCCTGGCTCTGCCTTTTCTTTGCTTTGTGACCTTGAGCCAAGTATTATATCTCTCTGAGCTTCTGTTTCTCTTTCTCTTTATATTTGTATCTACACGTATATGTATCTACACACATATATATGAAAATCCATATATGTGAAATGAAATAGGTGTTATTTTCCCTCTTACTCCTTTCAAGTGGGAACTGTGTATATGAATTATACATGTGACAGATCATTATATTATTATATATAATAATATATTATTATATTATTAACAGTTTCTGCTTCTATACCAAATGTTCATTTAATACATTGCTATTGAAAATGTGGCCCCCAAAACAGGTTTGAATACTTGTGAAATGTTTTCTTGGTCTAAGAGGAGATAAGGAGAATATAAATTCCAAAATCAACTTTGTTTGTAGGCATGTTGTTAATTTCAAATAATTGTTTTTTTTTGTTTGTTTGTTTTTCATAACAAAGCTTTCTTTTGAAAGAAGCAGTATGTTGATTCATGTTCTGATTTAGTCTCTTCATTCATTGGCTGGTACTCTAGCATGAATGGAGAGTACTTTTGGGTAGTACGTTTTGAATAATGCTTAGTTTTACTTATGTTGTTATTCTTTTTTCACTTGTTAAAAAGATTTGTTAGTGAAAAGATTATTGATTTTGGACTTGGATTCTAACCTTGGTTTTGTTACTAATTAGGTGGGCAAGTCATTTAAGTGTTCTAGACTTTATTTTCCCTGACTGAAAATAAAGATTGAGTTAGATAATGTTTGTGGTCCTTTCAGGCTTTAGCATGCTAATAATCCATGATCTTTCAGTGTGTTTTTTTTTTTTTTCTTTTAGAATCAGAGCATAGGACTGATATTAAACTAGGAAATAAAATACACTGAGATAGAAACATGCTTTAAGAAGCTTTTTTTTTTTTAAATCAGTATTTTTATTAAGCTCCCGTCAACTGTATGCCAAGAAGTTGGTCCTAAAGATATAATGACAATAAAACTATTTTTTGTTCATAAGTAGTAATATCCTGGAGGAGATAGACAAATAAATATATAAATATAATAGGTAATGTGTTTGTGATCTGTACCCAAAATGTTAAAACAGGAGGCTGTGAGAGACTAATTTTTCTAGAACAGGAGTAGGCAAACATTTTCTATAAAGATCCAGGCATTTTAGGCTTTGTGGGCCATATTGTGTCTCTTACAGCTACTCAACTTTGGAGTTGTATAGAAAGGCAGCATCATTAATTCTCTCACCTCAACTAGGTGTCCTGTGATTCAATTCAATTCTGACATTAACAACTGAGAGTTAGTACAAACCATATAAACTAAGGGCTTGGTCCCACAAGTCTCCATTTCAGATCCTAGCTACAAATGGGGCTACCTACATTTCTGCCTATCTGAGTACAGCCCTACCCTCAAGATCAGTAATTTGCTAGAATGACTCACAGACTCAGGAAAGCACCATACTTACAACTAGTTTTATTATAAAAGATACAACTCAGGAACAGCCAAATGGAAGAGATGTATAGGGCAAGGTGTTGGAGGTGGGGAGTGGGTGCACAGAGCTTCCATGCCCTTTCTGGGTACCTTTTCAGCACATCAGTGTGTTCATCAACCTGGAAGCTTCCTGAATCTCACTGTTCAAGAGTTTCTATGGAGTCTTCATTATGTAGGCATGATTGATTTAATTATTGACTACATAATTGAACTCAGTCTCTAGCCCTGTAGTCACATACTCAGTCTTTTATGGCCAGCCCCTCTTTTTAAACTATCTAGGGACTGACCATGAGTCACCTTGTTAGCATAACCTTAGATATAATCAAAAGGGACTAATAATGGATAACAAAAGACACCTATGAAATGCCAAGGGTATTGAAGGTATGTTCTAGAAACTGGGGGCAAAGAGCAAATATATATTTTTAATAATAGTGTAGTCAACCTTAAACAATATGTCCATGAACAGGCATGGCTGTGTTTCAATAAAATCTTATTTACAATAAAGCAGCAAGCTAGAATTGATCTGGTGGCATAGTTTGTAGACCCTTGCTCTAGGAAAATGGGAATGACTTCTCCAAGAAGATGACATTTGAATATATCTTCTGTTTCTTCAAATTTTTTTTGTTGATGTTATCCTATTTTATAGAATTTTTAAAAAAGATTTTATTTATTTATTTATTTATTTGAGAGAAAGAGAGAAAGAAAACACAAGCGGGGGGGGGGGCGGTGGCAGAGGGGGAAGAAGAAAGAATCTGAAGCAGACTCCATACTAAGCATGGAGCCCGATGTTGGTCTTGATCCCACAACCCTGAGTGGAAACCAAGAGTTGGATGCTTAACTGAGCCATCCAAGGCACCCCTAACTCATAGAATTTAAAAAATGATATGTTACAATATCAGTGATGTAATTTTAGTGAATATTTCAGTAGTACAGTGGTACTACCCATAGAGAAATTTTTGTTTGAGGATGCTTGGTGAGTGGACCAAGGAAATTCTTCCACACATGTATTCTGATTACTAATGTGTTTTAGTATCCTTGGAGGAAGACTTCAGTTCTCAGACGTTAATTCATTTTCCCTCCTATAATTAAGAAGCCTTGAGTATTATCTACCAGATAACAACTGGTAGATGTTACTCTGTTGAGTGACTATGATTTTTATCATATTCCTTGATTAGTGATATTTTATCTAATCTCTCTCTCTCTTTTTTTTTTAAAGATTTTATTTATTTGTCAGAGAGAGCACAAGCAGGGAGAGCGACAGGCAGAGGGAGAAGCAGGCTCTCCCTGCTGAGCAAGGAGCCCAACGTGGGACTTGATCCCAGCACCCTGGGATCATGACCCGAGCCGAAGGCAGGCACTTAACCGCCTGAGCTACCCAGGCGTCCCATTGTCTAATCTCTTGTCATTAGGATGTTCTTTCCCATCTATCTTATTTTGAGCCCCACTTTTTTGTTTTTTTAATAAAAGGAATTGGAGGCTTGGCTTTGAGTTTTATCCCTTTGACTAAGGGAGACTGTGTAAGTTCCACAGTATGAGAGCTGTGCAACAAGAGAATAGAAATTTGGATCTTATTGCTGTATAATGGAAATTATGGCATGAACATTTAAAAACTTTTAGTTTTTTGCCTTTTATTTCTTCTTTTTGCCAGAGTATAAATCGTGTACTTTTCTTGCCTGAAGATTTCACATTGAAAGAATGATCATGCTGATAACAATTTATCAATTTATCTTGTTAATTTTATGTCTTAGTATGTCTGAAGTTTCAAATGTGCATAAAGATGAACATTTGGAAGGCCTCTAAACAAGGAATATCGGAAATGGGCCATAACTAACTATTTTAACAGAGATGGCACGGGGAGGGTTTGGGTTCACTATTATCCAGGTGTTTGGGTGATATGGCCACAAGCTTAGGGTAGGGAGTGAAGAGAATTGCCCTTAGAAATCGTGGTGAAAATGAGGGTAATGGAAAAAAATCTAGTATTTTTGGGATAAAATAAAAGCAAAGTTCAGAAGAACCAACGTGAAGCTCATTCGTTTTTGTCAGTAACCACAGATGATTTACTAGGATCATCCTTAAACAGAAAGGGCAGTTACTTAAGTATGTTTGTATATGTGGGCCACAGCAATAGTCTATCAATCAGTAACACATGAATAGCTTATTCATTTGCTCTTTCAACTGAAACATTTTTTTAAAAATTGAATACCTATTAAATATTGTTGGTACTGAGTTAGGCTCATATGGAGATAATAATAGAATAATAATAATAGTAATTTTTATCCGGTACTTTATGCAGGAGGCTAAGCATAATAATCTTTATAATAACCCTGTGAGATAAAGTCCTGTTATCTGCAATTTACATACAAGAAAAAAAGATTAAGTAATTTATCTTAGGTTGTGCAGGTAGAGTTGGCCTCCTGATGCCCAGTCCTTTTAACAGTTTTCTCTTTCCCAGTAGACATAAATTTCATAAGTCTTATAAGAGAAATACAAAGAATTAATGGAATTTCTGAGGAGGGGTGGATAACATCTTTGGGGAGTGGAGCCTCAGGGAAAGCTTCATAAAGGAGAGACATGCAAGATGAAATGAAAATATAAGGTGAGTCTTTGGTATGGAGGGCACTGCATATTAGTTCACAACATGAAGAGTTATCTGAGTCATAAAGTTGATCCATTTATTCACTGTGGCCTTTTGCGAACTCTCCCATGCTGTTTTTTTCTCTAGAGAAAATGTTCAGATTTTTGAGGCTTTGTAGTTGTGGTATTTTACTTTTAGGGGACTTCTTTACTTCTACTCTACTTGTTTGTATGCCTATCCTTATGTATTTAAGTGTAAATATGAATGGATGTAGATTATACTTGATTGTCTTAAGCAGAATAGGTGCTAATATTAACCGGTACTTTAAAAGAAATATAATCCATCTTGATAATTGGGAGTCATTTTCCTTTCCAGACCAGCGTTCATCAGGTTCAGGATTTCTTGTGCCTGTCATCCTACCCCTTAGATTCTGCTGTTTACATTTTCTAAAACTTATTTTATCACATATCTATCCATCCATCAATCCATCTTGGTTTTTTGTTTGTTTTGATATACATTTCAAATTAGGTTGTAGCCATACGTATCTATTAATTCAAATTCAATATATGGTTATGGTCTCCCTATACCCCCCCCCCAAATTACGTATGATGAGAACATCAATCTTAAGTATAATATTTAATGAGTTTTGACAAATGCTTATACGTGGGTAACCCAAACCCCTATCAAGATAAAGAATATTATGGTCACCTCAGAAAGTTCCCTCGTACCCCCACCAGCTAATTTCTACCCCATATCCCCAGAAGCATCCACTTTTGAGTTTTTTCCCCACCACAGATTACTGTCATAGAATTTATATAAATGGGATCTGACAGTATGAATTAACTCTTCTCATTAAAGCTTTTTTCACTTAGCATAGTGCTTTTGCATTTGTTCATATTGTTTATCAACAGTTTGTTACTTTTCATTGCTGAGTAGCAGACTATCGTGTAAATATACTGTAGTTTATCCATTCTTGTGTTGTTGGAACTCTGGGCTGTTTCCAGTTTGGGACCATTATGAATAAAGCTTCCTTGAACATTCTTATATAAGTCATTTGGGGATTTGCAGTTTATTTCCGTTGGGTAAATAGTTAAGAATGTAATTGCTGGGTCAGAGAGATGGTATATATTTGGATTAACAAGAATCTGCTAGAACTTTTTCCAAATGGATGAAACCTTTTGTACTTCCAACACTGTGTGAGAGAGCCTCCTCTTACCAGCATTTTATGTGGTCAGTACTTTTAGTGATTCTCATGGGTGTATAATATTTCATTGTGGTTATAATTTGAACTTCTGTGATAGCTAATGATAGTTAACACTTTTTCATGGTGATTTATAAATATTTTTTGAAGTATTATTCAAATCTTTTGCCATTTTTAAACTTAAAAATTATTTAGGAGTTCTTTATATACTCTGGATACCATTCCTTTGTCAGATATTTTTTTTGAAAAATTTTCTCCATCTTTAAATCTTTTATTTATCTATAGCTGTCTTTTCATGAACAAAGGCTTTTTAATCTTGATTAAATCTAATTCATCAATTTTTATGGCTATTGCTTTCTGTGTCCTTAAGACACAGTCACTACAGATGATGCACATATTCTTTTGTGTTTTCTTCTAGAAGCTTTATAGTTTTAATTCTTTTGTTTAATCTATAATCTATATAAAATTAATTCTTGTCTGTGGTATGAGTTATGGATTCAGGTTTTATTTTTTTCCCCATATTGATAATCCATTTGTTTCATTGTTATTTGTGGAAGACTTTTCTTTCTCTGTGGGATTGCTGTAGCACCTTTGTAGAAAATTGAATGATTTGTAAGTGTGATTCTATCTTGTTCCAGTGATCTGTTTGTCAGTCTATGCCAGTACTATGATATTTTGATTACCAGAGCTTTATGATAAATTTTGAAATGGGTAGTTTATACATACTCTATTTTTCTTTTTCCAAGATAGCTTTGAATTAACGTTTGTTAATTTTTTCTTTTTCCAAGATGTTTTTGTTGATGTTGTTTCACTTACATAAGCTTTTTAGAATCCGTTGTCAGTCTACAAGGACACCTGGGGGATTGATTACAGGTAGATTTGCAGGAATGTATAGCTTAATTTGGTGGGTTGGGGAGAGTTGACTTCTTAAAAATACTGAGTTTTCCAGTTCAGGAACATGGTGTATCTCTTATTTACTTGGGTCTTTTAAAAATTTCTCCCAGCAGTGTTTTACAGTTTATAATCTAGGCATTACACATTTTTTTGTGACATCTATTTCTAAGTGATTTATTGATGTTATATGCTATTATAAATAGAAATTTAAAATTTCATTTTCTAATTGTTTGATACTCATATATAAATTGATTTTTGTATATTGATCTTGTAGTCTCTGACTTTGCTAAAATCACATATTTGTTTAAATAGTTTTGTAGATTACTTAAGATATTCTATGTAAACAGTCAAGTCTCTACATGTCTTTAGCTATAGACAGTTTTACTTTTTCTGATCATCTTTTTTTTCTTGCCTTATTACAGAAGCTAGGATCTTTAGTACATTCTACACTATGTGATGAGAGTGGGCATCCTTTACTTTTTCAGGATATTAGGAAGAAAGCATTCATTCATTATTTGATCATTAAGTACATTCACCAGTAATATGTTAGCTATAGGTTTTTGTAAAAAGCATTTATCTGGTTGAAGAAATTCCTTCTATTCCTATTTTCTAAAGAGTTTTTATTATGAGTCGGTGGATTTTGTTAATTTTTCCATGTTGATTGATGTGCTCATGTGGTTTTTCTTCTTTGTTGTATTAGTATGATAATAATTATGTTTTTTAAAGCAGCTTTCGTAAGGTATAATTTACTTACCATAAAATTAATCTATTTTTTGCATAAAAGTCAATGACTTTTAGTATTTTCCATGGTCATTCTCAATATAACCATAATGTACTTTTATAACATTTCTATCACCCCCCAAAGAAAGCTCAAACACACTTGCATCACTCCCTATTCACACCTCCAGCCTCCAGCAATCCCTAATTTATTCTTTCTATAATTGCCTTTTCTGGATATTTCATATAAAGGGAGTCATACATCATGTCATCTTTTATATTTTTGACTTCTGCCATTTAGCATATGAAGTTCACTCATGTTCCTTTATATTGCCAAATACTATTCCATTGTGGGGATATACTGCATTCTGATTATCGATTTACCAGTTTATGGACATTTGAATTATTGTTGCCATTTTTTGGCTTTTATTAATAATACTATTTTGTATATTTGTGTATAAGTCTATGTGGACATATATTTTTGTAGATATGTAGGAGTGGAATGCTGGGTCATATGGTAAATGTGTATTTAACTTTTTAAGAAACTGCCAAATTGTTTTCCAGAATGATTGTACCATGTTACATTCCCATTGGCAATGTTAAATTGATTTTTGAGTGTTAAAACAACTTTGCATTCTTAGGATAACTCTGCTATATTTTCCATCTTATATATTGCTGGATCTCGCTTGCTTACAATACTTAAGGATTTCTGTGGTTGTGTTCATGAGAGATTTTGGTCCATAATTTTATTTTCTTGTAATGTCCTTGTTGGGTTTTGCTACCGGAATTATCATAAAATGGGTTGGGGAGTGTTCTTTCCTCCTATACTATGAATGAGTTTCATAGAATTTGCCAGTGAAAATATCTAAGCCTGTACTTTTCTTTACTGGAAGGTTTTTTTGATAATGGACTTAACTTTTTGATAAATATGGGCTATTTGGATTTTCAGATTTCTTGTGTCAGTTTGGAAAGTTGTGTTTTGCAAAGGATTTATCTGTTTTATCTAATCAAATTTGTTGGCATGCTCTTATTCATAAACATTTATTTTTTTTTTAAGATTTTATTTATTTATTTGACAGAGAGAGAGACAGCGAGAGAGGGAACACAAGTAGGGGGAGTGGGAGAGGGAGAAGCAGGCTTCCCGCTGAGCATGGAGCCCAATGCAAGGCTCGGTCCCAGGACCCTAGGTTCATGACCTGAGCCGAAGGCAGCCGCTTAACCGACTGAACCACCCAGGCACCCCCTCATAAACATTTCTGTATTATGCTTTTAATGTCTGTAGGATTTGTAGTGATAATCCATTCCAGACATTGACAATTTGCATTTTTCCTCTTCTTTTTCCTTCTCTTATTCATTTGAGTTAGTGGTTTCTCAATTTTATAAATCATTGCAAAGAAACAAATTTGGCTTTGTTAATTTTTTTATTGGTTTGTTTTTTATTTCATTGAATTCTGTGCTGTATTTCCGCTCTTCTACTTGTTTTGTTTTTCTTTAAATTCATAAAATGAAACCTTAAGTCAATGAGAGCTTTTTCTTTTCTAACACTATATAATTCTCTTTAAGAATTGCGTTAGCTTGGGCACCTGGGTGGCTCAGTCGTTAAGCGTCTGCCTTTGGCTCAGGTCATGATCCCAGGGTCCTGGGATCGAGCCCCACATCGGGCTCCCTGCTCGGCAGGAAGCCTGCTTCTCCTCCTTCCACTCCCCCTGCTTGTGTTCCCTCTCTCGTTGTGTCTCTCTCTGTCAAATAAATAAAATCTTAAAAAAAAAAAAAGAATTGTGTTAGCTCATCTCACAACATTTGATAGGATTTTGATCAGAGGCGTTAGTGTATTGTTTTTGGAGGCATTTCTAAAGTTTTTACTGTTATTGGTTTCTTTTTTTTTTTTAAAGATTTATTTATTTTAGAAAGCGAGAGAGTGTGCGAGTGGGGGGAGGGGCAGAGAGAGAGGGAGAGAAGCAGATTCCCTGCTGAGCATGGATCACAATGGGGGCCTATCCCAGGAGCCTGAGATCATGACCTGAGCTGAAATCAAGAGTCGGGACTCTTAACTGACTGAGCCACCCAGGAGCCCCTTGTTATTGATTTCTGTAAATATTTTTACTTTTCTGTTCTATTCCTCTTTTTTTTTTATTGGGACTGCATTTACAATTATATTAGATCTTTGATTTTGTCCTACAGGCCCCTGAGGTTCTATTTGTTTTCTCCCAGTTTTTTCCCTCTCCTTTTTCTTCAGATTAGATAAATTGATTTATCTTTAATTTCACTGACTTTTTTTTATCTAATCTGCTGTTTAGCCTATCTTGTGAACATTTTACTTTAAATATCATAGCTTTCTGTTCTAGATTTTGTATTTGGCTGTTTGTAGTTTGTACTTCTTTGCTGTGATTTCCAATCTTTTCATTCATTATGAGATTTTTTTTTTAAACTTCCATGAACACAGTTATAATAGTTGATTTAAAATCTTTATCTGTAAACAATGAATCATGGAACACTATATCAAAAACTAATGTACTGTGTGGTGACTAATATAATAAAAAGAAAAAAATAAAATCTTTATCTGCTAATTCAGGCATCTGGGTCATCTCTGTTGATTTCTATTGATTGTGTTTTATGTCATGAATGGACCACATTTTCTTGGTTATATGTATGTTAAGTAATTTTGGATTGTATCCTGAACACTGTGAATAATGCTGTGTAGAAATTCTGCATTTTGTTACACTCTTGTGAATTTTGTTGGAAAAATTTTAAGGTGTCTGTTTACTTGGATATACTCAAACTGCAGAACGCAGTGGTTGGCAGTGTTGAAATCTCATGAATGTGAGTAGTTCGTGGTTCAGCCAGACTTTTGTCCAGAGTTTATTTGGGGCTGCTTCTCTCTAGTGCTTTTGTTTCAAGAATTGCTTCTGTCATATTCAAACTGCTGGGAGTGTCCTTAACTTCTGGTTCATGATGTAGATTGGGGCTTTCCCTAAATAAAAAGTCATAAGAAACAAGGAATTTTACATAATACCATTACTTTTTTATACCTGTCAATTCCATTTCTGTTCTTTAACATGTTTGCCTTTGGTTGCTCTTCAGCACCTTCAGAAAGCTGTTTTTAAATAATTTGTCCAGAGTTTATAGTTCTGATCTGTGCTGTGTTAAGAACCGTATTACTATTAGCAGATTCTGCCTCTATCCTAAATTAAAAAAAAACAACAAAAAAAGTTTAATTAATATGCCATTAGTTCACTCAACAATTATGGAGTCTCTTATGTGTGCTTGACAACATAGACCCCTCCTCTCAGGGTTTTCACATGTCCATAGAAGAAATAAATAAAAACAAGTGTGAGAAATACAATAATAGAAATAACTGCTTGGAAAGACAGTAGCAGAGAAAGTGATTGATTCTCACTGGGCTAGGCAATATGGACACACTGGCAGAGAGTTTAAGGAATGCATTCTGAAGGAATATTATATCCTACTTGGAGTTTGAAGGATTAATAGGTGATTTTAGGCAAACAGGGAGTGAGGATGGATGTACTATGCTTTTACGTTTCAATATAGGGACAAAAGAGATGATGTAAAACAGAGCTAAGTTCAGCTGGAAACTTTAAAATCATGCTTAACTTCTCTTGCCTTTCTTCCTTCTATTATGCCTGACTTTAAGATTTCCTCCACTTAAATCATTGTGTGACTGCTCTGCTGATTTATTAAATTCAAATGTGACCTGGCCAGTTTTCTGTGTTCTACAAATATTTAACATTATCCCTTTAACTGGGAGGAGTTGAGAGCTAGAACATAAAAAAAAAACTTAGGTTTTACCCTGGTCCTGAAATTCATCAGCATTTCAAACAGCTGAGGCAACAAATGGACCTTGATCACAGTGGTAAGCTCCTGGTAGGAATTAATTTTGTTTTTAAAGATTTTTTATTTATTTATTTGACAGAGAGAGACACAGCGAGAGAGGGAACACAAGCAGGAGGAGTGGGAGAGGGAGAAGCAGGCTTCCCGCCGAGCAGGGAGCCTGATGCGGGGCTCCATCCCAGGACCCTGGGACCATGACCTGAGCTGAAGGCAGACGCTTAATGACTGAGCCACCCAGGTGCCCCGCTAGAAATTAATTTTTGTTTAGGAATTGATCAATGAACAGTGTTAAGCCCCCTATCAGCTAGTTTATTTTAATGCATTTGTGTCAGTGATCTTTGCTCTATTTGTATAGGAATTTTAATAGATGTGCATTAGAGGCCTATTCATTTTACTTTTGCTAATAGTTCCAGGCTCATATTAATGTCTAGATTAACTCTCCATGTTAGTAGTTGCTGGGTCCCTCAAACCATTGGCACTAAGAACCAAGAAAATCTTAACCTTCCATCTGGAGAAGGGGTTAGACTCAAATAATTTTGAAACCTGGAGTCCCTTAATTGGGAGAAAAGGAGCTAAGATGAACAAATCAGCAAGTGTTAAATTTTTGATTTGGTTAACGGGTTTTAGAGGAAGGCATAGCACCCTTCAGGGGTTACCAATTGCTCTTAAGGTAAAGCTGAAAATTCTTAATATTACCTGTAAGCCCCTACATGATCTGATACCAGCATAGCTTACTATCTCATCTCACTCTTCCATTCATTATTCCTTCCTCTTCCCCCTTGCTGTCTGCACTCCAGCCACACTGGTGTTCTTTTATTATCTTTTATTAGAGGTTCTGATTGTCCTAGGGCTTTGGTAAACCCTATTATCTCTGCCTGAGAGGAGAAAATAACTTTCTCCTCTCCCAAATTAATTTTTCAGATATTTCATGGCCTCTCCAAATAAGGTAAAATGCATTAATTATCTCATTGTGCTAGAATATAAGAGTATGGCACCAGGAGTTTTCATCTTAACTACTGTATTTTGAGTACCTAATATAGGCCTTTGCATATGGTATGTGCTGAGTAAATATTTGAATGAATAAATGAATGAATAAATCCAGAGATGAATCGATTATTCAGAATCCCATTTAGTTCATTTTCAGTGAGAAACAAATCTGCCAAAAATTAGTGTGAAGAATTTATTCCTACCACTTCCTATTAAAGTGTGGAGGTAAATCTCCAGAAATAAATAACCAGTTGCTTTTAGAGATTTATTGTCTCATTGTTTGACTATGATCCCTGGTTACAGCATAATGAGTAATGCCTACCAATCTGTGGTACTTATTACATAGATGATGCCCAGTGCATACACTAAATTGAACTACAGTAAATAACATTATGTCTGACTTTTCACTCAGTCTGTTACAAAGATAGTTATGTGTAAGAAGTACTGTAATTCTTTCAACATTCTACATTAGTTAGATTTTTAAAAAATTAGGTTTTTCCTTAGGGGTTTGAGCACCATTTTGATTATGGTTCTTCTAAAGAGATATGTAGAAACCAGTAAAGGTTTACACAGTTAAAGCTATTAAAAATAGGTTAGATGAAGTTTGATAGCTTATATGAAATACTCTGAAGGGGTACCTATATTAAATTAAGATGATTTTTTACCTGCTTTAATGAAAAGATGAGAAAAGTATAGCTTTTAATAGGAAAAATTTATTTCAGATGAAAGAAAAACATTTTGAGGGTTAAGAGTGAAACAGACTTAGAAATATTCTAGGAATATTTCTTGAAGTTCCTTGAAGACAGTTCATCCTTGAAGACCCTTTAAAAAGAAAATAAGAAAATATTAGTTGTAAAAATATTTCATTGAATAAAGACAACTAACTTGGACAAGACCTCCTACTTATTTCCAGTTGTGATTATGTGATTGCCTAGTTTTATTTAATGTACTTATTTTCAATGGGTCACATAGAATTATTGGCTCAATCACTTTTTTTCTTTTTATGTGTACCTGAGAGTATGATTCATACCTGCATGAATGAATGTTGTGCTTTGTCTCTCTCTCTTTTGTTTTCTTACAGTGCCTGGTATAAGGGGCTTACATTTTAAGATTGAGATTTACTTTTTATTTTTTGTTTTTATTTTTAAGATTTACTTTTTAAGTAAATCTTTTTTATTTATATTTATATATATATACTTATATATATATTTATACTTTTTATTTGGAATTTGAGATAAAATATCTCATTTTATCTGAAGTCTTTAAAACTTCCACATGATTTTGGGGCCCTGGGTGGCTCAGTTGGTTAAGCATCTGACTCTTAGTTTTGGGTCAGGTCATGATCTCATGGGTTGTGGGATTGAGCCCTGTGTCTGGCTCCCCACTCAACAGGGAGTTTGCTTGAAAGATTCTTTCCCTCTGCCTCTCTGCCCCTCCTGCTCCCTCAAATAAATACATCTTTTAAAAAAAGAGAAAAACTTTCACATGATTTTTATTCTCCTTAGAGAGTCATAGCAGCAGAGGGGCACTTATGCCTTTGAGACTTCGGTCCCAAAGAAGAGCCTCTGCTAGAAGATATTAATAATTAGGAATAGATTGGGGTTAGAGACCAGTGAACTCACAATATTTTTTAATTAAACATTTTTTCTGAGTTTAAAAATATGTTCCCTTAGTGAAAAATTCAGGGTAGTTAGAAGCAATAATCATCCATAATAGTGTAATCGAAAGTCCATATTTATAACTTGGTATAAGTTCCTTCTGAGTTTTTTTTTTTGTCTTTGGTAGGCACTTGGCAAAATAAATATCTCACCCATGTTGGTATGTATTTGGAATGTTGCAACCATGGTGTTATGGGTTGAATTTACCGCCCTCTCCCCAACAACAATAACAAAAAGGTAGGTTGGAGTCTTAACCTCCAGTAACATAGAATGTGACCTTGGAGATAGGGTCTTTACAAAGATAAATCAGTTAAAATGTAATCATTAGGGAAGGCCCTAATCCTGTATGACTGTTATTCCTATAAAAGAGGAATTCTGAACACAGATGTACATAGAGGGAAGCTGATGTGAAGAGACACAGGGAAGATGATATGAAGATGATCATCTATATGCCAGGGAGGGAGGCCTGGAACAGATCCCCTATCTCAGCAGTCCTCCCAGGGAAACAACCCTCTTGACAACTTGATCTCAGACTTTCAAACTGTGAGACAATAAATTTGTTGGTTAAGCCACCTAGTTTGTAGTATGCTGTTAACACAACCTTAGCAAACTAATACATATCAAATTGCCTTACAGTAATTTTATAATTACTTTATATCTTGATTGTTGAAGTTTTCTTAAATTTGTTTTTTTGCTTATGTTGGGTATAAGCCAACTAGATTATGAAATTATTTGAGATCCTGTTTATATGTCCCTTTCTTTCCTTTCCCTACAGTATTTTGTATAAGATGTGAAAGATGTTTGTGTGATGCAAATAGGCATGCTTTTGATGAAAAGAATTTATGTTACGTAGAAGCAACACTATGTCCAATATAGAATTGGGGAGAAAGTGTTTAATTTTAGAATTTTTTTTTTTTTTTAGCTGAATGAATTTGGTTATTTTATGGTCTTAGAATCTGATATATGTGTATAATATTTATATATTATATGATATATGTATATAAAATATTTGTGTGTTTGGATTATGTCATTAGAATTTTTATATTAAAATTAATATAACCATATTATAAGGCAATTAGGATAAGAAGAAAACAAGATGACTCATTGTTCCACCACTGAAACACTGTAACTACTAAACAACTTATACTAAGTTGTTTTTCTTTTAGATTTTCACCTATAGAGAGAACTGGTTTATTTGTATAATTATAGTCACATGTGTGTTTGTGTATATAAATTTAAGATTTTTAGCTAACATATTACAAAAATTTACTTCTTCTTATACAGGTTTGTCAACTAATTTAGAATGGATGTATAATATCCTATTTGTGTATATAATGCATTTTTGTAACTTTCCTATTTTTGGATATTTAGGTTGTTTCCAATTGTTGACCACGACAGACATGCTGCAGAGAACACTTTTGTGCATAAATATGTTTCCATCATTAGGATTATTTTTTTGAAGTTCAGTTTAAAAAAGTCAGACTTTTAGGTTAGAGTAATGAAATATCTTTTAAGGCTCTTCATACATATTAAATTGTGTTTTACCAAAGGGTTGTACAGTTTTCAAAGAAATTATTTCTTACGTATTCCAATTTGGAATCCAATTTGCAGTACTTACTGATACTTATTTTGACGTGCATAATTAGTTTTAATGGTTGTTTTCAGCTACAGCTTGCCCATCTTTTTGTTAGTAATTTTTTAAGCCCATGATTTTAAAGATTTTATTTATTTATTTGACAGAGAGAGGCACAGCGAGAGAGGGAACACAAGCAGGGGGAGTGGGAGAGGGAGAAGCAGGCTTCCCGCTGAGCAGGGAGCCTGATGTGGGGCTTGATCCCAGGACCCTGAGATCATGACCTGAGCCGAAGGGAGACGTTTAAGCCCATGATTTTAGAGAAAATCCTCCCTTTACCATTATATATGAAAAAAAACGTGTATATATATATAATGTATACATATTAACGTATATATAAAATTAGCATTACTTATAAGTCTTGATCATCAGATATCTCATTGATGAGTTGTTATAGGAAGGGACCTTGCGTAACAGGGAATTCAACTGAAAGGTATAAGGTAGTAATTTTGACTTTTGGCAGATGGCTGAAAGTTCAAATCCTTGTATCTGGACTTATGGTGCATTTGAGTTGGTTTTAGATTAGCTGTGTACCCAAAATGTCTGACATGGTGGGTAGTGTGGGCAAATGATAATGTTTAAACATATTTGAATAGTTGATAACATAATAGTTACAAAAATGAATTATTATACATTGAAACAGAAGTTCAGTCAGTGGCTACAAATGAATGCATACATTCAGAGATAAAGACTTTTGTGAGCTTGGTAGGTGACTTTTGTGACCTTGGTAGGACCTCAGCTCTAGGTTTTCTCTGCCCCTGACCTTCTGGTAGGGAAACTAAAGTTAGCTCAGGACACCAACGCAGAATCCCATTTCGAGAACCAGCTAAACCCAGTGAGCATTAGGGGTAAAAAATTTATTCCCCAGAATATCTGAATTAGAGCACAGAGCAGAAAGACTAATTCTCAGTCTTACCTGCCAGTGGGACTTGAGTCCTTAATATCTGCTAGGCTTGAGGCTGAGCCTTTGTTACTTGAGGCTGTTGGGATTTGGAAGAGCAGGGATTCAACCTTAGATAAGTTAAGTGATTGCGCAAGATCATATTTTCGATTTGAGTTGGTGTTAGAATTGTCATCTACATCTTATACTCACTTCTTTTCTAATCTAGTGCTTTCAGCTGTATAACACCATCTTGAATGTCAAAATTAAGTATAACCTCATAGTTATTTCACAAAGTATGATTATTGCTATAAAATCTAAAAAATAACTTGCTACTTGGAGAAGCGTTTTTGAATAGATGAATCTTGATATTATATAAATATGAAGTTTCATAAAATACAAATTTAGTATGGTTTTATTATTTATTTTACTTTCATTTTCAAACCATGGTAATTAGCTTGCCACATTTTATTGAATTTTAGCAATATTAGGGTTAAGTGTTGAATGAATTCTGATACCTGAAATGGTAGTCAGAAGAGTTGGGCCTCTTAAAAGTTATATATCTGTATAATCTTCACTATGATGGAATTTATATTCTAGCGAAGATCAGCTTTGTTTTGGAAGTGTTCTGTGGCAAACTTACCTTTACAGTTGATCTTTTGAGTCGTTATAGTAATAATGAAACAAAACTGAGAACCTACAATTGTCCTTATTTTATAAATGAGGAAACATACCCAGAGGTTATGAGAATGGAATGATAGGGGCACATTGGAAAATCATGCTTTTGATTTGTATGATTTGAATATTTAGCAGATTTGGTTTTAGAAAAGGTTATTCTTAAGTGTGTGTGTGTGTTTTCTGATTATAATAGCATATATGCTCATTGAAGATCATTTTGAAAATTTATGTGAAAGAAGAAATTAAAAATTAACAGTAATCTCATCACTCTATATTAATCACTGTAAATACTTCAATATTTGTTAATACCGTTATTTATGTTACTAGTCAAAGTGCTGTGGAAGCAAGACCACTGGACTGCAAATAAGGAAACCTGTATATTCTGCCTGTCCATTACCTTAGTTGTTGACCTTGGTTGTAGGGTTTCTTTATTGCCAATTTTTTATTTTAATCATGAAGGATCCCTTTTCTTATCCTCTCTTTTTCCCAATTTCTACTAAATTACTTTTAACAAATAAATACTACTTTGATTTATGGGGGATAAATAGTTTAACAGTACTGCTTTTATCTACACTCAGTGAAGAACAAAGGAAGATGATGTTTAGGTTAGCTAATACACTTTTAATTCTGGGTACATAGTATGTTAGACTTTTTGAAGTATTGAAAATAGATTGAGCATTGCCCATTTGACTCTATAAAGGCCTAGGGTCTCCATGAAGGGAGTAATTGGAGTAGATGGTTTATAGTAAGTTTAAAATGCTGCTGCTCTGATTCCATTGCACATTGGTATGTCCTTATTATTATTATTCCCCAAATGGTAATTATTTTGCTTTCTAGACCAGTAAGCTAATATATCAAAAACTGTTGCACTTGAGTAGTTATTTTAATGTGAGTAATTTATGAGTTACAGACATGATATCACTCAAAGTTAATCATATTCTTTTGCCTAATATCCATTTTATGAGAAACTGAAAGTTATTCTTTGTATTTTTACAACCTTATCCCAATCAAATATTACTAAAACTGTTGTCAAAAAAAAGTTTTTACATTTTATTTTATTTATTTATTTTTTTAAAAAGATTTTATTTATTTATTTAATTGACAGAGAGAGAGAGAGACAGCATGAGAGGGAACACAAGCAGGGGGAGTGGGAGAGGGAGAAGCAGGCTTCTGGCTGAGCAGGGAGCCCGATGCAGGGCTCGATCCCAGGACCCTGGGATCATGACCTGAGCCAAAGGCAGTCGCTTAACCAACTGAGCCACCCAGGCACCCGTTTTTACATTTTAATGTTCTCCTTTTGAGGCTGAGTACTATGAAGATGTTATTCAAAGTTGCATTCATTGTTGTAATTTCTGGCAACATGTCTATCAGTTTCTACTATCTGATGCTTGTATGTCATACTAACAGTGTTAAGTACCGACAAAGGGGTTTTCTGGTATCTTAACAGGTTTTATATTTCCCTGCTTAGTGCCAACTCCAGCTGACCTTATTATTATAATGAAACCAATGAGATACATCATGATACCTTTTTCAGAGTGCCATTTGGCTTACTTTTACTTCTTTTATGTAGACACACCTCCAGTTTCATGCTTATCAGATATTTTTCAGTGTAGACTTGATAAAGTCATGTAACTAAAAACAGCATGTCTCTTACCTTACTGTAGTATTAAAGAAACATTGCAAATGCTTATTCTGATAAAAACCAAATAAAACTGAGGGAAAATTTAGTCCTGCATTTATTCTTTAATAATTTCTTTGTAAGAATAATATTTTAAAATGTTTTTTTGATTAATAAAAGTTATTTAATCCATTGTTTGTATTCCTTCACTGACTCAGGGATGACAAAGCTATATAAAAAGTGGGCATAGAAATTAAGTTTACTCTTTTAGCAATTTTAGTTGATACCTTAATAATAAAATAACAGTTAATGCTTTTGATACTTTTATTTTATTATTATTTTTTATTATTGGTTTTTGTTAAGTTCAGCTTTTTAAAATGTGAATTCAGATTTGAGAATTAAAATACATTTAGGAATTAAAATGAGTTGTGTTCAGTTTGACAGAAAGGCTATTCTGGTAACACTAGATACCTTGAGGTTAATTCTAAGCCATGTTCTTACTTCTTGCAGTTCTGCACGTCATTCTTCCATGGGCATTGCTTAACATACAAATCTCTGTGAGCAAGTTTTCTCTCCTGTCAACTTGGTGTAGTGCAGTGATTCTGCATGTGGTCACCAGTTATTGTATACTTATTTGCCAGGCACTATGATGGGAAATAGCAATTAAATATTTGGGTTTTGGGTGCCTGGGTGGTTCAGTCGGTTAAGCGTCTGCCTTCTGCTCAGGTCATGATCCCAGGGTCCTGGGATCCAGTTCCGCATCGGGCTCCCTGCTCAGCCAAGAGCCTGCTTCTCCCTCCCTCTGCTGCTCCCCCTGCTGTTTTCGCTCTCTCTCTGTCTCTCAAATAAAGAAAGAAAATCTTAAAAAAAAATACTTGGCTTAGGTCACATTAATCTAGTTATAGACAGAAATAGAAAAATAGCAATTACACATAGATAAATGCTTTCATAAGGATAGGCACAAGGGGGGGGCGCCTGGGTGGCTCAGTCGTTAAGCGTCTGCTTTTGGCTCAGGTCATGATCTCTGGGTCCTGGGATCGAGCCCCGCGTCGGGCTCCCTGCTCTGCCGGAAGCCTGCTTCTCCCTCTCCCACTCCCCCTGCTTGTGTTCCTTCTCTCGCTGTCTCTCTGTCAAATAAATAAAAATATTTTAAAAAAAAATTTAAAAAATAAAAAGATAGGCACAAGGTATATGTGCTTAGGAAATGGCATGAATTGGGGGATGGGTCAGAAAATGTTTTCCTTTAAGAAATAAGTCCTGAGTGGAATCTTGTTACCCAGATCAAGGGGATTAAAAAGGGCATTTCAAGCATGTGCAGAAGCTTAGCGATGTGAGAAAACATAACCTATTCTTTCTTTGTCCCGTTTCTCCATCATGGGATCTTTTTCCATAAAAAAGTTTCTTTGTATTCTCACCCTTTCCCTCCAGTTATTTTACCTCCTTACCTGGAATCTAAGTGCTTTTTCTTCTTCCAAGTTCAGTGTGCCTCAAGATGAGCTGAGAATCTGGTGTTCTCCAGATATTTTGCTTCTAGATCACTTTTTTAAAGTTACCTTTTTCCAGCAATCCCTTTCTATTTTGAAATTTGTGCTATACCTGTGATATCAACCTTGTTCCATTATCTATTAACCTATAGAATATTCCTCAAGGACTTTTGTCACCATTTTCCTTTGTAGCCTGTCTGTCTTCTAAGAGTTCATGGATAACTTCACCTCACAGGTAGAGGTTTCCTGCAGAGTAAGTCTCTCAGTTCATTCCTGTTTGAACAACTTACATTTTCATACCACTTTAGCAACTGGCTCGCCAGACATCAAACTTTGGAATCACCAGAGCTGTTGTTTTAAAAATCTTGAATGCTATAATTATTTATTCTGATATCAACATATCTTTTGTTTTCATTTCCAATAACCTGACTTTTGCCCTGACATCTGGTTTCTTAAATCTCTTTGCTTCATTCTTCTTTCTACCAAATTCAGATCCAATTGAATATTGTTACAGATAGGCACATATGTGAGAGTCTTTGGCTTATTTGACCTTGGCACTCTTATTTTTTGATAATCCCATAAAAACATATGTATATGTTCTGTATCTTAGTTGTAAGTTAGCCTGGCAATGCTGGCGAGAAAAATCCCATAATTATCTTGATTGGTTTATTAGAAACCATGTTTTTAAATGTTTTAAATATTATCTGGCTTCTTAGTGTTTCCCAATAATTTTTTAATGGTTTTAGTTTTGTTGTATATGCTCTCAGACTTTTTCCAGTGCATATGAAGACTGGTGGTCAGTCATCCAGTCCCCATTCTCAATAATAAAATAATACTCGTGAGTCACTCTCCATCTTGTGATCTAGAATAATGCCAGTATTTTTGAAGCTCCCTGTATGTTACTTCCCAATCCTCTTCTCCTCAGAGTAACTAATTTTGAATATTACATTTATATTTATCATTCTCTTCCCTTTCATATGGTTTTAAAAACGTGTATATGTATATATGTGTACATCAGCTGTTTGTTGCTTAGTTAAGATTTTTTTAAAATAAGCTTTATAAAATGGAAGCCTATATGTGATTTTCTGAAAAAAATTTTTTTTTTGGACTTAACATCATGGGTTTGAATTCATTCATTTGACTATCTTAAACCTCAGCACAATGCTATGAGATAGATACTATTATTATCCAGACCTTACAGGTGTGGAAGCTGAGCACAGATGTATATTTAAGTGACTTGCATGAGGTTATACCTCCAGTTAGTTTCAATGTCTAGATTTTAACCCAGGAAGTCTATGATCTCAAAGTCCAGACTCTTAGCTCTTATATGGTGTTTACATTCATTGCTAATCAGGGATATGTCTGTGTTTATCTTCTTTTTTTCTCTCTCTCTCTGTTTACATGTATTTAAAATACCAACAGATATCTACAGGGAATTAAGAATCAGATGGACAGTACATTTCTTTATCAGGAACATCAGATTCCATAAGACAGTACCCTGATAAAATGACTAAGGGAAAATAACTTTGAATATACCAACGTCTTATCCAGACGGATTAACATTTTAGAATAAGGGAGAAATAAAGACAATTTCAGGCATACAGGGACTCAGAAACTGTCCTGTCTGTTGATTATTGCTGAAGGAATTACTCATGATATACTCTAGCAAGAAGAGCAGTGAACCGGGTTAAAATAGTGGGATACGGGATGTAATGATGCACAAAGAAAGCTGTAAAACATGTTGTTAAATTTAAATAGAATTGAAAAAGTTATATAGGAGTTGGGAGAGGAAGAAGTGTAGAAGAGAACAAAATAGTAAGCTATGTTTCTGGTCCTGTTTGGGGGGGAAGGACAGACATACTTACTGACGTCAGATTTGGCTAGGAAAAAATAACTAATGATAATAACCTACATTTCACTAAGCATTTAGTGTATAGTAGATATTTTGTAAAAATTTTACACGAATTGTAAGATATACATATATCTTGAATATGAGTACACTCTTGTGAAGGTGTTTAAGCCAGCACTTCCTGCCTTTGTTTCCCTCTGTTTTAGACAACCAGTGTTTTAATTGTTTATTCCAATTCTCTATCAAACTATTACTCTGATTAGGATATCTCCCTGCCCGTTGTTAGATGTTAGGAACTGTAAAGTGTGTATTCCTTGGTCTGAAGAAATTGACCATCAGCTGTCCAAATTGGTGCAATGTCATCTGTTCTGGTTATTTTATAGTACTCTGAGCATTTGCATCTATCCATGGGTAAGCAAAGCCCAGTCCATAGGCAGGGTCTATTCCTGGCAAGACCCCCATCTGTAGCCTCCATCACTACTAGCATCAGTCTGATTTGCCAGCTGTGTGTGGTTAGGGCCTTCCCACTAGGGAATCTGCCACATAGTCATCTGTAGTCTGTCTCTCTCATTGGCCAGCAGAACAGTTTTTATTGTCATTTTATGCTTTAGAGGATACAAGAGTAACATGTTTAGATTCAGCCCATCTCTGCATTGCTGTAGTACCCCCATGTCTACTCATTTCATGGGCCCAGATGGCCAGCCTAAGTGAGCACACAGTGATACCTTCTTATCGATTCCAGTCACCTTCTGAATATGGAAGAGAGTTCTTCTTCTTTTTTTTTTTTAATTTTTTATTGTTATGTTAATCCCCATACATTACATCATTAGTTTTAGATGTAGTGTTCCATGATTCATTGTTTGTGCATAACACCCAGTGCTCCATGCAGAACGTGCCCTCCTCAATACCCATCACCAGGCTAACCCATCCTCCCACCCCCCTCCCCTCTAGAACCCTCAGTTTGTTTTTCAGAGTCCATCGTCTCTCATGGTTGGAAGAGAGTTCTTCTGATGGCCTTCAACATGTCCTACTCTAATGCATCCCTGATATTCCAGTAGTGACTTCCATAGGGCCGTCCCTAATGCGAACATCCCTTGTATAGGCCAAGTTTCCATTGCCCTCCTGTCTGACCATAGGAGCAAGCCACTGGCCATTGCCTATGAGTCGGTAAATACCCAAACATAGAGGCTTTTACCGATGTTCAGTTCTTCCATCACTGCTAGGAAAAATGCAATTCGGTGTACCAAGCTGATCTATTTTTACCTTTTCTTCACTCAGCGTGGTGATCTTCCAAACAGGATGTTGTCCATTCACCTTGGAACTGCTGTCCACAAATCAAACAGCTCTTTGTTGATCAGTCAAGAACTGTTAATATGGCACTGTCCAAGGGACAATAGAATCCAGCACCTTGTCACACAGTTTCAGTGTCAGTTCTAGGGGAAAAGAGACTCCCTGCTCCTGAGAATCTCCTCCTTGCATTTCCCAGGCAGCATGATCCTGTATAAACTGTATTCATTTTATTATGTTACTCTTCTGTACACTGCCATCCCCATTAGAATGTTTCTCTGACATCATCCTAGACATTATGGCTATTTCAGGTTTCAAGATCATTTTGTGTCCTTCAGTCATAGGGATGGCTTCAATAAATAATGCCCAATAGCAAGGTAGTGAATGCCCCTCAAATGGAAATTCTGTAGTCCAGCGTTCTAGTAGTCATTGCTGGGAGGCACTCACAGGCTCTTGCCATAAACCCTTGTCTGTGCTCCACATGGGGCTATTGCACAAAGAATTTGCTGCTACCGGCGCTTGAGCTTCTATTCCACAATGTGTGGACTCCGGCAGTTTTATTGGTTCCTGTTTAGCATGCCAATTAATATTGCTTGAAGGGCATGATTTACATGCCTTGTGGTGTACAAGGGGAAATGGTAGGGGAAATGTTTCCTACTCAGATATAATGTCTATCTCCATAATACAATCAGATAAAAAGAGATGCAACCACTTCACATAAAGCCTGTTCAAACATACCAGTTCTGCTACAAACCCTCACCTTAATTCCATCAACTCTTAACATTCCTAATGTAGCTTCTGTTAGGACTTTATCCATAGGTTTTGTTTTTTGTAATACTAGGTAGGGAAAGGTGTTCCCCAGCCAGACGTAATATCCATTCCCATTAAATGTTCAGGTAAAGTTGATACAACTCTTTTAACGTCATAACTGCTTAAACATTTCAACTTTCATATCATATTATAGACTTTTAAATTTTTTTCAAAATGTGGTAAATTGGATGGATTTGTTTGGGTCGCTGTAATGTTGGCAGACTAGCAGAGGATCTGCTTGTTTGGCCCACCCTGCTTTTGGTAGTGCTGTATTAAAACCTGTGTTTTAACCTTATCACTGTCCATTTTATTTATCCCATATCTTAATAACCATCTCAAGATTTCTACCCTCTTAGGATGAATCCTCTGACTCTCCCCTTTATGATGATTCTTTGTTTTGTCTCTGTCAATATTTGCTTTATTCATCTTCTTAATACCTGTTTAAAAATTTCCAGCTTGTTGGGAAAAGTCCCTTGACTCTCCCTTCAGCCTCTTCCCATTCTCTAATTAACCTAATGTTTTTATTAGCATCTGTAAAACCCATAAGGGAAAGCTGAGTCACCAAATTTAATAAAGCTTCTAGAACTGTTTTCACTTTTGCAGTAATCAGGTTATATGAGGTAGCCATGTGAAAGAGGCCCCCTTAACTGCATTTTCACAACCTGGATAATGGGTATATTCAGTAGTGAATGTCCTGGTCATCATAAAGCTAGTCTAGTATGGTTTGTATGTCAAGCATATTGGCTGCTTTATCTGGGGTGTTCCACTTAGCATTTATGGGGAGTGGTAGGCTGTTCCCTTTCTGAGGGTAAACAGACTTTATAGTGGCTTTTATCCAGTCTACCATGCTGGCTCTTTCCTCAAGAATAACTTCCTGTGTGTGTGTCTGGATTACCGATAGCCATTTGTGATTCTTTCATAGTGAGCTGTGGATCCTATATCAGCCCAGATACACTTCCAACTCTCCATCATTCAAGGCCAGACACTCCTCCTAAATTAGTCACTCTCATAATCCATTTTAGTAAAGGTTCTTCAGGACGCTGATGATACCAATTTACAAAATGAAACAACTTCACAATATTTTCAGTTCTTTGCTGGTTCTGTCCTCCCTCTGTGTGGACTACCTTCTTGGTGAACCAAAGGTCTTAGAGGTACTCTCTG
Organism: Phoca vitulina; assembly: GCF_004348235.1. Taxonomy (NCBI): domain Eukaryota; kingdom Metazoa; phylum Chordata; class Mammalia; order Carnivora; family Phocidae; genus Phoca; species Phoca vitulina. Next base: position 66,439,885 of record NW_022589708.1, on the reverse strand, counting down.
TTGTTTCTGCATAATTTTTCCTTTGGGGAGTGGATTTGAGGCTAGTGGCCTAAGCCCAAACTGACTGATATTTGAGCTTCGTCTATCATCAAGGTCTAACTCAGCACTTTTAATGTTATTTTAAGCTATTACAGATAATAATAACCAAGAGATTTCATATTTTGTCTTTTTCTTATTAGTTTGCATTTCTTTATGCATCCAGTGAACCAACTCCCAAGGAGTTGCATTCATCTGTAAATTCCTTTGCTAACTGTTCCCTTTAGCAACTGAGCACAGCATAGCTGCTGCTCCATACTGTGGGTAACACATGGCCACCCAGTAATCAAAGGTTCTTCATCCCCCACCCTTTCATTCTTTCCTTTCCCAAACCACAGGTTTCTGGGAGCCAAGCCCCTTCCAGCAAGTCTCATTTCTCTGCCACCAACTATAATTCTGACACCAATTCAGATTCTGATACCATTTATGCTGATACCAGTTTTTCCCTATACCGCAAAGCAGTTGGCTCAGTTTGGACACTGTCTACCTGGAGATAGCGTCAGATCCCACAGGTTAAGGGCTCAGTCCTACAAGACTGGTGCTCCCCACCCCCAGATGCCAGTTGTAAGTCCAGGTTGTTACCTGTGCTTCTTATCAGCTGGCTATAGATTGGAGGCTCCGATGACCCCTTCTTTGGGTTCAGTTAATTTGCTAGAGTGGCTCACAGAACTCAGAGAAACAGTTTATATGCTCGATTACCAGTTTATTACAAAAGGATATAACTCAGGAATGACCAAATGGAAGAGATACATAGGGCAAAAATATGGGAAAAGGGGCATGGAGCATCTGTGGTCTCTAAGTATGCCATTGTTCCTGAATCTCTGGGTATTCACCAACCTAGAAATTCTGTGAACCCCATCCTTTTGGGGTTTTATGGAAGCTTTATTACATAGGCATGATTGATGAAGTCTTTGGCCATTAGTAGTGATTGAACTCAGTCTCTAGCCCTTCTTCTCTCCCCAAACATGTGTTTGGGGGTGGAGGTGGGGGTGGGAGGTCTAGACTGAAAGTTCAAACCCTTTAGTCCCAAGGTTGGTTCCCCTGGCAACCAGTCCTCAAGATTAGGTTACCTAGAGGCTTCCTCAAAGTCACCTCATTAACATGACAAAAGATACCTTTATTTCTCTCTTCTGTTAGGAAATTCTAAGGGTTTGAGGAGCCTATGCCAAGAATAGGAACAAAGTACAAATATATATATATATTTCTTATTATAAATCACAATATCACATCAGGTCAGCTCTCAGAAAGTAGAAAATGTAGTACATTCAAGGACAGAGACAGACACATAAATAATTGGAGATTTTAACACTTCCCTCTCCATCCAAGGCAGATCATATTCATGAAATCTAGCAAGTGTATTGAGTACCTTAAAATATGATCAAGAATGGATCCTATTTATATCAAACTCCAAACCCTGACATTAGTGAATGATACCTTCTTTTTAAGTGCCATGGAACATTAATGAACATTGAACGTGTTAGAAGCCAACAAAAAATTCTCAGTGAATTCTAAGAAGAGAAATAATAAAAACAGCATTCTCTGATCACAATGCAAAGTGTTAAGAATGAACAACCTCAATCCAAAAACAGCAAGGAGAAAAATGATTCACAGAAGACGCCGTCAAATGACAGAACTAAAATAATTTAGTAATGTGTTGGATGTCCTTTATTCAAAGGAAAATAATCCATAGATTGAGGGAGTAAAGTCCCTCACAAGCAGTGGAACACTCTTCCTGAGGAGTTTTGGGTAAGAGGGATTTTTATAGAGCATTAATAGCTGCATTTTGGAAACAGGGCATGATTGGCTGAGGTTGCACGTCTGACATATTTTGAAAAATTAAGGAACAAGGAAATAAGTATAGAGCCCAGAATTGGCTTGGTATTTGGGGATGGGATGACTGGATATATTGCATTTGATGGTCAAGTGTAGCATTTACAGGAATACAGAAGTTTAGTTTGCTGAAGTAGTGACAGAGATGCCTAAAAATTTCTTTTTTTTTAAAGAGTTTATTAGAGAGAGAATCATAAGTGGGGGGCGCGGGGAGAAGGGGCAGAGGGAGAGGGAGAAGCAGGCTCCCCGCTGAGCAGGGAGCTCGATTCAGGACTCGATTCAGGACTCGATCCCAGGACCCTGAGATCATGACCTGAACTGAAGGCAGATGCTTAACCAACTAAGCCACCCAGGCGCCCCTAGAAATTTATTTCATCTTGGGCCTAGGAATTTATTTCAACAATAGAAAACACAGATGATAGGAAAAAATTGATATATTAGTGATCAAAGTAAGTGACAGGACTGTGTGTGTGTTTGTATGTGTATGTATATAACTACATGACTGAGATTATAATGTGGGGAAGAAAATAAAATTCTGCATATGCTTTTTACAAGAGCTTATAAGTGGTAAAATGATAGCGAATGAACCAGATAATTAGCAATCCTCATTCCCCCTCTTCCCACCTCCCCAAAACACTAACTTTGTTAAAAATACACAAATATGACTTTAAGATAAAAAGGATAAAGACAGTCACTAACTGATTACATTTTCATTTATTCATGTGGAAAGAATGTAAGTAATTTTAATTCCACCAAGTATGTGATTGTTTGTATGTTCCCTTATAGTTACACTATGAACTTTTCATCCATGTACATTTTATTCCTTAACTTGAATTTTGGTCTGACTTAGAGTTGGTTAGGTTGCTTTATCTTCTATCTAGATCTAAAGGCTGTGTTCATATCTTCTGTGAATTGCAGGATGTTTGAAATAGTTTGCTGTGATGAGAAAGGAAATTAAAGGAACAAAAAAAACAATGGACCATTAGACTGGTGTATGTCACTACCACTGACAAGCTTTGTTATTTCCTCTTGAGAAGTTATTTGTTTCGTTAATGCCCTTTACGTCCCTCTTGTGCCATTTGGGAAGCAATTCTTGTAGGTTAGGGATATCTCCATATTTTGCCTCTATAGAAAATACCAGTGCACTTATTTGATCTACACAGTAGCTTATTTATTTCAGCAAGTCTATACCATTGAAGAAAACAGTTATGGTATTTCCAGTGGGCGCATGACATGATAAAGGTCCTAGCTGATTAAAGATCCAAATAAAGAGAAGTTAGAATACACAGTGTTTGCCTAGACCTTAGAAATTACTCATTTCAAAAGAGAGCAGTAGAGCAAAGTATGTGAAGTTGATCCAATGCCATTATGCACACGATAGAATCAAAATAGAGCTATTATCTTTAAAGAATCTTGAGAATTAAAAGGATTCAATGTTTTATCATAACATTTACTGTCTTTCCCAATTTTTCATTACTTTATTTATTATATACTATGCATTCTGCTAATGTTGATTACTATCTGTGTGCCAGGCATTGTGCTAAGTGTTATAGGTGAAGTGGTGAACTGTATTTTGGGACAATTCTCCTTTTTTTTTTTTTTTTATCAGGATTTGTTCTAGAATATCTTTTCAAGGATTTTTGTATAGGAAATAGTCTTGAAAGAGATATTTAGGGCACGGGGCAGACTTATTTCTTAACCATGATAATAAAGGTATCTCTATCTAAGGCAAAAATTGGTCAGGCTTGCTACATACAGCCCCTTTAAAAGATTGGAGTTTCTGTGGGTGCACCATCACTTGGGCTTGCCTATGCATCAGCCCTGTGGACTTTGGAGGACAGAGGGAACCAATGCAAGCAGGAAGCTTATACAGCCTATTGTGCTTGAGTAATAAAATCCTTTGTCTGTGACCTGGGAACCACCTCTTTTGCCAGCATTTATGAAACAGGCTAATTTGTTAGCTTGCAAGTAGGAGAAGATCTCAGACCTTTCATAGTTCTGGATCCAGTAGAGACTAGGTTTTTGATCTTACAGGATTTGTTTTCTAGTGGAGGAAACAGTAAAACAGTTAATTACTATATACTATAATTGTTATGATGAAGAAGCACAGTTTGTATGGAATCACCTAGCAGGAGCATTTAATCCAGCTAACCTCATTAGGGAGAGTCAAGAAAGCTTTCTGGAGGAAGTTAACATGATGAGAACTGAAGGATGAGAGTAAGCTAGCCAGGCAAAAGACAGGGATGGGAAAAAATTTATACTTCTATTGTATAATTGCTTTAGGCTTTTCTTTGTTTTGTGTTTATGAGTTACCTTGCTATCACATGTTAAACTCCTGAAAGATGGGCACCATTTCATATCCCCCACAGGTTTCATTCTGTACTGGATCCTCATGTGTAAGGTGTATTTCTTCATTTCTTGTAAGCTGCATTTAGTTGAGTTGTTTTTTGTCTTAAAAAATATATGCAGTTTGATATTCCTTATTTTTAAATTGGAATGTTTAATTTCTTTACATGTGATATCATTATTGATGTGTTTGGATTTCAACATACCATATTTGTCTTGTCTGTTCAGTATATTTTTTTCACCTTTCTTGACTTCTTTTGGGTTTAGATATTTTTCATAATCATTCAACACCCTTCTCTATTAACTTTTAGAAATATATTCTTTTGCTGTTCTTTTAGGGATTACCCTGGATATTATAACATACATCTTTGATTGATTAAAGGGTAAAATAGATCCATTCTTTTTATCCCTCTCCCCCATTTAGTGCTATTGTTTTCATTTATCTTAATATTTTATATCTTTTTAAACCCTCTTGGCATTGTCATTATTGATATACACAGTAAATAATTATTTGGATTTACCCATATATCTTTCCTAACTTTTATTTCTTCCTGCATCTCTAAGCATCCATCTGGGATTATTTATTTTCTGCCTAAAAAATACATTTTAGTATTTTCTTTGTTGAAAGTCTCCTGGTTACAATCTTGAAGCTTAATTTCTTTAAATAGCTTTGAAATTTCATTACCATTATATGTTCAAATAGTGTTCCTGCTTCATTTCTTCCTCCTATCCTTCTGGAGGTCTACTTATACATATGATAGACCTGTTCATTTTATTCTACATCCTTTCTTCCCCTCTGCTTTCACCCTTACTTTACTATTTGCATATGTCCGAATCTTTTCTTTTAATACATGTTCTAGTTCACTAATTCTTTTTCCAGCTGTATGTAATCTGCTGTCAAACTCATCATTGAATTTTTGAATTCAGTTATTTTTCAGTTCTAGAAAGTACATTTTATACTCTTACAGTTTCCTGTTAGCTGCTGAAATCCTCAGTCTTGTTTTTTAAATTCCTGGAACATACTAGTTATGATTAGTTAAAATTTTGTGCCTCATAACTCCATTATCTTTTCATCTGTGTGTTGAAGTGAACACATCTAGTCACCTAATATGTCTTTTCTTTTCTTTGGCTTTTATTCCCTTCTTATATTTTAGTAGTATGACTGGCTGTTTTTGATTGAGGCTTGAATGAAGTACATCAAAAGTTCTAAAGCTAATTTGAGGCTTTGGATGCTGTTATCTTCCTCCAGACTTTTGGTTCATGCTGGCACCTAGGCTTGAGACCCCAGCAGTCTCAGATTGCCAGAATCCAATCAGAAAGTGATTTGAATTGATACTTGGTCTCTGTACTCTGTAAGGTCTTGTCTGTTTCTTTCTTTTTTAATTGATAGAAAATTTACATTACATATAGTGCATCATAGCCATTTTAAAGGATACAATTCAGTGGTTTGTAGTATATTTATAATGTTGTGTAGCCATCAGCACTTTCTATTTTCAGAATATTTCCATCACCCAAAAAAAATACTCTTATACCTCCGAATTCCCAATTCTTCCATCCTCTGGCAACTACTAATTTACATCATAATCATACAATATGTAGGTTTTTTTTGTGACTGGTTTCTTTCATTTAGCATGTTTGGGCTATTTTCTTTTCCACCCTTACTCTTGGGGAATAGCTTTTCAAGGTAGCAAGCAAAAAGCTTGGGGTGTTTGAAAGGGTTCTTCCATTGTAAATCTCTAAACCATAGTTTTTCCGTGGGTATGCCAAAATTTATATTCAGGTTCTCAGCCTTTCCACTGTTGCTTTTGCAGTGAGCATTTGTCTCGAAGGGAAAAATACCTTTAATTCTGGGCTGGGCTTATTTTGTGAGCTTTCTTCCTTTCTGGATCTGGCTTTGCAATTCCTCATTGTCTTGGCAGCTATCTGATGCCTTCAGATACTGTTTTTACCTTTTAAAATTCTACTTGGGAGTGCAATGGGATTGGGCTTTATAAATTTTGCTGAAGGACTAAATTCCTTTATTCAACTAGTATTTATTGAATGGCAAATATATACCAGGTACTGGAGATCATAGCAAACATACCAAGCAGGTAAAAGTCTCTGTTCCCATGGAGGTGGCAGTTTAGGGAGAGGCTGTAGGAAATAAACACACACCAAAAATACATAGTATGTCAGATGGTGAAACTTTATGGAGCAAAATAATGTGGATAAGGATAGATTTCTGGAGTATTAGCTGTTTTAAGTAAAGTAGTTTAGGGAAAGCCTCTTTGATAAGGTGACATCCAAAGAGATACTTGAGGGGAGAGAACCAGGTGGATACCAGGAGGAGACCATGACAGGCAGAGGGAACAGCAAGTAGGCACAAATGAATGGAGAGTGTCAAAATAAGATCGTGGCTGAAGCAGAGTGAAGTTGGTGGATTAGATCTGAGAAGTGAAGGATGGGGCAGATTATGTAAAGTGCTGTACAAGTTTGGATTTTATTGGAACTGAGTTGAGAAGCCATTGGAATGTTTTGAGCAGAAGAGAGATATCTGCTTAGTACTCACATTGCTCCTGTTAAAGCTAGTGTTGAGAATAAAGCCTGGGTGGTGAGTGTAGATGAGAGAAACCAAGGAGATTCTTTCAGTAACCCAGACAAAAGATAGATATTTTTTCAGATTATGGTGGTACCAGTACGAGTAGTAAGAATTGATGAGATTCTAGATGTCTTTTGAAGTAAGAGCTAACTAGATTTGCTAGTTCTTTGGAGTTGGGCATGTAAGAAAAAGAGGAGTCAAGGATGACTGAAACTTTTGTACTAACTGGAAGGATGGAGAGTTTATCATTGACTGAGACTGGGAAGTTTGTTAGAAGATGTAATATGGGGAGAAGATCAGGAATTTGTTCTTGACCCTATTAAATTTTAGATGTCCATTACCCATATAAGAGAAGATGACAAGAAATTATTTTATATATGAGGCTGCAAATAGTTGAGCTAAAGATACATATTTGTGAGTCAATAGTATCTAGTTGGTATTAAAATCCATGAGATTGAATGACGTTATCTAGGAATGAGTATGGACAGAGAAGAGATGCAAGTATTGGGACCAAGGGCAGTTCAGCTTTTGTAAGTCTCAGGGATGAGGAGGATTCAATAAAGAAAAGTAGAGAAATAGGTTGGTGGCTTGAAGGATGAGGTGGAGTCAATGACTTTTTTTTTTAAAGATGGGTTAGATTTTAGTGGATTTGCATGCTGATGAGACTGATCCAGTAGAGGGAATGATCTAGCCCCTGATGGGGCAGGGATACAGATACCGGGAACAATTCTTAGAGCTATTTACTTGAGAAAGGGAATGGGCATGGAATATAGAGGGCACAGATGGAAGCATTGGCTGTTAAGAAGGTGGAGGAGGAACAGTAAAGTAACCCCCAAACTAAGATGACACTTTGAGATCAGAAAAATGAAGCAGGCCACTCCACACAGTTTACACAGAGTTTTATTCAAGGTAACTTACTGACGGGGTAATCAGGTGGATGGCAATCCATGGTAACTGTATAGTTATTCTCCATAAAGTCTGGACTTTAGTTCACAGATTTTATACAGTGAGGAGACACACAAAGGGCATTATAGTGAATCAAAGGGTTAGTTGACAGCTAACCTTTAATTAGATCTTGTGGTACCACCTGTGAGTCAGAAAAGGGAAAAACTATGTTATCTCGGACAGATTCATGGAAGGCCAGAACATGCCTCTCTCCATCCTGACCTTGGAGGGCATTTCTAAAGTATGTATATTAATCTCCCAGGGGCCCAGAACATGTAATAGCCCTAAGACAAGACATGGAGCCAGCATGAAGAAGATGTAATATTTTTTCTAGAGATGGAGTCAGTGTTATTAGCACTTCTACAGTTGGGTTTATATAGAAGTCTGGATAGTTCATCCATAAAAAGAGATGAAAAGGGAGATGATATGGATATACCTGCAGAGTTAGTGTGATAAAAGATAACAAAGTTATTTCCTAATTGCTTTTATGTTGTTAGTGCAAAAGGAAGCTAGCCATCACTAGAGTAAGGATGGGGAAGGAGGTCTTAGGAGTTTAAGCAGAGAAGAGAAGCTATAAAATAGTCATATAGGAAAGTAAATAGACGGGAAGTATAGGATGGAAGAGAAGCACTGAAATAATGTCACTTTCTCATATATAAATTGAAAGAGTTTAGATCCATCTCTAAAGGTTTTATGATATTGTTGGAAAGGAGAATTTTTCCCTCTACTCTCTAAGGTTGAACAGTTTGGGGCTTATGAAATTAACTGACAAAAGAGATTAACAGGAGAAAACAAATACAAAATTTATTGGTATTTTTACATGCATGGTTCACAGAAATGAAGTGAAACTCAAAGAGAGATTATTACCCTTCTTGACAAAGAAAAGAGGGTTTGGAATCCAAGGGACAGTGCATTGTGGGGAAATGACTAGGAAATACATGGGAGAGCTGATGGAAGATAAGGGTTATTTTGGCAGTTTGTTTATGCAGACTCATTTTGGTGTGGGTTTTCTATCTCCAGGGATAAGGGTTGCTCTTCTCATCCTAGCACAGGAGAGGTGGGATATTTATGCCACTTTCACAAAGATAAATTTATACCCTGCTTTAAGGTAGATTATGGGAGAACAGAATACTCTCCTTATATATTTTGCTTCTTAATTGCCTTCAGCTTAAAATAATTCTGATGTTGGAGTGGTGTATTTTGTGTGGCATTTCCTGATCCCCTTCAGTATGAATAAGTGTTGACTACCACACCCTGAATACTATATAGATTATTGCTGTTATTTGCTGTGATTTACTTTTCAAACAGTAAAATCGACTCTTTGATATTGATACAATATTAAACTGAATTATATGTAAATATAATATTAGTTGATGTAAATGTGACATAAAACTGCAAACTTTGTTTCTAACAAAACTTATTTTGATACTGATTTCTTATGTAGTTTAAGCTATATATTAGGGAAGTTGATTGCCTACTGGGAATTCGTATGTGAACTATAGACTGATCTTAATACTCTTAGGAATTTCTAAGAAATACTTACAGAAGCTGAGCTTAGGTATATACCTTCATTTCAGGAATTATTTTATTGTATTTATAAGGAAAATGACTAATTTTTATGCCTGTATATTAATGTGTGTTTGTGTTTTCTAAGAACAAACATGGGACACCTGGGTGGCTCAGTCAGTTGAGCATCCAACTCTTGGTTTTAGCTCAGGTCATTATCTCATGGTCATGAGATTGAGCCACATGTGGGGCTCTGCACTGGGCATAGAGCCTGCTTAAGATTCTCTCTCTCCCTCTCTCTGCCCCTCTCCCCCTAAAAAATAAAAATAAAAATAAAAAATAAAAACAACACAAAACCAAAACATTCTTTGTGATTTTTTTTAACCATCTCAAAGTTTTTGATACTTTTGTTTTTTAAATTAATATTCTTCTGATATTTAGTAATATTAACCACTTGTCATTCAGATGTGTTGATCAGCACATAGTGCTAATAAAGTTAAAGTCATAGATATTCCTTTCTGAGCTAGTAAGTATTCCTCTTTATTTTATTTTTTTTGGCTATCTATCTTATACTGGAAAAGTAAGGTAAACTTAATATTTATTGAGTATGTAGTCTAAGCTATTCACTGTTGGGTACTTTACATAAAATAGCTTCTTTAATCATCCATCATCCCTGTGAGATAGGTGGTGTTATACTGAGAAGTTAACTGACAAGTCATGAATTTATTAAGTGGTAGAGTTGGGATTTGATCCCAAGTTAGCCTGTCTCCAAAGATTTGTGCAGTAATCAATTGTGGGCCAGTAAAAAGCATTTTTTACATAATATTGAATAATAAGTTATAATAGCCTTGTGCTAGTGAATTGTTTCTTCTCATCTTGTTAAGTGTCTTTTTAATCAGTATCTTCCTGGGCTCTGTCACCTTCCTTTAATTATTTTTCATTTTATTTTCTGATTGAGAACTTCATAAACTTCCATGTTATAGAAAGAAATTTCTAAGGAGGGAACTCCTTAGGATATTATAGAATGAAACTGGAGATGGAAAGTTTAATGACACTAGGTTCACTCTTGATTCTGTACCTAAGAGATAGGTTATTTTTGTAGAAGAATTGGCAGAAGTTCTTTTATCAAATAGGCTATAGGACTAGAAGTTTGAAAACTCTAAAAGTGTACGTATTTTTTAAATCTACTTTTAAAATACTGATATCACCGTAACTATATTAAATACTTGTTTAAAAGATATAAGATGGTTTCAGATATTTCAGTGCATACTGTATAGGTGTTGCTCATGGATTGGTCAATAGGACAGATGTGGGTCCTATCATTAGGCAGTTTATAGTCTAGTGTTTATATATAGCCCCTGATACTGAGAGTTATTACCCTCCTAAACTTATATTTTCTATGATTATAAAAGTAAAAAATTCTTTTTAAAATGTTTATAAAATTGGAAAGTATGTAAAGATAAAAAAAAATTTATAAGCCCAAAACTCAGAGGTACACTTTGAGAAACATTTTGATTCAGTTCCTTTTCTCTGTGTAAATTTAGTAGTACAGATTGAACATATGTCTTATGAGATGAAAAGTCTACTTACTTGCTATATCTCGCTTTTAATTTTCAGTCTTTTCTCTCTGTCTGAGGGTTGTATATATTATTTGTTTTCCCCTTGTGAATCACATTATGGATTTTGTAACCAAATGTACAATTTTTAAATTTTCTAACCCATGAAATTCTGCTTTAATATTTATAATTTCTTTCTGCATAATTATCTCAGGCTTGCTTTTTGTGTGTATATAAAATGGGACACACATTTACATTTACATATATATATGTATTGTGTGTGTTCCATATATATATATGCATTCTGTACTGCTAAAAATCAACTCTTAGGTTTAGTTAAAACTTTTTTTTGTTTTTGCACTTTTTGTTTTAATTTTTCTTTCAGAATATAGATTTTATGTTATTTCCATGGGAAAAAAATTGTAAAGAAAGCAATGGGGTTGGTGAGGCCTGTGAAACCTTGAGCAGTTCAAGAAGATTATTTCATTAAAGGTATTTTAGGTAGTAGTTGACTACCAATAACCCATGATTTGAATTAATACATGTTAATAACTATTTTTGTAAAATGAACCCAGTAGCACATGTAATTAGTGAATTTTTTTTATTTCTGAGTTCTAGAATTCCAAGATAATTTAATCATCTAAGACATTAATAAAGTGATAATGAAACATTGACTGAAAAGGAATAGGAAGGAGTAGAAAGCTGTTTTTTAAATTTTCCTTTCACAAACTAAAGCTTTAAATGTACCCCGCCTGGGTGGCTCGGTTGGTTAAGTGTCTCTTTGTTTCAGCTTTGGTTATGATCTCAGGGTCGTGAGATCCAGCCCTACATTGGGTGCCATGCTCAGCATGGAGTTTGCTTATCCCTCTCCCTTTGCCCCTCTGCCCGCTATTGCTCACACTCTCTTTTTCTCTCTCTCTAAAATAAATAGAATCTTTAAAATAAAAATATAAAAAATAAATAAAAATGTATTTGTTTAGTTTTATAAATGATTCCAGCTGTTTATGAAATGTTGGTTTCTGTATTTGATCCCAAGAATCTTTAGAAAACAAATACCAAAGTATAGAGTAAAAAGTAGTTCTACTTTTTTCAGTATTAGTATTTTAGATTTCTTTTATGTGAACTAAACCATTGTCGTTAAGGGATATGTAATGGATGCTATTTAATTCAAGTCATGTGGCCTGAAAAAAACAAAAATCATGAAGAAATAAGCCTTAAGAAAGATAAGATTGGCTCAGGTTTAAGAAAGATCTTCTTATGAAGATCAAGAATAGTTCTACTTGTAAAAATATTTTATTTTTTCTAATTGTAAAAATATTTTAGAATTTAAATTCCACATTTTAAGACTTCTTCATATATATGTAAGAGTAAGACTCATAGTATAAAAATTCTGTGTGCTCTGTTAGAGAACTTACATAATACTTATTTGTGTATAACAGATTTGTGTGCAAGTTTTATTTGTCTTTTTACAGAGTGCAGGTATATTTATGACTGGATAGTGATACTCAGATAAGAGATGGAATGTAGATGTTTTTCTTTATATATAGTCTTTGGTTATCCTTTATTCATCCATGTAAAAGTCATCATTCATTATACAGTTACATTTAAATTTGAAGCAGGTAACTAGAATAAAGTTATATTTTTATATCAAAGTAAACAACTCTTAAAAATACCTCAGATTTCAAGTATTATTTAAATTAGGATTTAAAATTTAGAAATGAAATGCATTATGCTCTCATATAACTTTTGTGAGTTAGACTTTGATGTGATTTTCTATACAATTTTCTTGTAAATAGATACTACCATGAGTGTATATGTGTGTTTGTGTGTACATATACATAAACACAGTAAAATACATAATGAAGATTATTTTGAAGGGATTTTTAAGTTTTATGGTGAAAAATGGGATTTATTACTTTGAGTTAGAATCAAGTATTAATAGATCTAATTGGGAAATACACTTTTTAGGTAATTGATTCATTAGCTACTTGAATTTCTTGGCCCTCTTGCATGAAAGTTAGAACATTATGTACCAGGCACTGAGGAAGACACTAGGAGATACAATGAAGAGCAATGCTAGGACTCTGTCTTATAGAAGTTTATATTTTTTTATGGGAGACAGATAACATACACATAAAGTACAGACTGTAATTAGTGTTGTGAATGAAATAATGTTTTTTGTTACAGAATAACGGAGACATACTTTAGGTAGAGTAGCCAGTGAAAGAGTACTGTGATCAGAAGGAACAGTGAGCAAAAGACCCAGGAAGTGGGTTGGAAACAAGGCCTATTGAAGAATTGATCAAATTTGAGTGATTGAAGCCTGTAATGAGCAAAGGAGAGAGCAATGTGAGATGAAATTTGTGAGGCAGACGTAAAGATTTATTCAGGTTTTACAGATTGTTGGAAATAGCTTGGATTCTGTTACAAGAGCAGTGGGAAGCCATTGAAAGACTTTAAGTTAGAGGAGTGACATTTATGTTGTAAAAGGGTCATCTGGCTGCAGTGGAAAGATATAGGAGCAGAGGAAGTGATATGTAGTGCTTTGTTCACTGTAGCTACACAGTGATTTTTTATTACTAAAGTGATGAAACTAGAATTAAGCAGGAGGTTTGTTTTAGTTGTTTCCAGTAAGTTTGTTTCCATTTGTAGAGTATTAGTAAAAATGGGTGAACCTAGGTTTTTGGGTAAATATCTAAGAGTAGAATTTCCGGATGTATGGGTAAATGTATATTTAACATTATGAAAAACTTACCAAATTGTTTTTCAAAGTGGCTGTGTCATTTTGTATTCACACAAGAGACATGTGGGAGTTCCAATTGTTTCATATCCTCTTCAACATTTGGTGTTATCAGTCTGTTTTTATTCGAATCTAATGGGTGTATAGTGGTAACTTACAATGGTTTATTTTGCATTTTCTTAATGTCAGATGATGTTAAGGATCTTCTCATGGGCTTATAGGACATTTTAAAGAAGATTTTATTTATTTATTTTAAAGAGAGAGAAAGATAGCATGGGCAGTGGGAGGGGCATAGGGGGAGAGAGAGTCAGAGAATCTCAAGCAGACTCCCTACTCAGCTTGATCTCATGACCCTGAGATCATGGCCTGAGTTGAAAATCAAGAGTTGGACGCTTAACCAACTGAGCCACCCAGGTACCCATTTAAAAAAAGTGGGTTCTCTTTTTATTATCAAGATGTGAGAGCTCTTTATATATTATTATATATTCTGGATAGTCTTTAATCAGATACGTGATTTGCAAATATTTCTTCTGGGGCTGTGGTTTATCTTTTCATTTTCTTAATAGTATATTAATTTATAGAAGTCCTAATTATCAATTTTTTAATGTAGTTTGTCCTTTTGTGTCCTGTTTAAAAAATACTTGCCTAATCCGAAGTCAAAAAGGTTCTTTCCTAGATGTTTTCTAAGTTTAACCCTTACATTTATGAATGGTATAGATAAGTTTCATTTATTGGCATATGGATGTCCAGTAGTTTCTCACTATTTGTAAATACTGTTCTTTCCCCCATTATTATTTTGACACCTTTGTCTGTAATCACTGGATCATGTATTATTTTGTTTTCCGATTTGTTTGGGTCTATGACTGGACTTTCCGTGATGTTCTGTTAATGCATATGTTTATTCTAATGGCAATACCATATTGTCTTGATTTATGTGGCTTTGTAGTAAGTTATAAAGTCTGGTAGTTTAGGACCTATCAAGCCCCTTTACCTTCCAGATACATTTTAGAATCTGTGAATTCCTAACAAAATGACAGCCAGGATTGTGGCTTGGATTGTATAAAAATAGGGGTTGAATTGAAATCTTCTAATCCTTGAATATGGTACATTTCTATATCTGTTTAGATTTTTTTTCCCCTCTCTTAAAAAAAAACAACAATAACATAGTGTTTTGTAGGGTTTTTTTTTTTTTTTTAAGATTTATTTGTTTTACAGAGAGAGAGATTGAGTGTGTGCAAGCTTATGTGCAGGGGGAGGGGCAGAGGGGGAGAGAGAGAGAGAGAGAGAATCTCAAGCAGACTCCGTACTGAGTTTGGAGCCTGACCTGAGGCTCCATCCATGACTCTTGAGATCATGACCTGAGCTGAAGTCAAGAATTGGACGCTTAACCAACTGACCCACCCAGGCGCCCATGTAGTTTTGAGTGTACAGACCTCACACATATTTAGGTAAATTTTTGTCTGAGTTCATGTTTTATGCTATTTTACTGGTTTTGGTTTTAATTTATTTTAATTATTATTTGTTAATATAGAGAAATATAATAGATTTATGTGTACAGATCTTAATTCCTGAGACTAGTAAAATTCATTATTAATTTGAGAAGTTTTAAGTAGATTTCTTAGGAGTTTCTATGTAAATGATTTTGAGGTTTGTGAATAAATATAATTTTACTTTTTCCTTTCCAATATGTATGTCTTATATATTTACTTTTCTTGACATTTTGCATTGCCCTGAACATCTAGGATAGTGCTGAATAGAAGTGGTTGGAGAGGAGGATATCCTTGCCCTATTTCTGAAAAGCATGCAGTCATTCAGCCTTAAATATGATGTTAGCTCTAAGTTATTATAGATGACTTTTATCGGTTTGTGGGTGTTCCTTTATATTCCTAGTTTGCTGTAAGTTTTTATAATGACTACTTTTGAATTTTGTCAAATGATTTTTGTGTGCTTTTTGAGATGATCAGATGGTTTTTTTAGTCTGTTGATAGGGTGAATTACATTGTATAATTTTTTGATTGCTAACCTCACCTGTATTCCTGGGATAAAAATGTACTTGATCATGATGTACAATTTTGCTGTTGTTGTTAACATGTTGCTGTATTTGATTTGTTATATATTTTGTTAAGGTTCTTTGTTTATTTGATTTGCGATATATTTTGTTAAGGTTCTTTGTGTCTGTTTTCATTAGGATTATTTGGCTGTCATTTCCTTTCTCTGATAGTTTCTCTGGTTTTATTACCATGGTACTGTTGGCTCATAAAATAAGTTTGGAAGTGTTCCTTCTTTTAAAAATTTCTGGGAAAGATCGTGTAGAATTCATGGAAATTCTTAAGTAAGAATTTGTGAAATTGTCTGGATCTGAGGTGTTGTTTCTGGGAAGATTTGTGGTTTTTTTGTTTGTTTGTTTGTTTTTGGGTTTTATTTATTTATTTATTAGAGAGAGAGAGTGCACACAAGCAGGGGGAGTGGCAGAGGGAGAGGGAGAAGCAGGCTCCCCACTGAGCAGGGAGCCCCACATGGGGCTCAGTCCCAGGACCCTGAGATCATGAGTTGAGCTGAAGGCAGATGCTTAGCTGACTGAGCCACCGAGGCACCCCTCTGGGAAGTTTTGTAACTACAAATTCAATTTCTCTAGTAGACATAGGACTATTTAGATGATTGGTTTCTTCTTAAAGTAACCTTTGGCATTTTGTATTATTCAGATAATTTGTATTTTTCATTGAAGTTGTTAAATAGGTAGACATAAATTTATTTAGAAGAATCGCCTATTAACCTTTTAGTGTATGTGGGATCTATAGTGATGACTCTTTTATTTGTGTCAATGCTAATTTGTATTCCACTCTAGCCTTTCCCAGGGCTCTCTGCCACCCCCACCTTTGATTCATCTGGCAAAATAAGTTGAAGAACCATTTGGTTTCATCATTATTCTCTGTTGTTTTGGCTGGATTTTGTATCTTTGATTTTTCTTTTGTTGTAGTTATATTTTTTATTTGTCTTTATGTATAATTTACTCTTTCTAGTTTCTAAATGTAGAAACTGAGGTGACTGATTTGCAATCTTTCTTCTTTAGTAAATGCATATTTAATACTGTAAATTTTCCTGAAGCACTTTTTTAGCTACATCCCATAAATTTTGGGATGTGTTTTCATTTTATTCAGTTAAATTTTTTTTCTACTTTCCCTAATGACATCTTCTTTGATCAACAGGTTATTAAGAATCAGTTGCCAGATACTTTAGTATTTTTTTCCTGAAGTATATTTAGTGATTTTAATTTTATTGTGATCAGAATTTTAAACTTTATTGAGATTTCTTTTACAGCCCAGGTTAGTCTCATCTTGGTGAATATTTGATATGCTCTTTAGAACAGTGTTTTTCTGCTGTTGTTGGATGGCGTGTTTTATATGCCTCCATAACAACGAGGTCAAGCTGGTTAATGTTTAAGACTTCTATATCCTTACTGATTTTTTGGGGTCTCTGTATTCTCCCAATTACTGAGAGAGGAATATCAAAATTTACAACTAAAATTGCAGATTTGTCTTTTTCTCTTTTAGATTTTGTTCTCTTATTTTGTTTTGTTCTTTTGTTCTCTTATTAGATTCATTCATATTCGGGATTGCTATGTCATTTTGCTGAATTAGCCCCTTCCTCCTTATGGAAAGTTTCTATTTTTCTTTTATAAAGTCTACTTTGTTTGATACTAATATCACTACACCATTTTCTTTTTTATTGTGTTTGCATAATGTATCTTTTTTTATCCTTTTGCTTTTAACCTGTTTCTTTATATTTTAATTCTGGGGTCAGCAAACTATTGCCTATGTGCTAGTCACCTGATTTTATATTTTTTTTTGTTGGAACACAGCCACACCATGTAATTTATGTATTGTATGTGGCTGCTTTCAAATTATAAATGCATAGTTAAGTAGTAGTGATAGAGACCATAAGGTCCTGGATGTCTAAAATCTTTACTGTTTGGCTCTTCAGGAAGATGTTTGCTGACCTCTACAATTTTTTTTGTATATGGAATATAATTGGGTCTTGCTATATTTTATACATTCTTATAATCTCTGCTTTTAGGTGGTGGTTTTATATTATTTACATTTAATATAATCATGCAACATTTCAGTCTACTATTTTTGCTGTTTAATATTCACATCTTTTTTTGGTTTCTCTTTTTCCTGTTTCATGTTTGGTTTTGGATTAATTGAATATTATGATTCCATCCTACATTTACTATTGATTTATTAACTATACCTATTTTTTCTTTAAAATAATTACTTTTAAATTAAGACTTTAACTTTTTAGAGCAGTTTTAGATTCACAGCAAAATTGAGGGAAAGGTACAGAGATTTCCCACATATCCCCTGATCCCACACATACATAGTCTCCCCACTTACCAACATCTTCCACCAGTGTGTTAACAATTGATGAACCTACCTGGATACATCATAATCATTTAAAGTCCAGTGGTTTACATTGGGGCTCACTCTTAGTGTTAAACATTCTGTGGATTTGACAAATGTATAAAGACATGTATCCATCATAAATACCACGCAAAGTATTTTCACTGCTCTAAAAATCCTCTATGCTGCACCCATTCATCTGTCCTTTCACCAACCCCTGGCAATCACTGATCTTTTTATTGTCTCCATGGTTTTGCCTCAATGAATGTCATATATTTGGAATCATACAATATACAGCCTTTTCAGATTGGCTTCTTTGACTTAGTGAAATGCAATTTAAGGTTCTTCTACATCTTATCATAACTTGATAGCTCATTTCTTTTAGAGCTCTGTAATATTCCATTGTCTGGATGTACCACAGTTTATCCATTCACTTACTGAAGGACATCTTGGTTTCTTCTAAGTTTTGGGAATTATTAAAAAAGCTACTATAAACATCCATGTGCAAGCAAAGGAAACAGTCAACAAAACAAAGAGGCAACCCACAGAATGGGAGAAGATATTTGCAAATGACACTACAAATAAAGGACTGGTATCCAAGATCTATAAAGAACTTCTCAAACTCAATGCCCAAAAAACAAATAATCAAGTTAAAAAACGGGCAGAAGACATGAACAGACACTTCTCCGAAGAAAACATACTGAGGGCTAACAGACACATGAAAAAATGTTCATCATCATTAGCCATCAGGGAAATTCAATCAAAACCACACTGAGATACCACCTTACACCAGTTAGAATGGCAAAAATTGACAGGGCAAGAAACAACAAATGTTGGCAAGGTTGTGGAGAAAGGGGAACCCTCTTACACTGTTGGTGGGAATGCAAGTTGGTACAGCCACTTTGGAAAACAGTGTGGAGATGCCTCAAAAAATTAAAAATAGAGCTACGCTATGACCCAGCAATTGCACTCCTGGGTATTTACCCCAAAGACAAAAATGTAGTGAAAAGAAGGGCATACGCACCCCAATGTTCATAGCAGCAATGTCTGCAATAGCCAAACTGTGAAATGAGCCGAGATGCCCTTCAACAGATGAATGGATAAAGAGATGTGGTCCATATATACAATGGAATATTACTCAGCCATCAGAAAGGATGAATACTCAACTTTTACATCAACACAGATGGGACTGGAGGAGATTATGCTAAGTGAAAGAAGTCAAGCAGAGAAAGTCAATTATCATATGGTTTCACCTATTTGTGGAACATAAGGAATAGCATGGAGGACATTAGGAGAAGGGAGGGAAAAATGAAGGGAGGGAAATCGGAGGGAGAGATGAACCATGAGAGACTATGGACTCTGAGAAACAAACTGAGGGTTTTAGAGGGGAGGGGAATGGGTTAGACTGGTGATGGGTATTAAGGAGGGCACGTACTGCATGGAGTACTGGGTGTTATACAAAAACAATGGGTCATGGATCACCACATCAAAAACTAATGATGTATGGTGACTAACATAATAAAATAAAATTAAAAAATAAATAAACATCCATCTGCAGATTTTTGTGTGAACCTAAGCTGTCAGCTCCTGTGAGTGAATACCAACGAGTGCAATTACTGAATCATATGGCAAGAGTATGTTTAGTTTTGTTAGAAACCACCAAACCGTCTTCCAGAGTGGCTGTACCATTTTGCATTCCCATCAGCAATGAATGAGAGTTCCTATTGTTCCATATCCTTGCAGCATTTGGTATTGTTAGTGTGTATTGGATTTTGGCCATTCTAATAGGTGTATAGTGATATCTTGTTGTTTAATTTGTGTTTCCCTGATAACATATGATGTATGGAACATCATATATGCTTTTTTGTCATCTGTATGTCTTCTTCAGTGAGGTGTCTGTTAAGGTTTTTTTTTTTTTTAAAGATTTTTATTTATTTATTTGACAGAGAGGGACACAGCGAGAGAGGGAACACAAGCAGGGGGAGTGGGAGAGGGAGAAGCAGGCTTCCCGTGGAGCAGGGAGCCCGATGCGGGGCTCGATCCCAGGACCCTGGGATCATGACCTGAGCCGAAGGCAGACGCTTAACGACTGAGCCACCCAGGCGCCCCTAAGGTTTTTGATACTGTTTCTTTTTTACATTTAGTGTTTCCTAGAGTTTACAATATACATTAACTTCTCTATCTTCAAATAATATGTCACTTCAGGTATATGGTAGGAACCTTTTAAAAGTATACTTATATTTCTTCCTCTGCTGTCCTTTGTGCACTTGCAGTCATTGTTTTTATTTCTACATGTTTGTAAATCCCTTAATACATCATTGTTAGTTTTGCTAGTTATCTTTTAAAGAGTTTCAAAATGAGAAAAAAAAAGTCTTGTATTTAACAACAGACTTAACAATTTTGGAATTCCTCAATTTTTTTGTCATTTCATATTTCCATCTGGTATCATTTTCCTTCTGTTGGAAGTACTTACTTTAACAATTCTCGTAGTAAGTCTGCGGGCAATGAATTCTCTCAGCTTTTATATGTCTGCAGAAGTTTTTATTTTGTGGTTTGGCAATTAAGACCTTTAATTTTTACTGCCTTTTACTCATTGGTTGGCTGTAAGCAGCCAGGTGTATTTATCATCTGTTTAATCTTATTAAGTAATTATAAAAGTGGTTACACCACTTTTGATAAACTATAAGTTGTTTTAAATATATTTTAAGGAAGGCACTTATTGTATGAAAGTCACTCACTTTGTTTTCTCCTCCATTCCCTAGAGTTTTTATGGACTATATTTGTAGCAGCATTTGTTATACTCTTGGGTATAGTTATTTCTATACCATAGAAGGATTACCAATACGAATTACTTGTAGAGAGGACTATTGTGGAAGAAATAGGAAACAAACAAGTAATTTTCTATTTTTCTCACCTGCTTTGTCAGCTGGGTTTAGGATCATTAACTTTTTTTTTTTTTTTTTAAGATTTTTTATTTATTTGACAGAGAGAGAGAGAGCGAGAGAGGGAATACAAGCAGGGGGGAGAGGGAGAGGGAGAAGCAGGCTTCCCGCAGGGGAGGAAGCCCGATGCGGGGCTCGATCCCAGGACCCTGGGATCATGACCTGAGCCGAAGGCAGACGCTTAACTACTGAGCCACCCAGGCACCCCAGGGATCATTAACTTTTATTCTGTCCATGTCCAAATTATAAAGTATTTTCCTGTTATATACTGAAAATTTATCTTAAAAGTCATTTATGATGCGTGTAGCAGATCTTGAAGATTAGATGACTGATGGAGGTACAGATTTATGTGTTGGGGTGGTCTCTTTAGTTTTTGTATACTCCTTAATTCTATATAAAATTGACAAGACAAATTCTGATCCTGAAACTAGCTTTGGGACCTTGGGCTGGTTACTTAACTTAGGCTAACCTCAATTTCCTTGTTTGAGGTGCTATCTTACAAAATTGTGAGAATTAAATGAGACTATACACACAAATTATTCAGCACATAGGTGTTCACAAAATGGTTGTTCTTAATTATCATGGTTCCACTTTCTTTCTTTGTAAAATTACAGATACAAGTTTATCTCAAAGATCCTTCTTTAGAGGTTAATAATTCAGTACCTTTAAAATTTAGATTGTATCTGCTTCTAAAAGTAATTTGATTGGCTTATAGGAAAAGACATCTGTATAGTAAGAGGAAGAAAACAAAATGTAAACAGGAGGACAG
The DNA here is from genome assembly GCF_004348235.1 of Phoca vitulina. NCBI lineage: Eukaryota > Metazoa > Chordata > Mammalia > Carnivora > Phocidae > Phoca > Phoca vitulina. Next base: position 66,418,237 of record NW_022589708.1, on the reverse strand, counting down.
AGTAGAGGAAGGAGATAATCAAGACAAAGTTTGAACATTAAATTAATATTTTCTCTGTAGATGGGCCATACTTTTTATTTCTTTGTATGTCTCATAATTTTTTTGTTGAGGAATGGACATTTTGAATATTGTCATGTGGAAATGCTGGAAATCGTATTCTTCTTTCCTTTCCCTTGTGTTTGTTGTTGTTGTTTTGGGTTGTTTGCTTAGTGATTTTCTAAAATATGTTTCTAAGTCTGTACTCTCTGTTGTGTGTAGCCATTGAAGTTATGTTTGTTTAGTGGTCAGCTGATTTTTTTTTTAAAGGATTTTATTTGAGAGAGAGAGAGAGAAAATGAGAGAGAGAAAGCATGAGTGGAGAGAGGGGCAGAGGGAAAGGGAGAAGCAGACTCCCCACGGAGCGGGGAGCCCAATGCAGGGCTTGATGCTAGGACTGAGCCACCCAGGTGCTTCTCAGCTGATATTTTGACACAGTTATCTTAAATGCCTTGAGCCAAGGAAAGAAAAAATGAAAAATCAAAAAATACTCTTCCTGTATTTGCAGATTTGCTCTTTTGGGGCACTCCTGCAATGCTTAGTCAGACTGTTTACAGCTCTCTCCTAGCTTTTACTTCCTACTTGTGTTGAATCTAAAGGCCAGTTCCAAGCGAAAGCTTAGGTTTTTTAAGGCTTTTAGGCTTTTTCTAAATGTGCAACCTGCCCTGGAGATGTGTGGGTATAAAGACCTTATACCCACACATACCTTCTTTCCCCACATCTTCCTTCCCAGGCTTCCAGGTCTGTTTATTGCTTGTCCCAGGTGTTGTCTCTAGCTTAGGCTGCTGCAGCTAGTATCTGTGCCTTTGAATGCTTTCAGCAGAAGTGTCCCAGCCCTGGAGGTGTTCTAAATTTGGTGAAATAAAGACAGTTCTTGTACTTGTCCTTGAGGGAGCTGCCAGATTGGTTGAGACCCATAACCTTGAATATGTTTCCTGCTGCTTCCTCTGGAACTAGAAAGCAGTTCCTCTGGAACTTGTGCAGGATGCTGTCCTCATGATTGTTGCCCTCCAGGGTTTGGGGCATTATAGGTGGGACATTGCTTTTTACCAGATAATAATAGCTTTTCTTCACTAAGTCTTCCCCTGGTTAGTGTACATTTTTGTTTTGACTCCAGAATTTTTCAGAAGTTGATTTTGACAGTTTTTGCCAGCTTATTAGTTTTTTAGGGAAAACATGCTCTGGAGTTGCCCATTCTGCCATTTTTTTCATGATGTCATTATTTTTCAAAGGAAGATGTTGTAAACTGATTTCACTTGAAAATAGAAACTAGAAGTGGAAATATAATTAAGCCTGATTTTAACAACTAAAAATTATATGTAGTATACTTAGTTAGTGCTTTACTAAAAGTACAAGTCTTCTGAATTTTACTTGTTAAACCTTATATATTTTCCAAGTAATAATAGAAGAAAAAGTAAGGCAACTGAGGGTATAATCAGGAATGAGAAAACATCTCTGGCTTTGTAATCCCCACTGGAACATTAAAAAAGTTATATGGCAGTAAGAGCAATTCACTGCTGAAGGAGAAAACTTGAGTAGTCTGGCTTACAACTTGGTGACTGGCCACAAATTAGACCCTTTTTTCCCCTCCCTCCTGAACTCCCATCTTGCTATTTTCCCATTCCATGTTAAACACTGAGTAATTTTCACGGGCTTGGCACTGTGCTTGAGGTGTAGATATAGTGGATAGTTAGATAGAAATGGTCCTTACCCTTACAAAGCTTATTGTAATGTGGGGGATAGAAAGATACATGTGAACATCTATGGTATCATGCAGTGATTGCTATGGCCTGCATGGGTTGTAACGGGAATTCAGAGAAAGGCCATCTTTGTGGGTTCTGGGAAGGCTTTCTGGATTAAGTGGTATCTAAACTGATATTTGGAGGCTTAATGGAAGTTAACAAATGTAAAGGTTGGAAGAGAACTATGTCATGTATAGGGATTAACATATGTGAAAAGTTTTAGATGAAGTGAGAGATGTGCAGTGCGGAAATGTTCCTATGACTGTAGCTAACAAATGAGAAGTAGAGGAAGCTGGAGCTGGGGCATTAAATTGTGACTTTATAGGCAGTGTTATCTAGTTTAGAATTTATTCTGAAGGATAAGTTGCAAAGAAATCCAAATGGTTAATAATTGTCCAGTCTGATCTAATTAATGAAAAAGAATTATCCCATATGATTCTAATAATCTAAGAGTTCAAAATAAAAATATTTAAAAGCTCTATATTTAAAAAATAAAAGATACTTAAATTGCTAGTAATTACAAACTTAGTCCTTTCAGATGATAATATTTTCCAAGTCAGCATTTTATATTCTAAATTTTTATATAGTAAATTTTATTTCTTTATGTAAATAAGAGTTATTTCATTTAAAAAGCTCAGCTGTGCTATTTATTCTATATAAATTCCTCTATGACCAATTCTTGGGTAGGAAGCACCACTGTGGACCACTTTTCTTATAGTGGCAATCAATACCTTTTAGAATTTTAAGGAAAAGGCCTGGAAGAAAAGAACTCCCTTAACTGTGAAAATAGAGTATTACAATGACACGTTCAGATTTACAGGAAGTCTTAATTGATTTATAAATCTCTTTTATACTATGGTAACAGTGATTTTAGCTTTTTTTGGTTTAGCTTTTTCAGCTTTGTTGTGTCATTTTCTTTGCTTTTTAAAAGGTTTCCCTATGTTTTCTTTTTTAGTGTTTATTGCTAATTTTCCTGTAATTGAGCCTTCAAAGTCTTCTACTTTCTTGCTGAAATAACCTTAAATAAATTGGTTGTTTTTAAAAATTTTTATTTACTGCCTCTGGATGTTTTATTTCTTGCCCATAGAAATTATTTTCTCTTCTTTTATCCCACACACAGTTCATAAAACACTGATTTCTTTGTAGATCTATGATACATCTTGTTTCTATTTTTTTCTTAAGTTTATACTTCTGACTTAATAGGAAGGTATTTAGGTTCATTTTTCAATGTAGATTAGAATCCTGGATTACTTATATGTGACCTTGTTCATGCTATTTAACCTCATTTATTTTCACTTTTAGGAGGACAATTATGCATTTTCCTCATAGGATTGTTAGAGAATAGTTTAAATAATGAAAGCCAATTGTTTCTACTTTTTCTTACATGCTTTAGTTGGTAAATATTGAACCAGTCATTTGTAAGTAGGGAATAAATACGTCTCTAATCTTGGAATGATAGTTTTGTAAGCATTTAGCCTTATTAACACTAAAGTATTAAAAATTATAGTAAAGGTTAGAAAGACCATCTGAAAATACAGGCCCACTTTACAACATCTACAATAAATATTTTTACAGCTTCTGGCAAAGAAATCAGAGATCCAAATTGTACTCTTTTGTAATTAAATGATATATAGAAAGGAGCATTGTTTTTTTAACTGTGAAAGATGGAACTGTGAGCTTCCCATAACAGAGCCTGATTGTTAGAATTACACATATTAATTGTTGATTCCTTTAAAAGCAGACTATTTTTTTTCCTTCCCACTGAGCCCATCTCTGTTATTTACGCATTACATAATGGTTGTTGGTTATGCCAGACTCTATGGAAGCACTTAAAATTCATTAAGGAGATTAGTCTAAAAAATTCTTCAGTGCTCTCCCATTTTAGTATATACTAATTCTTACACACATTTATTTAGAGGCTCATAGGCTTAAACCTAAGTATTTACTTCTATTAGTTCAGTCAGGCGATGTCCACATCATTGATTTTCAAACGTGTTTTTTTGTTTGTTTGTTTGTTTCCCTTCTATATAGTTCCCTTTTAGAGCACCTCTTCTGAGTTACTATCCACTGGTCTATATGATTTAGAGTAGAGACCCAAGTCAATTGGACATATAATAGTGGAAAAGTAAGCAGTTCTTTGATAAGACCATGCTATGGTAAAAAGATGTTTGAGGTGGTTCTCATAGATCTACAATTAATATCTAAGAGAGTACCTGATCCACATAATTTAACATTTGCTGGAAACAGAAGGCTTAAGCTAGCTGTTTCATGGTACTTCAGACATATGTGAGCAGATGGCTACATTTTTTTTTTTAGCTCAGAGTTGAGGTCATAAGAGAACTGGTAGTAGCTAACCTTAACTGAATACTAGCTATATGGCTTTGTTCCTAAGTGCCTACTTTCTCATTACTTTATTTAATCCTCGTAACTACAACACTGTTAGATAGGAAATTTTATTCCCATATTTAGATGAAGTAACTGAGACTTAGGGAAGTAGAGTCATTAAGGTCACACAGCGAGTGGTACAGCTAAAATCTGATCCAGGAAGTCTGAAATCTCTTAACCATTCTAGTAGCTATTTTTGTTGATAAGACAGAAATAGTAGGAGGAGTTGAAGTTGTTTCATACACAGAAGTAAAACCAGGCTTTAACCCGAGAATATCTAGGTCAGTAAAAAAAAAAAAAAAAAGGTCAGAAGTTAGGATGAGGGCTAGTTTCTCGTAAGTTGAGTTTTGGAGCTGTTAAAGAAAAAAATACAGAATATGATTTTAAAATTTGAGAGTATTTTGTTTTTAAATTCTTAAATTTCAAAAGACTTTAAAAATATTCTTAAATGAGATTTTACTGCTTGTATGGACTTGTGTGAAGTCAGACTTACTGGGTTTTGATCCTGGATCATCTATCTACTAGTTTTGTGATCTTTTCCAAATTAAATTTTCTGTGCCAATTCTTCCTTATCTGTAAAATGAAAATAATAGGTCCTTTCTCATAAGTTGTTGCTTGAGAATTAAATTATTTAATATATGAAAAGTCCTTAGAATAGTACTAAATGGCATATAAGTTTACCTGATGGTATTATTATTATTATTAAGATTAATCATATTTCTCCAGAGCATGTGGTTATCTACCCTTATTAATGAACATTTTTCTTTGATAAAAAATTCTACTTCTTGAACCTAATTTCTGGTACCTATCTGCCCCTAATCTTATTTTTCCTTTATTTCCATTTTCCTAACTACTTACAGTTTATATCTTCTTTTATGCTTTCTGTAACTTATGAACCAATTTCAACTTTTGGGGGGATAAGTTAGAGTGTGTATATATATATATATATATATATATATATATATATATATACACACACACTCTAACACACACACACACATCTTTATTTGTGGAACTTAACACTGTTAGTGCATGGGCTTTTTCTTGTCCACAGATATATCCCTAGTTCCTAGAACAGTAATTTCTAGTCTTTAGTAAATAAAATATTTATTGAATGAATGAATAATGCATGTATGACTTCAGATTTATCACGTATTTTGTATATGGCTATTATTGTCTTCCTAAATTTTCTATTCTTTAGACCAGAAAAATATCTAGTTTTTCAATGTTCTTCTTAAGAATGGTACTTATAACAATATAATTAATACAGCATATGTGATTTGATCAATAGAGAATAAGAATATCATTATATCTTTTATTCTATGTGTATTTGTCTATCATTGTACTTAAAGTAGCATTTGGGAGGGACAGTAATACTTTTTAAATTTATATTTAAATTTATTATTGAAGTAGAGTTGACATACAATGTTATATTAATTGCAGGTGTTCAACATAGTGATTCAACAGTTCTGTGCATTACTCAATGCTCACCACACATGTTGTCACCATCTGTTGTAACCATGCAACATTATGACAATATTATTGGCTATTGACTATTGTACTATTCACTTCCATGACTTATTTATTTTATAACTGGAAGTTTGTACCTCTCAATCCCCTTTATGTATTTTGCCCATCTCCCTGCCCACCTCCTCTCTGGCAACTAAAGACAGATGTGAAATACTCAAACAAACAAAACAAAGCAAAAAAACAAATGAACAAACAAAACCAAACTCTTAGATATAGAGAACAGTAATACTTTTGACTCACTTGATATAATGTCACAAGTCAAATACATTGCTATTAAATCATCTTTGTATATCAATTCACATTTTTTAAAGTAAAGTATTATAAGATATTAGCTATATTTCTCTTAAACATTATTAAACATTGATTCTATCATTTCAACTTTTACTATAAGTTTGCTAGTATCAGTTTCATATTTCTTTATCTTCTGTACATGGAGATTAGGCCCTTTGTTTCTTTTCTGTTACATCTCATTTGTCAGTCTGGTAATATCACAAAAGAAAATGAACTTCATGTCTTAAAATTTATCCTTAGTGAATTCTGCATTTTCTAATGATTATCAGTTTTTGGAGCCAAATTCTTTTTTATAGTAATTTGTCCTGAATCCTATCCAGTAGTCCCATGCACCATTTTGCTCTATTTGATTTGAAATTACTTTTTCCATTTTTAAAAAACTAGACTTTGCTAGTTTTCTTTCTTACAGCACCCTTAATCTGTAGCTTTCAAATTTTTATCAAAGGTAGTTTTGGACTAGAAGACTTGAAATTTTTTAGAGTAGCTATGCTGTCCTGCTATTTGAATTATTTTATTATTTTTATTTTATTGTTATAAATAATCACTCATGTTATCATTAGTTATTGTTTCTTTTTGTTTATTTTCAGCTGGTTGGCGGAGAATTTGACTTGGAGATGAACTTTATTATCCAGGATGCTGAGAGTATAACATGCATGACAGAGCTTTTGGAGCACTGTGATGTAACATGTCAAGCAGAAATATGGAGCATGTTTACAGCCATTTTACGAAAAAGTGTTCGGAATTTACAGACTAGCACAGAAGTTGGGCTAATTGAACAAGTATTGCTGAAAATGAGTGCTGTAGATGACATGATAGCAGGTATGAGGTTATCTGACAGGATAATATACGTTAAATGTTTATAAAAATTCACATACTCTTCTTTATATTCTTTTGGTAATATAAATTTGTTGGAGCTAACTTGATTTAAAATAGCCTCATGATGGGTATTAAAGAGGGCACGTACTGCATGGAGCACTGGGTGTTATACGCAAACAATGAATCATGGAACACTACATCAAAAACTTAATGATGTAATGTATGGTGATTAACATAACATAATAAATAAATAAATAAATAAAAATAAAATAGTAGAAATGTATGGAAAATTTGCCCTGTATATTAAGGGAAAACTTGAAGAATGGAAGACACTTTCTTCTTTATTAGACAAACATAATTACTGATTTTGCTTTTCCAGGTTTTAGAAAATCTCAATTACATGGAATAAATAACCACAAAATCTATCAGAAAAATAAACAGTACCTTTTTACATAGTACTTAAACTTTACATAATTAAAATTTTACAATATGTATTACAAGTCTGTATAATGAGCACTTTACCAACTTCTTCGAGCTCCATGATTTTCAGTTTGGCATATATGGAACTATGACAGGAAGAACTAATATCCTTAGGATAGGCGTGTTGAATTTTTAGGAGGTGTCCATTTTACTTTGATATTTTTTAGAGAAACTTCTGTATTAAAATAAACAGATCTAGAATAGAACATAAAATTTGCATGGAATTTCAAGATAAAAATACTAACTTTTGTGCTTGTTATATGTTACTTCAAATAACTTTGAAATCTGTGATTATTCATTGCCAATCCTTTATCTCCCTGCAAGTTCATTCTCCTTTGTTGTTAGATGCACTTCAGTAGAAATGTTTTGAAAGATGGTCCCAGAGCAACACTATTCCCAGAAAATAAGTTTAGAGTTTAAAATGTTGATTCTTTTAAGCCATGAATCTTCAGCATAAGTCTCTTCTGATACAAAAGGGTTTTCATAATTTTAAAAGTGCTGATATGACTCCTCACAATACCATACCTGATCCTTACAAGTAGTTTGGACACCAGAGAATCCTCTATCATATTTTGGACTTATGCATAATTAATTTTAATATTAGTAGAACAAAACATTAAGAAATAATGGAGTGAAGAATAAGTTAAAGATGAATGTCTTTTAAACAATATTTAAACATTTTTTTTCTAATAGAGTATATTAAAATCATTTCTAATTGCTTTCAAGGTGGCATCTATCTCTAGAGTGATTTAGCATTCTCTATATTGGTTACTAGTGATTAACTTGATAAACAATGAAATTCAGATTTAAAACATCATTTTAATGGTGATATGTACCATCTGTAAACCATTCTGTAAATTCTAGCATTGTTTAACAGGAATTTATTTGCATAAGCTTATATGTTTGGTGCTTACATGTTGTATAGAACATCATGTGATCTTTGAGTCCTCATATCTGGGTTTAGTCCCTAAAGTTTTTTTGTTTGCTTGTTTGTTTTTTGAAATAAAGTGGCTACCACTTTATAAAGTGCACTTTAGAAAATGAGCCACAATCACCTACATAGTAGTTTACTGGTACATAATTCATGGGCTTTGAGATATAAGATGATAGTGAGCTTCATTAGTACTGCAAAAGTTCTTATGTTCATGTTTTCTATTATATAAAGCTCCTTAATTCTCTTATCTTTGCTTCTCAATAATAATAATACTGGTAACACAAAACTTTCACTTTTTGTTATTTTATCATTGAATAAATGTCAGAAAAATACCTCTACCTTACTTTTCAGTAGAGAAAGTAAAATTTAGATAACATACTAATGAAGCACCAAAAAACACTACTAAGTTTTCACTCTGAATATTTATAGGATGTTAAGTTCAAAGAGGCACTTTTCATTTACTAAGGTGTAGGTATTACTAGAAGGTAGTTAAACATCTATACTAAATTGATAAGAGAATTTCATAGTCTGAGTATTTTTTCTCTTTAAAAATTTTGTCCAGAAAAAAACACCTGTTATAATAAAATCAAACTGAGCTACTTGGTTATATGTATAATAAATACGAAATTTTAATAACTCTGTAATTAAATACAAATTTAATAGATTACTTTTTGTGACACACATATAAGATGAGATAAAGGTTTGAAAAAGAAGTTTAATTTTTTAGAAAAGTATTTGTAGGTAAATGTTTAAGGAATCTATGATTGCCATTGCAGCTAATTGCTTGAAACTGCTTCCTATTAATTTAAGGTTTTAAGGTGCTTGATTTCTATCTAGAATTTTTTCTTAAAAAAAAAAAAACAGATCTTCTGACTTATTTGTAGTAACTATAAGCTTTTTTATTGAATGATGAAACATTTTATTTCATTAAAAGATCTCAAAAATGGCATATCAATAGTCACAATTTAATCATAGGGATTGCTTACTTATTGTGGCATTAAGTAAGATTATTCAATTATTTATTGATGAAAATAACCATATTAAATTTCTATTTTGAAATAGATACATAATAAATATTTTTAAAGTCTCAAATTCCAGTTATTAATTTGTGATATTGGATAATATATATTATACATCAGTAACTAATTATTTGAACTTATCCTAACTCACTTTTTAAATTAATTGATGATAAATTATTTAGAGTGTATATGTGTATTGATTGTAATAATTTGCGTAGTATCTTTAATCCTTAGGAAGTGCTTTAGAAATCGAGAAAAGTATAAATATTTAGATGTGTAATTTCTTACAAAGAACGATTGATAGAGGTACTACTCATAATGTCTAGATGAGAAAGAAATCAAGGACAAGAGATTAAATGTATAATTTTCCTATTATCTGGTGAGCTGGTGTGTCTCATATGCACATAAACACATGAACAGAATGGATATCACTGGTAATATGTTTAAGTCAGACTTTGATTTAGAGACTAGTAGGTAACAGAGAGGGCTCTGGAGCCATACTGCCTAGGTTTTAATCCTGACCCTGCCATTTAGTAGAGTGTGTTCTTGGGCAAGGTGATTAGGTTATTTATGTCTCACTTTCCTCATTTTAGGAAGTGGCTAATAATAGTACTTCATAGGCTTGTTATGAGGATTTGTGTACTTAATAACTGTAAACCACTTGGAATAATGCCAGGCAAGGAGTAAGTGCTCAAAATTATTGTTAATGGGGCAAGGAATATTTCAAGAATATATTTTATTAAGAATAGATAATTCTAAAATAAAATATGGTCAACTCTCACTTTTTTATTTGAAAACAACCAATTTACAATGTTAAATCATTGTACCTTTGCGTATTTTTGCTTTCCTTTCCCTGAATATAGCAGGTGTATGTGTGTATGTGTATTCTGGGAATCTATTTTATATATTTGCTAAGGAAACTTAATTGTAATGGTAAATCTGATGGGGAAAAATCCTAAAATTCGAAATCAATGTTTTTGGCTATCTGAGGACCTAAAAATTGTTAATTAGAATGACTATTCATGAGGACATTTAGATAAATATGTATGTAGAAATGAGAATTGATAACTTTTGCTCTTTCAAAAAGTGTATTACCTTGACAGATGGCAGCTCATGACTAGAGTTCAGAATAACTTTATTTTCCTTTGAAGATCTTCTAGTTGATATGTTGGGGGTTCTTGCCAGCTACAGCATCACTGTCAAGGAGTTGAAGCTTTTGTTCAGCATGCTTCGAGGAGAAAGTGGAATCTGGGTAAGCTGTGGTCAGAGGGAAAAGTATTCAGTATTAGTGCATTAATACTTAATGTTCAACAATTTGTCTCTAGAGAGCTATAAACTTGAATTTGTAATGGAAATTGTTCTCCTTAAAGAGTTTAGTAAATGATGTAAAATTAATTTCTTTCTAGTTAGAAAACAGTCCAGTGTCTAACATGATAGAGTAGGTATTTTTGCTAAATTTGTACAGTGACATTTCTTTTTCTTGTTTCCTTAGCCAAGACATGCAGTAAAATTATTATCAGTTCTTAATCAGATGCCACAAAGACATGGTCCTGATACTTTTTTCAATTTCCCTGGTTGTAGTGCTGCGGTAAGTTTTAAATACATGTGTTTATTTTTATTTATTTATTTTTAATTCAGCTCTGTTAAGGTATAATTCACATAAAATTCACCCATTTAAAAGTATAATTTGATGAGTTTTAAGTTCATAATTACCACCACAGTCATGATTTTGAACAATTCCATCACTTCCTAAAGTTCCCTTTTGTCTCTTTGAAACCAGTCCCGTCTCCCCAGCCCCTGTCCCTTGCAACCTCCGATGTATTTTGTGTTTTTATGATTTGCCTTTTCTAGAATTTCATATAAATAAAATCATACAGTATGTAATCTTTTCTGTCAGCCTTCTTTCACTTACCTTAACGCTCTTTTTTTTTTCAGATTTTTATTTATTTATTTAAGTTTTTTATTTTTTATTAACATATAATGTATTATTTGTTTCAGGGGTACAGGTCTGTGATTCATCCGTCTTACACAATTCACAGTACTCACTATAGCACATACCCTCCCCAGTGTCCATCACCCAGCCCCCTCCCCTCCAGCAACCCTCGGTTTGTTTCCTGAGATTGAGTCTCTTATGGTTTGTCTCCCTCTCTGGTTTCGTCTTGTTTTCTTTACGGTAATGCTTTTGAGGTTGCCCATGTTGTAGCTTACCAGTAGTTTATTCTGTTCCTTTTTATTCTGAGTTGTGTTGCATTTTATGGAAGTGCCACAATTTATTCATTTACTAGTTTATCCAACTCACTATTTGAGTTTTCAGTTTTGGCTATTGTAAATAAAACTGCTGTGATCATTTGAACATAGATCTTCTGTGGGCATGTTTTCTCATCTCATCAGTAAAAACATGAGTGTAATTGCTGGGTTTTATGCTAAGTGTGTACTTCATTTCATGAGAAACAGGCAGATTGCTTTCCATAGTGGAAAATTTTGCATTCTCCGTAACAGTGTATGAGAATCCCAGTTGATCTGCATTCTGGACAATGTCCATCTTTTTAATTTGAGGCATTTAAATGGTTATATAATGGTACCTTATTGTAGTTATAATTTTGTATTGCCCTAATGACTGATGCTATTGAGCAGTTTTTCATGTGTTTATTGGTTGTTTTTACATCTTTTGTGATATTTGTGTTCAAATCTTTATTCAGTTAAAAAAGTTAGTTTTATTATCTTAAGAGTTCATTATGTATTTGGAGTATAATTTAATGTCACATGGATAATTATCAAATATTTTTTCGCAATCTGGCTTTTACTTTCTTAACAGTATTTCTTAAAGCAAACAGATCTTAATTTTGATGAAGTTCAATTAAACTTTTTTTATGGCATATGCTGTTGTAATCTAAGAAATCAATATAAACCAAGGTCACAACATTTTTTTCTTATGCTTTTTACTAAGAGTTCTTTTGTTTTAGCTCTTATATTTAGGTCTATGATTCTCTTTGTGTGAATTTTTAAAATATGATATGAGGGAAGGTTGGAGGTTAAAGTTTTGTTTGTTTTGCATATGAATATTGAATTGTTTCATAACCATTTGTTAAAGAGACAGTCCTTTAACATTTTGGATTATCTTGGCACCTTTCTTGAAAACTATGTGGCTGTGTTTGTGTGGATTTGTTTCTGAACTCTGTGTTTGGTTCCTTTGTCCTCTGTTTCTGCTCATATTTATGCCAATATCAGATTGTCTTTATTTTCGTAGCTGTATAGTAAGTAGTTCTTGAAATCAGATTGTGTAAGTACTCCAACTTTGTTCTTCATTTTAAAATAATTTTGGCTATTCTAGATAACATTTCAATACATGTGAATAAACTTGTCAAATTTTGTAAAATGCTTACTGTGATTTAGATTGTATTGTGTTAAATATATAGAATAATTTGGAGAGAATATTATTGAGTCTTCCAGTTCATGAACGAAGTATATCTCTTCCTTTATTTAGTTTTCTATGATTTTTCAGTGTTTTGCAGTTTTTAACATAAAGTCTTAAGTATCTTTTGTTTCTGTTCCTATGTACTAGGAGGTTTTTTAATCATCAACATGTTGATATTACTGTTGAATTCTGTCTAATGCTTTTTCTGATTTTATTGAAGTGAAAATATGGTTTTTCTTCTTAATCTTTATTAATGTAGTAAATTACAATGATTGATATTTCAGTGTTAAACCAACCTTTGTGTTCCTGGGGTAAAAACTAGTTGGTCGCTATGTTTTAACCTTTTCATCCAACACTGGATTTGATTTGCTAATGTAATGCTAAGAAGTTTTGCAATTATTTTTATGAATGATTTGGGGGTGTAGTTTTCTTTTTCTATAATATCTTTTTTGGTTTTGGTGATAGAGTAATCCTCATCCGATGAGTTTGGAACTATTTAATTCTTTCTATTAAAGAGTTTATGTAGAATTGATATTACTTATTCTTAAATGTATGCTAGAATTCACTATTGTAGCTATTTGGGCCTGGAGTTTTCTTTGTGGGAAGGTTTTAACTATGAACTTCATTTCTTTAATGGATATAGGGAGGTTTTTATTTCCTTTTGAGTGAGCTTTGGTAGTTTGTGTCTTCCAAGTAATTTGTCCAGTTAATCTAAGTTGTTGAATATATTTGTATAAGTTTATCATCATACCCCTTCTTATCCTTTTAATGTCTGTAGGATATTTAGTGATGCCTCCTCTTTCATTCTTTTTTTTTTTTAATTTTTTTTTTTTTTTTAAGATTTTATTTATTTATTTGACAGAGAGAGACATAGCGAGAGAGGGAACACAAGCAGGGGGAGTAGAAGAGGGAGAAGCAGGCTTCCCCACAGAGCAGGGAGCCCGATGTGGGGCTCAATGTGGGGCTCAATCCCAGGACCCTGGGATCACGACCTGAGCCGAAGGCAGACGCTTAATGACTGAGCCACCCAGGCGCCCCTCCTCTTTCATTCTTGATACTGGATTTTTTCCTGATTAATCTAGCTGGAAGTTTATCCATTTTGTTGTTCTTTTCAAAGAACTTACTTTCTCAGTCTGCTTGATTTCATTATATTTATCTAACATTGTACCATTGCAGAGAGTATGTATAACTTTTGACTAGAAGAACTGGTTTTGATTTCTGAATCCTCTACTTCATTACTGTGGAGGACTAGTCCCTTAATGTTTCTTGGCTTACTTTCATGTAAAATATTAGTACTTTCTCATGGAAGAGTATTACAGTGAGCCTATAATGAAATAATACACTATTTAATATTTAAGTACTATATAAGTTATAAAACATCATGTAAATATTTCTTGCTTTTTGGTTATTATTAGTGCATAAGCATCCCTGTAGTCTCTCATTTCATCAACCATTCCCCTAATTTTATTTTTTCCCTTAATATTTTGTTACTAACCTTTTTTTTTAAAGTTACAATTTTCCATTGTAACAAAATTGTGAAACAAAAATAGGAAAGTTAAAAATCTCTTTCCAGATGAAAGTTAATAATTTTACATATCAGATTGTTAGGGTGGAACACATATCAAACGCACATGGTGGTACTTAGCAGAGAAAACACTGTCACTGTCCCTAAGAAGATACTGGTTTTCTCAGATTTATGTAATAGTTCTCTTTGCATACATACATAGATTTTAATATATTTTATAAAACTGTTATTGATCTGACATCTAGTAGATATCACTTACGGGGTGAGAAAGAAGAGCCAAGTGTTTTGACAGAAATACAAACAAGTTACTGTCTTATTGGTGGAATTACCAAAATTAGCTAAAACAGAGTGTTAAAACTGTTTTAATAAATGGTTTGAATTGCCTCAGTAGGGTTGCCAGTCATCCTGTTTTTAGACATTTGATCCATTTACCAGAAATCTGTGAATATTTTTTATCAATATGTAATGCATTTTACACACACATGCATGCACACACATAGAGAGAATTTTACTTATATGTTGTTAGTGGTGTATGTATGAATTGTTTTTGTTCAGGGGATTTTGATGGACTTACACTATCTACTCCTTCTTTCTTGGTTTTCCCCTATCACTCATTTTCATGAAGGGTAGTATTAATTAGCAATATAGTCTACATAGGAGAGGAAGCAAAGAAGGAACTAGAACTTTTACAATTGTTATTTCATTTGAGTCATAGAGTTATATATAATATAAATGATTGTGTTGCTGTTAAATTAGTTGTGGAAAGAGCCTCAACAGTGTAACATTGTTCAGGGTCATAAAGCAGAGTCATAGCCTGAACTAAAATTTGCCTGACCTTAAGTTCAGTGTTTTGTTTTGTTTTGTTTTTTAGTAACACATTGGCTTATTTCCAGGTGTGTTATCTCTGCTGTTGAACTACTGAAAAATTCATATAGGAGCTGATTTTAAAATCCTTGCCATTACAGTGCTTTTGATAATTTACCTCTGGATGAGCATGGATAGTAACAAGAGGGTACATACTGTCTGGACCACTGTTGATAGCAGTGCCTTTGGATCACTAAAATTATGACACTGCTTACTTTCCCTCTGAAATAACCATATATAGTAGGCCTTCTGAATTATATTTTATCCTGTGGAGGTGCCTTTCTATGAGCTATGCTGCCTTCATATGAGCAATTTGCAATAGAATTCTATAGAGTGGTTTATGTAAAGGTGAATGGCAAATGTATGACATTTTATGTGATCTGTGACCTTTATGGATATACTATTTAGATTTGCCTTTCATGATAATCGTATGTTTCATGAATCCGCTTAATTTAGGAAATAGTGAATTCTTCTAATTCACTGAAATAGTTTACTGAAAACATTCCATCTAAACATCAGAATTCTTTCTTTTGCACATTAAATAGGAGCATACATTTTGGAGTCCGTTGGATTAGGGGACAGTGAAGGATATAGATTTTGGAGTCCTGTGGACTCATTGGACACAGTGAGGAACATCCAGTGTGGGTACCAGAATATTTTAGAAGGAGATATGGAAGAAGAGTAAAAACAGCTTAAATCCAAAATCACAAAGGTATCCCAAGGGATATGCCATTAACACCATGGGATCAGATGGATGTGTAAGGAATCTAGGAAATGAGTGTTGAGATAGGGCACAAATGGTTTGGCTGTAAATGTGCTTGGGTTTCACATACATGGCAGTACTATACAAAGTAAGCTTTTGTGCATTGACGAAGGGAGGATGTATGCATTAGCTAAAAAGAGTAGGGAAAGCCTGGAGATACAGTATATACTGTATAGAAGGCTTTGGTTGGTATAGAAGTAGGAGCCAAAGATTGAGGAGTACCATCTAGAAATGGGCAATTTTAGGTCCCTAAAACATTTAGTCTAGCTGTTATATACTAAATTTAAGAGAATATCTTTCAGTAAAGGTAACTATCTTGTTGAAGAGATTGGCCATAATATAAAGATCCTTATTTATCCATGGAGTTATTGGAAGTCCACAATGAAACCGAGGAAAAGACTATTCTAGAGCCTCTCAGGTTCGTATTTGGTACCAGTTGTAGCAAGACCAAAGACTAGTATTATTTCATTATCACTCAAGGTTAGATTTTTCTTTTGTAAGACTTTTTTTCCATTGTAATTTTGTTCACTAGTGTTTGCAACTGTATGTGATTTAGGGCTCTTTCAGTCCTACTGTGGAGATAACAACAAATGATCTCTTGGACTACCTGTCTTTTTCTTGGTGGAAGAGTAGGTCTAGAAAACTTGAAGGGCAGCTTGGCTCAAATTCTTTCCTCTGTTAGTTTAATGCATTCTTTAAGTTCTAATTTAGGGTCTAGTGGACTGGATGTTGAAACTGGTGATACAGAAAGTGCTAAGGCCATTGGCTGGGGATAAGTCTATGATTTTCTGATATTTATATCTTCATTGTTTTTTGATCTGTAAGGCTATATTTGACCTTGGTTACTATCACATTTTCTTTAGCTGATACTTTTCTTTTTTCATTGCCTTGTAGGCAATTGCGTTGCCTCCTATTGCAAAGTGGCCTTATCAGAATGGCTTTACTCTAAATACTTGGTTTCGTATGGATCCATTAAATAACATTAATGTGGATAAGGATAAACCTTATCTTTATTGGTAAGTAATATATTTAATTTTAGTACTTTTGTCTTAAGTATTTCAGTTTTATAAATATGTAACAGAGTGTCAAGGCAACATATTAAATAGAATGTGTATGTGTTTGTGTATATATATATTTATATTTATATATGTTAAAACTATAAAGACGCATGTCGTTTATTTTATTTATTCATTTTTTGCTATTGGTTTTAGGCAACCAGCCTCACTATATTTTTTTTCCAATTACAGTTTGAAAGTCAAGATTTACAAACCTTCTCTGTCCGGTCCACATCAATATAGACTAGTTAGGGGATTGTTAGTGGACATGCAAGTCCCCAGTCCAGGGGAGAAAAAAAACAAATTCCTTCCAGATTTCATCACTTTGCATTTTTACTTCCTTTGTTCTATGAGGATAATTAAGATATGCTTTAAAAATATTAGTGATAACTACTATGTAAGAAAATACAATGAAATAATAAAAGTAATTATTTCATAGATAACTAACAGAATGGGTTGATAATCCCCGATAGGTTGACCTGTAAGGACCAAGAGCTTGGTAATTTTAGTTTACCAATAATGCACAGTAATGAGAACATCAAACTTGCATTGATTGCCTTACTATACACTAGGCATTGTAAGTGTTTACATGTATTACCTCATTTAATACTTGCGATGCTTTGAAATAAGACTGCCTGGGGTTAAGTCTTATCTTCACTACTTATTGATCCTGTGTTTCAGTGTCTTCAGCTGTAAAGTGAAGATAACAGTAGTACCTATCACATCAGATTTAATGAAAGAATAACTAAGCGCTTTTGTACATTGACTGGCTCAGAAATATGAGTGCAGAAAAATGTGAGCTATTAATAGCTTGTAAGCTCTATTAGAAAAGATTATGTAAGGATAATAATGAGAGGGAGTTCTAAACAAACATCTGAACTTCCAAACATAAATGGGTTGAATTTCAGAATGGTCATTTTGGCAGATCATACATTTATTTTAATAATACCATTATTTTGCGGAGCATTTACAGTTTTTACAATACTGTGCTTAAATTCACAACTAGGAGGAGTGCTCCCTTAAAAGAAAATAACTGTATTTCGGAGACACATCTTTTTTCTTCTTTTGACTAAAAATGTACTCCGTTTGATTACATACATCATTTATCGAACTTGGCTCTGACTTTTTTTTGTAATTTGTAAGCTATTTTTAAAGATAAAATAGAATTGGGAGTAAGTTCTTTTTGAAAACAGTGGCTGTGTAAATGGTTTCTGTATTTGCTAATTTCAGGGGTCCTTGAAGGTAAATGAAATCTACTTAGGCTTTCATTGGCCATTAATTTGTTTTTATGTATTTCTGATATTTTACATTGAAATTTCAGAAGGTTCTGTAGTCTTCTGTTTTCTCAATTTAAAGTTCTTTCTTTAGTTGTTCTAAACCTTTTATGGTTTAGTCTTTATTTGGTACATGTAATACCTCTTCTACTCTATGGAGAAATGAGTTTTATTTTTATAATAATGTTTTATATTATTTATTTAATAATTTTTAGATATATAGTTCTTTGTATCAGAGGATATTATACTATTCTCAGTTTTCTTTACAGTTTTCGTACTAGCAAAGGAGTTGGTTACTCTGCTCACTTCGTTGGCAATTGTCTAATAGTCACATCACTGAAGTCTAAAGGAAAAGGTTTTCAGCACTGTGTGAAATATGATTTTCAACCCCGTAAGGTAGGTATAAGTAAATATTTCTATTGAGAATGACACAATTCACCATTCCCCTGTCTTAAAATTTACCTATCGTGACTTCTATAATTTTTATTGATTTTTCTTATGACTCATAATGCTTTTCTCTTCCCCTTTTTATTTTTATGTCTAATTATTCACATAAAAAGATCAGGCTCTTGACCTCTTGCGTGTCTGTCTGACTTGCTTGCTCACTCACTGGGATCTATTCTATGGCATTCTTAGTTCCAGACACTGTTGTAGGCACTAGAAATAAGACAGTGAACAAAACAGATAACATTCCTGCTTTTATGGAGCTTATTTTTTGGGGAATTTTTATTCAGTTTCATGATAACTTTCCACTCTTATTCTTATCTCCAAGTTCTATTCTTATATCCTCATCTACCAAAGACACTGCCATGTAAATGTCTTTCTGGCCCCTCATCTTTACAGAATATGTAACACTGAATTTACATCTCTAGTCCCATATTCAGTATGTTCGTAAGTCCCCTGTTTTGATTAAGCAGCCTACCATCTTCATGATAGTGGGGACTTGAGTCAGCTTTGTTCTTCATCCTCTTTTTGATTATGTTATCAGTGCAATTTTCCACTCCGGTACTTTGTATCTCTGTAATATATCTCTTTAAAAAAAATTCCTTAATTGCTGCTTAAATTTTTCATATTGTTCTATCTTGGATCCTTTGTCTTTTCCTCCCCAAACTATGTTATATACTAATATCTGATTTATATACTTGATCATATTATTCCACTGCTCAAACCAGTCATTGGCTTCTCACTAACTAAGAATAAATTAACATTTTTAGCCTAGTCCTTCATGATTTGGATTTCATTTTCAGCTTCTTGCTTATACCCTTTATTCTGTCAAAACTGAACTTTTGTACATGTTTCACTTTTTATCTTTTCCTTTTCAAATATTCAGTCTCTGGTGTGAAAACATTTACTTGTCTCCTCACTTATGGCTGTAGGTCTTCAAATCCCACCTAATTGTTAGGTTCCATTCCATATAACACCATTTCCATGGAATCTTTCCTTGATTTTCCTTGCTCTCTGATATAATCTCTCTCATAGCATATTATTTCAGTATTTCTTATAGCAATTATTTCTTTTAAATCTTTATTACTCATTTATATGTGCATTATTTAGTAACTATTGAAACTAAGCTGTGTGTTGGATTCATTTTTGTATTCCCTCATAAACCTGCCACAGAGTTTTGAACTTGGTGGACTGCTAATTAGTATACGTTGGATAAATGAATAAAATATGCTTTAACAACCAAAAAAAACCCTTTTGTTTCCTGAAGGAGTAGGTTGTATTTATCTGGACAGCTAATTTTTATGGAGCAATTTTTTTTCTAGTGGTGTAAAATAAATGAGGTGTTACTATTGATAAAGTGAAAAAGAAGGCCTGGGCCTTGTTGTGGTCAGTGTTCCTTGTAGGGCAGTAAGCCAAGTACCTTTACCATGGGGCAAGAGGAAGAAAGGTAGTCAGGACAATAAAGACCAAGTAATGTAGGTTGTTACTACGTGATATGCTTTTAAAATTAAAAGCTTACCAGCCTTGTTGTTCTAGCATGGTAATGTACACTGCAAAACTAAGTTAATTTTTGGATTTGTAGAGAATTAGAGCATTATCCATGAGCATTAAGAGAGATTT
Organism: Phoca vitulina; assembly: GCF_004348235.1. Classification (NCBI taxonomy): domain Eukaryota; kingdom Metazoa; phylum Chordata; class Mammalia; order Carnivora; family Phocidae; genus Phoca; species Phoca vitulina. The sequence continues at coordinate 66,398,044 of NW_022589708.1, read as the reverse complement.
TATGCTTATTGAGAAAGTGTTTTACACAGGTTTAATGGAAAATACAGTTACTTAGAATCCTAACTACTGACACATCCTTATATCTTTATTCTGATCCTAAAATTTTGGTATATATGATACATAATTGATATGTCATTATATATAATAATTTATGTAATATATAAATTTGCTATATGTTACATAGAAATAATGCAGTGTCTTTTCAATTTTCAACATGTTTATGAAAACAATATTAAAGAATTTTAACAATTACATTATTCAGAGTTTATTCAAAGGCAAACTTGTATATGAACTTTATGTTACTTTAATTATAGTTCTGAGGAATTAGTTTGAAGAACATTTGCAGGAATTTTGCTTTAATTACAGTTCTATCTTGTTCTTCCTCTTCCTTTCCTTTTCTCCTCCTCAATATTCTCTTGTCTCTCCTTTACCACTAACTCCTCTTTTGTTCATCCTTTTTATCTTCCTCTAATTTTCCCCTTCTTCCCTTTTCCCTCCTCCTCCTTTCCTTGTTCTCCTTCCCGCTTCTTCCTTTAACCTCATTTGGTTTAGATAATAGAACCAGTTTTTAGACTGGAGATTCAGAGTTCACAGTGGTTTGTATAGTGTACGTATCATGCACTATGGATTTATAGATAATTAGCTCTTTCAGAAGGTTAAGTTTTAAACCTCCAGATTTGGTAATACACAGAGACTTTTCTTGAGGGAGTTTTAGCTAATCCTAGTAGTCCTGAATCTTGTTTCCTGAGATTGAAGGTTACACTGGTATCTGCCTCTTCAATAATGCTGGCTTCAAGGAGGGGATGTTGCTCTACAGTTAATGTTTTGGCCCATTAAATATACCTTTGCTTAATATCCAGTAGAATATAGATATTCAGAGACCAGGTTGAAATGTGTTTTTAAAAGTCTGCTCTAAACATAAAAAATAACAAGAGAAAATGCAGAGAAATGTGCAACTATATAATTAGATTTATAATTTACTCACTATCACCTGGGGTTTTCTAGAGAGATATTCCATTATATATTATAATATATATACACACACACACACATATATTATATTGGACTCCATCTTTGTGTTAGAGTAACTAACCATTTGAACGTCCAGAATTGAAAAAAACAAAGGACAGAAATATAAGAGTTCGTATTTCCACATGTTTAAGGCCAGTTATCCCTTCCAGTTCAAGGGTCTTTTTTGGATATATGACTGTGAGATTGTCCACCTTCTTTAGGGCACACTCTATCTTTTATCCACAGGAATATTTATACACAGGAACAACCATAATAGAGATGATGCACCCACATATGGCAGAGGGAATGTCATTTCTTTTTCTTTCCTTTTTGTTTGTTTTCTTGTTTGCTTATGATTCCATGTATGTTTTGCCACATATTGAAGAAAATATGAGTTAGGATGGGGTTTTCAAATATACATTCAAAAATTTTACCTGAGTCTAATAAAAATGTTTGCTTTTATGTTTAAGCAATATAGTAATAACTATTTTTATTAAAGAATATCAGTGTAACAATCATTCATTAATATATACTTGGAAAATAGCTTAAAAAGCAATGATTCTAAATAAATTTATACATTAGATTGGAGGTTCTTTTTTCTTTGATACAAATCCCAGTTATGTTCATACAACTTCAGTTCTCTCCCCTCCAGAAATTCTGATTTATTGGATTTGAGATGACACCCAGGAAAATGTGACAAATGTGCCAAATTATTTTGACTTTCAGAGAGAACTTGTTATAAATACAGATTCTTAGAATTATAGTTTTCATGTAAGGAATAGGTTTTTAACAAATGCTCCAGGTGATTTTTTTTCATCAGATAAGTTTAGATAACAGTGGTTTGAAGAGTATAAGGAAGGAAAGTTGGGGTGAAGTTAAGTACCAAATAAAATTGTCATTAACCAATAAAAAGCAATTTAATCCATTTGTTCTCTCTCTCTCTTTGTCTTTATGCTATTTCCTTATGAGACATACATTCCCATTTATAACAGTTCTTTATACATTGATCCTAAGGAGTCTTGGTAGGAGCAGGGTCATAGAGTGATAAAGGTTTTGAAAAACCTGTAAAGATTCTCATAAACTTTGAAAACCATAAGTATTTTATTTTACAGTTTCATTATTCAAGATAAATACATTCTTTTTTTCTTTCATGTTTTTCCAGAAGATGCCCTACCTAAATTGTTATCCTTTAATAAGGTATTTAACTGGTGTTTCAAAAAGAAATGTTTATATTAAAACTTAGCTTTCTTACCTGTATCACTTACCAGATGTTTGACCTTGTCATAATGTATGTAACCTGTGAGCATATTACCTAATATGTAGTAAGGGCTCGAATATGTGTTAGATACTGTTGATATTTGTATAAATATCATGTTATATTTTCCTACGAATTCTTTTTTTTTATTTTATTATGTTAATCACCATACATTACATCATTAGTTTTTTTTTATGTTCTGTTAATCACCATACATTACATTACTTTTGATGTAGTGTTCCATGATTCATTGTTTGCGTATAACACCCAGTGCTCCATTCAATATGTGCCCTCTTTAATACCCGTCACCAGGCTAACCCATCCTCCAAACCCCCTCCCCTCTAGAACCTTCAGTTTGTTTCTCAGAGTCCATAGTCTCTCATGGTTCATCTTCCCCTCCGATTTCCCCCCCTTCATTTTTCCCTTCCTACTCTCTTCTTCCTTTTTTTAACATATAATGTATTATTTGTTTCTGAGGTACAGGTCTGTGATTCAACAGTCTTACACAATTTACAGTGCTCACCATAGCACATATCATCCTCAATGTCTATCAACCAGCCACCCCATGCCTCCCACCCCCCACCACTCCAGCAACCCTCAATTTGTTTCCTGAGATTAAGAATTCCTCATATCAGTGAGATCATATGATACATGTCTTTCTCTGATTGACTTATTTCGCTCAGCATAATACCCTCCAGTTCCATCCACGTCGTTGCAAATGGCAAGATTTCATTCCTTTTGATGGCTGCATAATATTCCATTGTATATATATACCACATCTTTATCCATTCATCTGTCGATGGACATCTTGGCTCTTTCCGTAGTTTGGCTATTGTGGACATTGCAGCTATAAACATCAGGGTGCACGTAGCCATCGGATCCCTACATTTGTATCTTTGGGGTAAATACCCAGTAGTGCAATTGCTGGGTCGTATGGTAGCTCTATTTTCAACTTTTTGAGGAACCTCCATACTGTTTTTCAGAGTGGCTGCACCAGCTTGCATTCCCACCAACAGTGTAGGAGGGTTCCCCTTTCTACGCATCCCCACCAACATCTGTCGTTTCCTGACTTGTTAACTTTAGCCATTCTGACTGGTGTGAGGTGGTATCTCACTGAGGTTTTGATTTGGATTTCCCTGATGCTGAGCGATGTTGAGCAGTTTTTCATGTGTCTGTTGGCCATTTGGATGTCTTCTTTGGAAAAATGTCTGTTCATGTCTTCTGCCCATTTCTTGATTGGATCATTTGTTTTTTGGGTGTTGAGTTTGATAAGTTCTTTATAGATTTTGGATACTAGCCCTTTATCTGATATGTCATTTGCAAATATCTTCTCCCATTCTGTCGGTTGTCTTTTGGTTTTGTTGACTGTTTCTTTTGCTGTGCAAAAGCTTTTTATCTTGATGAAGTCCCAATAGTTCATTTTTGCCCTTGCTTCCCTTGCCTTTGGTGATGTTTCTAGGAGGAAGTTGCTGCAGCTGAGCTCGAAGAGGTTGCTGCCTGTGTTCTCCTTTAGGAATTTGATGGACTCCAGTCTCACATTGAGGTCTTTCAACCATTTGGAGTCTATTTTTGTGTGTGGTGTAAGGAAATGGTCCAGTTTCATTCTTAAGCATGTGGCTGTCCAATTTTCCCAACACCATTTGTTGAAGAGACTGTCTTTCTCCATTGGACATTCTTTCCTGCTTTGTTGAAGATTAGTTGACCATAGAGTTGAGGGTCCATTTGTGGGCTCTCTATTGTGTTCCACTGATCTATGTGTCCGTTTTTGTGCCAGTACCATACTGTCTTGATGATGACAGCTTTGTAATAGAGCTTGATGCCAGTATTGTGATACCACCAGTTTTGCTTTTATTTTTCAACTTTCCTCTGGCTATTCGGGGTCTTTTCTGGTTCCATACAAATTTTAGGATTATTTGTTCCATTTCTTTGAAAAAAGTGGATGGTATTTTGATAGGGATTGCATTGAATGTGTAGATTGCTCTAGGTAACATTGACATCTTCACAATATTTGTTCTTCCAATCCATGAGCATGGAACCTTTTTCCATTTCTTTGTGTCTTCCTCAGTTTCTTTCATGAGTATTTTATAGTTTTCTGAGTACAGATTCTTTGCCTCTTTGGTTAGATTTATTCCTAGGTATCTTATGGTTTTGGTGCAAATGTAAATGGGATCGACTCCTTAATTTCTCTTTCTTCTGTCTTGTTGTTGGTGTATAGGAATGCCACTGATTTCTGATTTCAGCTCCTAGTTTCGTTGATCTGTTCTACTGTTCTTTCGGTTTCTATTTCATTGATTTCTGCTCTGATCTTTATTATTTTATATCCTACCACTTTACTGAATTCCTGTGTGAGTTCTAGCAGTTTTGGGGTGGAGTCTTTTGGGTTTTCCACATAAAGTATCATATCATCTGCAAAGAGTGAGAGTTTGACTTCTTCTTTGCCCATTTGGATGCCTTTTATTTCTTTTTGTAGTCTGCTTGCTGTGGCTAGGACTTCTAATACTATGTTGAATAGCAGTGGTGATAGTGGACATCCCTGCCGTGTTCCTGACCTTAGGGGGAAAGCTCTCAGTTTTTCCCCATTGAGAATGATACTTGCTGTGGGTTTTTCATAGATGGCTTTTATGATATTGAGATATGTACCCTCTATCCCTATACTTGATTCCTTGATCAAGAAAGGATGCTGTACCTCGTCAAATGCTTCTTCTGCATCTATTAAGAGGATCATATGGTTGTTGTTCTTCTTTTATTATTGTATTGTATCACATTGATTGATTTGCAGATGTTGAACCAACCTTGCGGCCCAGGGATAAATCCCACTTGGTCGTGGTGAATAATCCTTTTAAAGTACTGTTGGATCCTATTGGTTAGTATTTTGGTGAGAATTTTTGCATCCATGTTCATCAAGGATATTGGTCTGTAATTCTCCTTTTTGATGGGGTCTTGTGTGGTTTTTGGATCAAGGTAATGGTGGCCTCATAAAACGAGTTTGGAAGTTTTCCTTCCATTTCTATTTTTTGGAACAGTTTCAGAAGAATAGGTATTAATTCTTCTTTAAATATTTGGTAGAATTCCCCTGGGAAGCCATCTGGCCTGGGCTTTTGTTTGTTGGGAGATTTTTGTATACTGCTTCAGTTTCCTTAGTGGTTATAGGTCTGTTCAGGTATTCTGTTTCTTCCTGGTTCAGTTTTGGTAGTTGGTACATCTCTAGTATGCATCCATTTCTTCCAGATTATCTAATTTGCTGGCATAGAGTTGCTCATAATATGTTCTTATAATTGTTTGTATTTCTTTGGTGTTGGTTGTGATCTCTCCTCTTTCATTCATGATTTTGTTGATTTGGGTCCTTTCTCTTTTCTTTTCGATAAGTCTGGCCAGGGGTTTATCAATCTTAATTCTCTCAGAGAACCAGCTCCTAGTTTCGTTGATCTGTTCTACTGTTCTTTTGGTTTCTACATTTCATTGATTTCTGCTCTGATCTTTATTATTTTTCTTCTCCTGCTGGGTTTAGGCTTTATTTGCTGTTCTTTCTCCAGCTCCTTTAGATGTAGGGTTAAGTCATGTTTTGAGACCTTTCTTGTTTCTTGGGAAAGGCTTGTACTGCTATATACTTTCCTCTTAGGACTGCTTTTGCTGCATCCCAAAGATTTTGAACAGTTATGTTTTCATTTTCAGTTGTTTCCATGAATTTTTTAAATTCTTCTTTAATTTCCTGGTTGACCCATTCATTCTTTAGTAGGTGGTTCTTTAGCCTCCCTGTATTTGAGTTCTTTCTGACTTTCCTCTTGTGATTGAGTTCTAGTTTCAAAGCACTGTGGTCTGAAAATATGCAGGGAATGATCCCAGTCTTTTGGTACCAGTGAGACCTGATTTGTGACCTAGGATGTGATCTATTCAGGAGAATGTTCCATGGGCACTAGAGAAGAATGTGTATTCCGTTGCTTTGGGATGGAATGTTCTGAATATGTCTGTGAAGTCCATTTGGTCCAGTGTGTCATTTAAAGTCTTTATTTCCTTGTTGATCTTTTGCTTAGACGATCTGTCCATTTCAGTGAGGGGGGTGTTAAAGTCCCCCACTATTATTGTATTGCTGTCGATGTGTTTCTTTGCTTTTGTTATTAATTGGCTTACATAATTGGCTGCTCCCATGTTAGGGGCATAGATATTTACAATTGTTAGATCTTCTTGTTGGATAGACCCTGTAAGTAGGATATAGTGTCCTTCTTCATCTCTTATTACAGTCTTTGGTTTAAAATCTAATTTGTCTGATATAAGGATTGCCACCCCAGGTTTCCTTTTGGTGTCCATTACCATGGTAAATGGTTTTCCACCCCCTCACTTTCAATCTGGGGGTGTCTTTGGGTCTAAAATGAGTCTCTTGCAGACAGCATATTGATGGGTCTTGTTTTTATATCCATTGTGATAGCTTGTGTCTTTTGATTGGGGCATTTAGCCCATTCACATTCAGGGTAACTATTGAAAGATAGTAATTTAGTGCCATTGTATTGCCTGTAAGGTGACTGTTACTGTATATTGTCTGTGTTCCTTTGTGGTCTATGTTACTTTTAGGCTCTCTCTTTGCTTAGAGGACCCCTTTCAATATTTCTTGTAGGGGTGGTTTTGTGTTTGCAGATTCCTTTAGTTTTTGTTTGTCCTGGAAGCTTTTTATCTCTCCTTCTATTTTCAATGACAGCCTAGCTGGATATAGTATTCTTGGCTGCATATTTTTCTCATTTAGTGCTCTGAATATATCCTGCCAGTCCTTCCTGGCCTGCCAGGTCTCTGTGGATAGGTCTGTTGCCAATGTAATGTTTCTACCATTGTAGTTTACAGATCTCTTCTCCCGAGCTGCTTTCAGGATTTTCTCTCTGTGTCTGAGACTCATAAGTTTTACTATTAGATGTTGGGGTGTTGACTTATTTTTATTGATTTTGAGGGGGATTCACTGTGCCTCCTGGATTTTGATGCCTGTTTCCTTCCCCAAATTTGGGAAGTTCTCCACTATAATTTCTCCAATATACCTTCTGCCCCCTCTCTCTTTCTTCTTCTGGGATCCCAATTATTCTAATATTGTTTCCTCTTATGGTATCACTTTTCTCTCAAATTCTGCCCTCGTGATCCAATAGTTGTTTATCTCTCTTTTTCTCAGCTTCTTTATTTTCCATCATTTGGTCTTCTATATCACGGATTCACTCTTCTGCCTCATTTATCCTAGCAGTTAGCGCCCCTATTTTTGATTGTACCTCATTAATAGCCTTTTTGATTTTGACTTGGTTAGGTTTTAGTTCTTTTATTTCTCCAGAAAGCGTTTCTCTACTATCTTCTATGCTATTTTTAAGCCCAGCTAGTATCTTTATAATCGTCATTCTGAACTCTACTTCTGACATCTTACTAATGTCCGTATTGAGTAGGTCCCTGGCAGTCGGTACTGCCTGTTGTTCTTTTTTTTGAGGTGATGTTTTCCATCTTGTCATTTTGTCCAGAGGAGAATAGATGAATGAGATAACAAAATGCTAACAGGGTAACAACAACCCCAGGAAAATATACACTAAACAAATCAGAAGAGACTTGGAACCGGGGGAGAAGAAAGGGAAAGAAAGAAAAAAGAAACGAAAAAGAAAAAGATAAAGATAAAAAAGAAAATAGAATATGGTCAAATATGATCAGGCTGGTGAATAGATCAGTGCCACAGACTAGATTTTGGGTTATTTTGGTCTGTTAGAAGAAACTGCCTCCCAAAATTTTAAAGAAAAGCTTATATGTATACAAAAATAAGGGTTGATATGATGAAGGGATGGAATGTGACTCTAAAGATGAAAAGTATAAAAGATTTTATAAAAGGAATTGATAAGAAGTTGGTTGAAAAAAGAAAGAAGAGAAATTGAAAAAAAAAAGGGTGAGAATGTGATTAGGCCGGAGAGTAGAACAAAGCCATACAGTAGAGATTTAGGGTATATTTTGCTCTGTTAGAACAAACTGTATCCCAAAATTTTAAAGAGAGAACAACTTATATATATATACCAAATATAAGGTTAACTACTATGAAGGGATAGAATATGACTCTAAAAATGAAAAATAAAAAACAATTTTAAAAAAGAGATTGATAAGATGTTGGTTGAAAAAGGGAAATAGAAGAATTAAAAAAAATAAAAATAAAAAGAAACAAAATGAAATTTAAAAAAATTAACTTTGAACTACTAAAGAATCAGGGGGAAAAAAACCATGAGTTCTATGTGCAGTATTCCCCTAGCGCTGGAGTTCTGCCCTTCTCATTGATCAGTAAACTTGGGTCTTGGGTGGCTGTTCTTGCTGATCTTTTTTCTGGGGGAGGGGCCTGTTGCCCTGGTTCCCAAATGTCTTTGCTGGAGCCGGAATTGCCCTGCCCTTGCCCAGTCGGGCTAAGTAATCTGCTCGTGTTTGCTCTTGGCAGCTTTTGTTCCCATACAGCTTTGGGGGACCACAGTGAAAATGGCGGCCTCCCAGTCTCTGCCCCGGAGGAGCCGAGAACTCGGGGCCCCACTCCTCACTGCGTCCCCAGAGAAAAGCAGTCAATCACTCCGGTCTCGCTCGTCTCTCCGCACTCATGCTCACCCGGCCTGTGACTGAGCATTTTTAACTCTGGCACACAACCCCGTGTGGAGTCTCCAAACCCTGCAGAATCCTGCCGTGGGCTCACGTGCTGCTCCTCCCGGGGGAGGAAGGGGAGTCTCCTCGGATCTGCCACTTGTTGGGTCCCTGCTGGAGGAGCAGTGGCCGGACTGTGACGCAGATCATGGTTTATGGCAACCCCGAGCTGAGAGCCCACTCCTCGGTTCCATCTGTGCAGCCGGCTTCCCTGCTCCGATACCTGGGAGCTCTGCCACACTCAGGCACCCCCGGTCTTTCTGTGACCCCGAGGGTCCCGAGACCACACTGTCCCAGCGAAGGTTCTGCGTCCCCCCCCACGCCCCCCCCCCCCCCCCTCCCCGCACCCCCCCCCCCCCCCCCCCCCCTCCCTGCCCGCCCCCCCCCCCCCCCCCCCCGTTTAGCCACTGGAGCGACGTCCCTCAGCAGAGCCCACTTCTAAAAGTTCCAATTTTGTGCTCCGCTGTGCTATCACTTGCCAATAGTGGCTGACGGAGGCTCCCTCCCCCCGCCATCTATCTTCCCGAATATCTCCTCGGATTCACTTCTCCCCATGTCCTGCCTTCCAGAAAGTGGTCGCTTTTCTGTTCAGAGAGTTGCTGCTATTCTTTTCTCAATCTCCTGTTGAGTTCGTAGGTGTTCAGAATGGTTTGATCCCTGTCTAGCTGATTTCCTGGGACCAGATGAAGTTTAGGTCTCCTACTCCTCTGCCATCTTGCTCCTCCCCCTTTCCTATGAATTCTTATTTTTTTTTTTTAAAGATTTTATTTATTTATTTGACAGAGAGACACAGCGAGGGAAGGAACACAAGCAGGGGGAGTGGGAGAGGGAGAAGCAGGCTTCCGACAGAGAGGGAGCCCAATGCAGGGCTCGATCCCAGGACCCTGGGATCATGACCTGAGCCGAAGGCAGATGCTTAATGACTGAGCCACCCAGGTGCCCCTCCTATGAATTCTTACTACAGGTTTTTTTTTTCTTCCTTCTTTTATAGATCTATTTTCGAGTCTTAATTAAATGCAGACCTCAGAAGTACACACTCTCATATGCGTACAGAGTTTCCAACTTTTCTCCCATTTCTTTTAAAATATGTCAAAGATATCAAGCAACGTTTGGGCTCTTTGGTATTAAAAGGCACTTGCCTATTATATATAAAGGATATATTGAGGTACCAAGGAAAGAGGAAAGTTAATTTTCCTGTAACTATTATGACCTTCACTGAGATCAGTTCGTTCATTCAACTATGCATTCATTTTTTCATTCATCAGTTTTATCAAATATCAATGTTATGACCAAAAGCAAACTCCCATTGTTACTCCACATCTTATTATCTGGCTAATTAAATGGCTAACTGTATTAATTATCTCAAGTTAATGGTACCACAACCAATTTAAGTGAAAAATTGGAAACCATCTTACATTCCCCTTTTCTGTATCATTACTTCCAGTCAGTTCTGTTAATTAGTCCCTATCCCCCTTCTTTTAAATAACCAATGCCTTTGTCTTAATTTAGGCTTTTATATTACCTGAACCTTTGTAGTAGTCTTAGCTTTATTTTTAACCACATTTGCCTAACTATCCCACCTACTCACTACTGCCAGTTATTTTCCTAGACTATGAAGATGATCATTTCACTTTCCTGCTCAAAATTCCTAGTGATAATCACATTATGCAAAAACAAAGGCTAATTACTAAAGGTGTCCTACATTTCTCTTTACAAGCTGGTCTTTGTTATTGCAGCTAAATCTAAACACGGAGAAAAGTTTTGTCAGGCCTCTGTGCTGTTATGTGAAGTTTTAGGATTCTTCTGCCTGGAATGTTTCTTTTCCTCCTGTTTATGTAACAGTTTGTATTCATACCTTCAAGCTAAATCTTAAGTTTCATTTTACTCTTTTAGTGACTTCTCTGTTAGCCTTCCTTCTCCATTTGTCTTGTCTTTTCCCTCTGCCCTCAGTTGTTTCTTCTTTTGCTCCTGTATCTGTGTTTTAGATATCTGTCATGGTTTTATAATTGTTTTCATGTTTGTTTTTCTGGTGAAACCTCCTTAAGGGTGTGTATGTTATCTTTGTATGCCCACAGTCTGGGGGATACCCCGCATGAAATAGATGCTCAGTAAAATTTTTGAATGAATGAATGACTCTGAGGAATAAATAATGTCAATTCTAGCAGAAAAAAATCTCATTGGGGAAATAGTGGATAAAAAAATAAATAGATATTTAGTTAATGCTATCTTATTTATGGGTGCCAAATATGTATTAGGAACTATTCTTTATAGTTTTCATACATTGTCAATTATCTGTAATATTCACAGTCACTCCACAAAGTAGGCATTATTATTCCTCCTTTTTTAGACATGGAAGTAGGTCCAGAGAGGCTAAATAATTTGCCAGAAGCCATGGAGCTAGTTACCTGGGAACTCAGTTTATATCTGTATGAATTTAAAGTTTGTACTTTCCAGCCCAGCACACTGAATTATCTCATACACAGGAGAAAGAACTCAATAAATACTTGTTAAATAAGTGCTTTTTTCTATATTAGGTATGGTAGTAACTATAATAATACATCTAATATTATTTATCTTAAACTTGTCTTTGGATAGCTGGAAATCCTCCTCTGTTTATAGACATTTATTTACATGTATTCTGTTTAGAAATTTGAAATTTCTAAAAATCTTACTCCAAAATATAAAGACTGTATTTCCTGTGTTACCTAGATGGCATTCTGGTGGAAAATTTTTAAACTCAGTGAAGGTAGTATAGGTAAATTTGAATTCTTATGCATGTAAACTATAAGATTTTTCTTAAATTTATTTGAAGCTCCCATTTTTATGGCTTCTTCTTGATAATTTTGTAGTATTTAGAAATATGAGTTGTTAAATGACTGACTTTAATGGTTTTTTTTTTCCTGCTTTTAATCAGGAAAAACATATATATTGCTTTCTGATCAAGTGAAAGATTCAGTTTGCAATGATTAGAGTTAAAGATTACCTAAAATGAAACAACTTTAAAAAAGACCTGTGTTTTAGGGATTAAATAGTTTGACCTGACATTTTATTTTTATAATTGAGGAACAATGTTGTTTGTGTTATTGCCTTCCATGAGTTGTTGAGTGCACTATTTTTATTTTCTGAATCGAAATGAATTAAATTGAATTTTGTTCAAAGTTTTTCAGACACCTTGAAATAACTAGTATTTTAGTGGTTGAGAATTACTACTATAGATTTATGTTTTTTAAAATATACTATATGAAATAAATGAATACTGCTTTTAAGTAATTTGGGAAACAAAGTTTGTATTATATATTTTTATTTTTTGGGGGGGAAACTACGTCTTATTTTCCCTCCTTAACCACTGAAGGCATACTTGTTCAAGTATCTGTAAATTTTTTGAATTTTTTTATATTTTAGAAAAATATTTCTGTATTCTCAGCCTTAGGTTATTAACTTTCAAAAGAGTAAGCGTTGAATCCACAAATTGTTACAGAAGTTAAGCCATTCTATATCAAAATATACACTTAAAATGCTTTTGGTTGGCCCTAGTAACTACAAAGTTAGAACTTAATATAAACTCATTCCTTGATTCTTAATGTATATTCACACATTATCAAGTTAAAAATATATAATTATTCTTGGACATAATAAATCTAAATTGTGGAATTGAAATCACCTAAATTTTATTATAAATGTTAAAATGTTTTTCCTCTGACGGGTCTTTCCTCACCATACAATCCAAAGTAGACTCCTAGGTTATTCTTTCTCAGTTTACACTGGTTTTATTTTTTCCCTCATAGTAGTCTTCATTATTCGTCATTTTATATACCTTTACTTGTCTAATCTGTGTCTCTTTCATTATACCATGAATTTCAGGAGAGCTGGACCTATGCTCTGTCTGGTCAGACTTGGTTATTTGTGATGCCTGGCAGAATATACATGTTATTAAATGAATGAACACAAATATATTGTATTTCCATAATATTTGGATCTTGGTAGAAGGAGTATCATTCCAGGGTTCAAGGCATTCTAGGTCTGTCTTCATCACAGATTTATTGTTTATGAGTCACTTCTTTCATCTGCAAAATGAGAAATAAGATGGGGAACTTGAAATAGTAATGTGTAATTATTATTATTCTTTCAAGCATTTCTTGTAGTATGTTATGAATGTTATGATTGCTTTTTTAGACAATAACTAAACATGACATTAAGGTCTTTAATATTTTTTTTATTTAAGTGGTACATGATCAGCATTGTCCACATTTATAATCGATGGAGGAACAGTGAAATTCGGTGTTATGTTAATGGACAACTGGTATCCTATGGTGATATGGCTTGGCATGTTAACACAAATGATGTAAGTTTTTTTTTTAATTTGTGCTTTAATGTATTTGAGTGTGTGATCTATCATTGTTCATAACATGAATTGTATAATAAAATAGTTTGGTAGAAACTTAATAGTTGTACTTTGAAAGTTTTTTTCTGTTAAATGAATTTTTAGGTCTTAAATTTAATATAATTAAGTTGCTAAAATAGATAATTAGTGTTAAAAAAAAAGGAAAATTGCTCAAAAATTATTAAGTATTAGGTCAAAAACATCCATGCAGTATTCTATTCTTTCTAGAATTTCAAGCAGTAAAAACTGTGTCTTGTACCTTATTTGGATGTGAAAGGAAGACTTTAAATAAAGTGATTAAGTATAACATGTAGTCACTATGTCTCGAACAGAGGGAGGAATGGGCAGAATAATGTTAAGAGATAAGGTTAGATTGACAGCAGAGGGTGAAATCCTGCAGGGGCCTTACATGCAAACACAGTACCTGGGCTTTCCCATCTTACCCAGCATAAAAATCTTTGGAAGGTTTTGAGCAGACAAGTGATGTAATGCTGGTTCATATTTTAAAAATATCCATCAGGCTGCAGTATTGAGAATATTCTGAAGGAAAAAATGACAGAAGAAGGGAGATCAATTAAATGACTTATTGTAATAATAACAAACATAATACTAGTTTTGACTAGCCTGTTAGTAGTGAGGGAGGTAACACAGTTGGATTCTGGATAGAGAATATCTAGAGTTAAAACCTCAAGAACTCTGTTCTAGGCTTTCTCTTGTCATTATCCTGACATGTTAGAACCCAAGTAAAAGATGTTTTCTAGTACCAAAAGTACTTCCAAACCCAATAATATACGAGCATTCCAGTATACCTCGTTTTATAAAAACTTGCCTCTTTTTAACAAAATTCACCTCTCAGTATTGTCCGTATCTCTCCAGACTTTAATTTACTTAAGAGCAGGGTCTCTTCTTATTCTCTCTGGTATTCTTTTAAATCGTACTATGTGCAAAGTCCATAGCTTTTTCCCTGAGTCATGGGTTGGAAGAGTACCCCCTGCAGACCATATCTGAACCTTGACCTGTTTTTGCATGACCTGAGAGCTAAGAATCTTTGTTTTGTTTTGTTTTTCATTTTTAGAGGTTTTTCTTTTTTTAAAGATCCAGACAAACAAAAATCAAAAAAGATTATATGACAGAAACCACATGTGGCTTGAAAAGGTTAGAATATTTACTGTCTGTTCATTTATAGGACAAGTTTGCTTTTTCTGCCCTGGAAACTCATAGTTGGGCCACAGTCAGTAAATTTTTGAGAATGATTTTGTCAGAATTAGATACACAGATGAAATTCTGCTTCATGTCTGCCTTCCAAAGGGGAGAGTTTTTATTATAGAGTGGAAGAAACCCAAGAGACTTTGTTGACTGTCACTAACTCTACAGTTATATTTAAAAAGGAAGGAAGGAAGGAAAGAAAGGAGGGAGGGAGAGAAAGAAAGAAAAGAAAGACTTAAATTTTTGAGTTATTTGCAATAGTACACCAAAAAATGGAGAAGCCTGGGCAATAACACATATGTACACATAACATCATGCAGTAAATTCTTCAGTTCCTATAGTTTTAATTACAGAATGGGTATTTGATGGGGAGTTTTTATCTTCATAATTCATTCACAAATATTTTGTCATTCTATTGAGGCACCAAGGGGATACCATACATATTTAATGTCTTGCTCTTTAGTGCTAAGGTGTGGAATGATATGTGAGGATGGGGGAAGGAAACTGGGGTGAGATTTTAAGAAGCAGAGATGGGAAGGGTCTAGGTAAGTGTGGCTTCTTAAGGTCTTCAACTCTCCAGATGGAGAGCACCATACCATCTACTTTAGGTGGCAGATTTCGGTGATCATTATTTTTTTGGTTCTACATAATGCCTGCCCATTGAAGAGAGGGAAGTGATCTTCATAGGGTCCTTGACTTAGTGTGGAGAAATAGAGTAATATATATCCCTGGTGGAGAAATTAGATAGTTTCAAAAATTAGGCCTTATGTGTTTATGGTTAAAATTTGGAATGATCATTCTCTGATTCAGATAAATTTCTCTCTACATGGACAATTGTTAAATTATTAGAGTTTTAAAATGAGTTTTACTTTTGTAAATAAAATTATAAGCACTTTGCCTTTAAGTATAACATTTCTAAAGTGGTTACGTGATTAATGAATAGATGATTATTGTTTGTTTTGCTTTTCTATAGATACAAAATATTTAACTGATTTACTTTTTCTAAAAATCTTTAGCTGGCCTTTGTTATTTAAATACTCCATAAAGTCTTAAGTGATGCTTTCTTCTGTTGTTATTGTTATATTTTAAGGTATTCATGACAGTGAAGGCAGGTATCCTTAAATATTTTATCATTACAAAATAATACATTGATTTTTTTATGACTTTTTAAAAATAGAGCTATGACAAGTGCTTTCTCGGATCTTCAGAAACTGCTGATGCAAATAGGGTGTTCTGTGGTCAGCTGGGTGCCGTGTATGTGTTCAGCGAAGCGCTCAACCCTGCGCAGATATTTGCAATTCATCAGTTAGGACCTGGATATAAGGTAGTAATAACTATCTTACTACAAATTCTGTGGAAAGTTTTATGTGAATTCTATGTGAACGGTGATACAATATAACATATAGTGATAATCTTTCTTCAATGTGATTTAAAAGTTGTCTCTGTTTTTTGGAACTCAGCTGTTATTACAGGTTTCATTTTGTTTCAAAGGTGCTTTTTCTCTTTTTCACTATTTTCCTTTCATGAACTTTGAAAATTCTTTAGACTATTTTCTAATATGAAAGCCATGGCTTTTGTTAACATAATTCTGAAATAATAAATTTTATAAAACCATATTGCTTAATGTGGTACTTAAAATCTCAAATTTTGAAATACATAATGAACAAATGAAATGACCATTATTGTTCAAATTAGAGATAATCTGGAAAGAATAAAGATTTAAAAGGAAAATGGTATAAAATCACATGTGGCTGAAATTAATTCAGTTTTAGTTTTTACTTTTACTCGTCCTTTACAATAGGCAGAGAAGGTCAGTACAGTAGTGAGTATCTGAATTTTGCAAAATCAATTATTTAATATGATTTATCATACTCTTCTGTTTTTTAACTTTCAAAATGAAGACTTATTTAGGCAAGATATTGCATTCACATATATGAATTAGTTTTTAGTGTGCAGTACCCCTGGCTAGGGAAATATGAGTTTTATTTAAATCACATTGGGAGCTGTGACATCCCAAACTGTTTGGAGCTGAGAGAAAATCATGCAGTGTAAGTCAAAGTATTTATAATTCTGAAGAAGTACATGTCTTGCATGGAGGAGCTGTTTTTTTTAAAAATTTAGTGTTTAAATAATCAGTGTGAAGATTGTATTATGAAAAAAGGGGTACTAAAATATTTCTGTTCCCAGTGATTTTAAAATAATCACAATATTAAATGACAATAATGCCGTCATTTTTATGTCAAGGTGAAAATACTTGCTACCATCTTTTGTCCGTATCATTAATTTTACTATCCCTAGAAATGAATTTGTGCTCATACAGCACTTTTTCTTCTGTGCGTCCTTTGGTTTAGGTCCTAGTTCTGCCATGTATTGGATTTGCACAGGAATGTTTCTGTAATTCAGATTTTTGGATTAATATACATTCTGCCTCCTTTTGTGCTTCTTTGGCTTGGCCTAAAATATTTGAAGTGGATTTCTTCAAGCACTGCCAGAATGATATTAAATGAATCAAATCAATGATGCATAATTAAGATAGAAATGAAGAAAAAAGAGATATGCAAACTCTAAATCCAATATGATTGCTATAGTGCAATTTTAGAATTGACGGGAGCTTCCTGGCAGGAAAAAAGAAAAGGACTAAATATAAACAAGTTATGTAATTCTCTTATTTAGAAAGGAGCAAACATTGTCTTGAACCACTTTGCAAACTTAGTAATTTGTCATAATGGCTCTTTTTCATCATAGTCTTTTATAACAAAAGTGAAAATGAGTAGTAACCCTGTGTCACTGTGTTGTATACACAAATACTCATGTGATAGAGAATGTATTCCTAGCATCCTAACGTAGTCAATAGAGTACCTATATCAAAGTCAGAACTTTTAAAAGAAAATACCTCTAAATTTTGGGCATTGCATGAAAAAGTATTTAGTTTTGAAAGTTCCCAGCCTCTGGGTATAGCCCACTGAGCCCCTTGTTTTTTTTTTTTTTTTTAAAGATTTATTTATTTATTTTAGAGTGGGAGAGAGAAAGGCGGAGGGAGAGAGAGTCCCAAGCCAAGTCCTTGCTGAGCGTGGAGCCCCTGAGGCTCAATCTTACGACCCTGAGATCACGACCTGAATCGAAACCAAGAGTCGATGCTCAACCGACTCTGCCACCCAGGTGCCCCCTGAGCCCTGTGTTATTAATGGAAATAGACTGTAAATCCATGGGTGTATATGTATTTTCTCAATATGTAAATATTAAAAATAGAATTACTATCAGGACAGGCATCTGTAAAAATTTTTGATATTGAAGTTGTTTTCTAGAAATTCAGAGAATGAAGGGAAAGAGGAAAGGATACAAATGAAGACAAGGAAAAAAGCTGAAGTGGTTTGCACATAATAGTCTCAATTTTCTTGGGTAAAGTAGGAGGCAGTCACTTCCTATGAGTTGAAGGGGTAGAGAACTGCAGTGGAACTTTTATGGTGTTCAGGATATAATAACTAGTTGACATTTGGCTTAAATCACAGATGAAGCTAGAATTATTAATTGTTATATAATAATGTATTTATATTCATTGATGCACGTTATATGGAGCTTCCAATAAGTGTAATTGTTGGTATTCCCTATGATTCTGGGCTTAATGTAGATAGCATGTCAACATCTGGGCCCTGAAATAAAATAAATTAATTCCCCCCAAAATAATGTCCTCAGACTATATATACTATGCAGCCTGGCCTGTGTGATTTTGACTTGCTGACCATTAGAGTATTAGGTAATTTTCTTTCTGTGAATTGTCTGGTTTTGAGCAGTGAATATTTTGTACTTAGTTATTTTAGGGAAACAGTAAATAAAAGGAGGGTATTACTAATCAAATAAATCATTAGATTTGGAAGTAATATGTAAAACAACAGAATTTCTCATTGTAACTTTGTCTAGTATAGAAAAATTTACTGTGAGTTAAGTGTATTGTGGAGCTCTATTTGATAGGGTTATTCAGTGTCTACAAGATTATAAAGTCTTACACATACAGTGGCCTTTTGACATGAACTTGCAAAACAGATTTTAAAGTTTTGATATTTTATAATTGTTATTGGACATTTCCTAATTATCTTATAGCCTCTTGTGGCAAGTAGTTCATCTCCATTGCTAAATTTTTCAATATTAAGTTTTGTGTTTTGTCCTCCATTCAAGAAAATGATAGCCTAACGATTCTTTATCAGTTTATTATATTATGATAAAGATCTAACTGATACAGAGAAAACGTATGGAACAGCCTCCAAAATTAAAAATCACTTTGGAGGAGCGCCTGGGTGGCTCAGTTGGTTAAGCGTCTGCCTTCAGCTCAGGTCATGATCCCAGGGTCCTAGGATCAAGCCCCACATCATTGGGCTCCCTGCTCAGCAGGGAGTCTGCTTCTCCCTCTCCTTCTGCTCCTCCCCCTGCTTGTGCACGCATTCGCTCTCTCTCTCAAATAAATAAAAATCATTAAAAAAATCACTTTGGAGGTTTTCTGATACTTGCTTGGATAGGCAAGCTCCTAAGAAAGTGATATTCCCACAATAACCTCTTAAAATTCTGCACATTATATAGAAAACAACTATGTGAGGGCTCTAAAGACTGAATAAATGCCACCAGGTTTTAGAGAGGTGTTAAAACATGAAACAAGTGGTCAGCATGGGCTGAATTCTCCATTTTTTTACTCTGATAGTAAAACTTTCTGGCCAGAAAAATTAACGTAAAAAGTACTTGGCCAATCAACATCACATGGAGATTAATGGGCTACCTCAGAAAAGAGACAGCCAGAGAAGAATCTGAATTCTGTATTTTAAAAAAACTCAGCTTGAATCTCTCACCAACTCCTGAAACCATGGTGATCATGACAAACTGATAATAGATTGTAAATAAGGCTTCAAGAACTGAACTGAGATCTGAGATACCATACATAGGAGGTATAACAGTCTGTAATTGTATCTGAGCAAGAAAATGACCCCACGAAACAAAAACAAATACTTTGCAGAACAAGATGGTCTCTACAGAATAATTTTCACCATGTCCAGCATATAATCCAAAATCGCTCATCCTATGAAAAGCCAGGAAAATGTGACTTATTCTCAAGGAAAGGGAAAATCAGCACACACCAACTGCCAGGTAGCCCAGAATCATGGAATTATTATGTGAGCACTTTTAGGGAGCTATTATAACTAGTGAGGTCAAAAAAATTTGCTTGTAATGAACTGGGAATTATCAGCCACAAAATTTTTAAAAAGTGGAAATTTTAGAACTGAAAAATACATCTGAAGTTAAAAAAATCCACTGTATGGGTTTATTATTAGCAAAATTGATATGATAGAGAAATAAATAATCTTGGATATAGTTTGACAGAACCATTAGAAGAGAGAGAAAAGATTTAGGGGGGAAAGAAGAAAACCGTAGAGACATATGGGGTGGTTTTGAAATGTCATATGCAATGTATAAGAGAAAGGCCCAGAAAAAATATATGAGGAAATAATGGTAGAGAACTTCCCAAATTTCATAAAACACGCAAACAAACAAACTTATATTTATAGATTGAAGGAACTATGTAAACTCCAAGGCAAATAAAGTCAGGGAAACCCAGGGAAACCATAGAGCTGGAGCAGAACCTGTCAACCCAGAATTCTGAAGAAAGAAACTTGGATCATTAAGAATGAATGAATGAAAACATTCAGAATGATAAATATATGGATAAGTAAAATATCTTTTCTCTTACTTTCTTTAAAATGTATACTACTGATTAAAGCACAAATTATTATACTTTTATTGGTTTATAATATACATAAATTTAATATATATGGCAGCTCTAATAGAAGATTCTGGGAGGGGATATAAATGCAAACTTTTCATATTTTAAAAAATATCTGTGGGATATAAAAATATTGACTGAAATTCAATAGCCAAAATGAAATTAACAAATTCAAAGTCATATATCTTTTCTTGAAATGTTAAGTATCCAGTATTTAATTTCCCTATGCTATATAGACTTCTTTTTGAAATGAAAGATAACATATATTCTACATATACTCAATGGAAAGGAGAAACAAAATAAATTAATGCAAGTTAATGGAGAGAAGGTAAACTAGATATGAGTAAGAGGCATTCATTGATTCATCCATTTATTCTTTTAGTAAATATTATTAAATATTGTTTATTGGCACTGTTATTCTAGATGTTCTGGGTGCTAGGGATATGACAGTGAACAAAACAGACAAAAATCCCTGCCTTTATTGGGGAGAAGGAGAATGTACATTATCATGGGAGGGGACAGACAAAAACCAAAAAAACAGATAGTGTGCTAGATGGTGGTAAGTGCTATGGGAAAAATAAAGCATGTAAAAATGATGGAAAATGGTGGACTGCAGTTTTTATAGAGTGATAGAGGAGATGGCACTAAAGACTTCAAGGAGGTGAAGTTGATGTCAATCAGGTGAATATTTGGGGGAGAGCTTTCAGGGCACATGGGACAGCAAGTATAAAGGCCACTTAATAGGATCTTACTTGATAGGTTAACAAACACTGTGTTTCACTGTGACTAAGATAGAGGGAGTATAGACAAGGCTGATAGCCATAGAAAATAGTGGAACTTGGTTGGAGTTTTGATAAGCTATACCTAAAATACTCTAAGAGGTCAGGTTTTGCATATATTTTGGAGGTAAAGCCAGTAGCATTTTCTTTCCCTGGGAATGTGGGCTAAAGGTACAAGAGAAGATTCAAAGGTGACCCAATTATTTTAGTCTGAACAACTGAATTGATGGGTTTTTTATTTACTAAGATAGGAAAGATTTGGAAAGACCAAATTTTGGGGAGTAAGGTCAGGTTTTGGTTTTGGACATATGATGTTTGAGAGGTCAGTTAGACATCTAAATGGAGAAGTGATATAAGCCTGCAGTTTGGTGGGGGGAAGTCTAGGTTGGAGATGGAACTTTAGCATTGGTAGGGTATAGAGAGGATTTAAAGCTATGAGACTGGATTTAGATACCAATGAATGAGTTCGGAGATAAAAGATGACTGAGTAATGGCTCCTTGGAAAAGCCAAAGTTTGCAGGTTGTGGAGATGAGAAGGACCTAGTAAGGGAAAATTAGAAGGAGAGCAAGGGAGTAAGAGGAAAATGCAGGAGAACAGGAAAGTATGGTGTCCTGGATGTTTTTAAAGTAAGAGGAGGTGATTAATTTTCAAATGCTGCTGACAGGTTAAGTAAATTGAGGACTGAGAAATGGCTATTGGATTTAGCAGCATGGAGGTCATGGGTGATCTTGATTATCACCTTACAGTTAGTTGAAATGGGTGAAAAGTCCTTTATTTAATGAAGACAGTAGTATTTTTTTTTCAGAATTGAAAGAGAAACATTAATTTATGATTGAAAGTATAGTTGTTTAGTTTTGCTTGTATCGTTCTAGTACATTGCATAACAAGACTTTATCTCTCTGCCTTTCTAATATTCTGTAACTCCCATTTCCATCATTTTGTCCTTTTGAAGAACTGTTTATATGTAGCTGTTTTTTTCTGGTCTCCTGATTATTTGCTTTTACTGTAGTATACATTTATTTATGCTCAATATATTTGTAAATAAAAATTTATAGAAAAACCTCTGAGTAATATGTACTTATGTGCACATGAATATGATTATGTAAACTTTCTCTGCAAAATAGTGAAGCTTTATTTTTAAACTGTCATACTTTAAATGATTTTTCATTTTAGTCAGTATCTTTAGGATAATATGAACATACTCAACGTATGCTACCATTTTTCAAGTTAGTTGCAGTTTTTTTGGAATTGCTTTTGAAGGGTCAGTTTTTAAGTGACACAAGAAAACAGTTCTCTTTACTTTAGAGCTATGCTATATTTTTGATAATAGATCGTTTTGTGACACCTATTAATTCATCAGACATGGCTTCAAGTTGTTTTTCTTTTTCCAAAAATTAAATCCATCCCTTGAGGATGACAGTTTGCCTTCAAAAATGTAATTTAAAATGCTACAGAGTTCAATCAAGAGTGGAAGTGGAGAGCGGATCCCAGAGAGCCCTGAGCAGCTCTCCTGTCCACCTTCTCCTCACCAAGAACCACCACTGCTGCTGCTGGCTCCACTCACCATCACTGCAACCTTGAGCAGTGAGGCCGAGATCTAGCCTCAAAGTGAGTGGCAGCAAGGGCGGCCTCATATTGGCAGTGCCTGAAGGGTCAAGTTCATTACAAGGAAGTTTTTGGGAACAGTAAAATGGTTCAGCGTGAGAAACAGATATGGTTTAATCAACAGGAATGACACCAAAGAATATGTATTTGTACACCAGACTGCCATAAAAAAGAATAACCCCAGGAAGTACCTTTGTAGTATACAAGATGGAGAGCCTGTCGAGTTTGATATCATTGAAAGGATAAAAAGGGTGCAAGGCAACAAATGTTACAGGCCCTGGTAGATTGCCAGTGCAAGGCAGTAAATGTGCAGCAGGCTGTAATCTGCTAAATTATGAACACTATCCATGTTGCAGGGGTCCTCCATGCAATTATTAGTAGAATTTCCAGAATAGTGAGAATGGGGAAAAGAATGCAGGATCGGAAAGTGCTCCTGAAGGCCAGGCCCTAATGCAGGCCATGGTGCCCACTTTACTACGTGTGGAAACCCGATGGGTTTTGACCAGAGTATTCCTACCTTCCTGTGCGGGGAGAAGTGATGGAGGGTGCTGACAACCAGGGTGCAGGAGAGCAAGGTAGACCAGTGAGACAGAATATGCATTGGCGTTATAAATGACCATTCCACAGGGGCCCTCCTTGCCAAAGATAGCCTAAAGAGGATGGCAGTGAAAGAGATAAGGAAAATCAAGGAGATGAGACCCAAGTTCAGCAGCCACCTCAACATCTGTACTGCTACAACTTCAATTACCACAACACAGAAGCCCAGAAAACCCTAAGTGATAAGATGGCAAAGAGACAAAGCTGCTGGTCCACCAGTGGAGAATTAGTCCCCTACCAAGGCTGTGTAGGGCTGAGTAAATGCAGGCTTACCTAAATCTCTGCTATCATCTTACCATTGGTTTAATCATCCAACAAGAGGAAGTGAATACGAAG
This sequence comes from Phoca vitulina, assembly GCF_004348235.1. Lineage (NCBI taxonomy): Eukaryota > Metazoa > Chordata > Mammalia > Carnivora > Phocidae > Phoca > Phoca vitulina. Next base: position 66,374,488 of record NW_022589708.1, on the reverse strand, counting down.
TTGCTGCAATAAAAAATAACAGAAGGTTGGAGCTGAAGATTTCAAGTGCTTGATTTTTGTTCATTGACCAGATAATTAAAACTTTCTGCATATCTCTGCAGACTGGAGTTTTTACTATCTTTACCTAAAGACGTCTCTTTTTTGATAATGGCAAACATTTTTTTTTAAAGCCTTATTTTCCTCAATACACTTATAAAGGTTTTTAAATTGTCTCATATCTGGAAAAGTTGAGATTTTTAAGAACCTCATTTTTAATTTGTAATAAATGTTTACAACTTAAATTTTTTTTTCAAAAAAGTCAGCAAACTGCAAGCACCTGTTAATAAAGATCTTTAAAAATGCTGTAAATTCTGAAAATGTTTTTAAAAATCCTAGATATAAGGAATGTTTTGAGTAATAGACATTATATTATTTCTAAGGTGATTCTTTTGGAAAATATACCACTTGTGATCATATTTGTTTAGCTATATTTGCTTTAAAATATCAAACTCAACACCCAAAGAACAAATGATCCAATCAAGAAATGGGCAGAAGACATGAACAGACATTTTTCCAAAGAAGACATCCAAATGGCCAACAGACACATGAAAAAGTGCTCAACATCGCTCGGCATCAGGGAAATCCAAATCAAAACCTCAATGAGGTACCACCTCACACCAGTCAGAATGGCTAAAAACAAGTCAGGAAACGACAGATGTTGGCGGGGATGCATAGAAAGGGGAACCCTCCCACACTGTTGGTGGGAATGCAAGCTGGTGCAGTCACTCTGGAAAACAGTATGGAGGTTTCTCAAAAAGCTGAAAATAAAGCTGCTCTACGGCCCAGCAATTGCACTACTGGGTATTTACCCCAAAGATACAAATGTAGTGATCCGAAGGGGTACATGCACCCTGATGTTTATAGCAGCAATGTCCACAATAGCCAAACTACGGAAAGAGCCAAGATGTCCATTGACAGATGAAATGGATAAAGAAGATGTATATATATACAATGGAATATTATGCAGCCATCAAAAGGAATGAAATCTTGCCATTTGCAATGATGTAGATGGAACTGGAGGGTATTATGCTGAGCAAAATAAGTCAATCAGAGAAAGACATGTATCATATGATCTCACTGATATGAGGAATTCTTAATCTCAGGAAACAAATTGAGGGTTGCTGGAGTGGTGGGGGGTGGGAGGGATGGGGTGGCTGGATGATAGACATTGAGTGCTGTGAATTGTGTAAGACTGTTGAATCACAGACCTGTACCTCTGAAACAAATAATATATGTTAAAAAAAAAAAAAGATGTAGGAAGGGAGAAATGAAGGGGGGGAATCGGTGGGGGAGATGAACCATGAGAGACTATGGACTCTGAGAAACAAACTGAGGCTTCTAGAGGGGAGAGGGGTGGGGGATGGGTTAGCCTGGTGATGGGTATTAAAGAGGGCACGTTCTGCATGGAGCACTGGGTGTTATATGCAAACAATGAATCATGGAACACTACATCAAAAACTAGTGATGTAATGTATGGTGATTAACATACATAATAAAAATTTTTAAAAAATCAGATGTGGGGCGCCTGGTGGCTCAGTTGGTTAAGCCTCTGCCTTTGGCTCAGGTCATGATCCCAGGGCCCTGGGATTGAGCTCTGCCTTGGACTCCCTGCTCAGCAGGCAGTCTGCTTGTCCCTCTCCACCCCGTCCCCCCCATATGTGCACTCTCTCTTTCTTTCTCTCTCTCACGTGCTCTCTTTCTCTCAAAAACATAAATAAAATCTTTTAAAAACTCAGGTGTATTACTTTAAAGCTATACTATGTTTAAAATCCTAGAATTTCGGTGAATGGTGAGAAAAGTGTTCTATTTTTCCAGTGACCTGCTTCTACCTACCCCCACTAATGCAATGCCTTTAGACTTATTTTATTATCCAGTTCATATAATTTTTACTCACTGGTCTTAAATTAAAATCTGTAATTCCTACAAGGTTTTTATCTAATTATTGGAACATTTTGTATATACTAACATGTTTTTACTCCACCAACTCAGTCTAATAATGCTTCCTGATGGTCAAGAGGGGAAATGTATAACCTAATTTCATTTCTTCATTATTCAAAGATCTTCAATTACTGTTTTTAAAATTTCATTATAAACTCATGGATTTAAATGTATTTGAAGTGTTTCAATCTGTAGCCGTTACTGTTCTTTTTGAAATTAAAATTGTCCCACCTTTGAGCAATGAATGTCTGTTCCAATTGGTTCCTTAGTCCCTTGACCTGACCCTGTAGTCTTTGATAGATTTCTTGCTATTTCCCATGATAGTATTTCAGACTCATTCTGAACATTTTGTTGTTTCAGTCCTGGAATCAGCCATTATTCCATGAATCCTTAGTTTTTATTTGTGTGAAATTGAGGACTTTGGTTTAATTTGACCTTCTCTAAGTTAAATCTGTATCTCCTTTTTTCTATATTGAGAATAGTGGTTGTCAAGTGTACAGAGGGTGATAGGATTAGGAAAGCCCATAGTTACATGTACAACAATCTCTGAACAATACTACCAATATTACTCTACTGGCATTATTACTGAAAATAGTTAATTTCTTTTGCATATGTTCTCTTCATTCTCCTTGCCATTTTTTAATAGTGTAAGTATGTTATAGGCTGAATTGTATTCCCCCCCAAATTTTTATGCTGAAGTCCTAGATCCCAGTAGCTTAGAATGTGACCATATTTAGAGATAGGGTCTTTAAAGAGGTAATTAAACTTAAGTGGCTATTAAGGTGGGTCTTAATTTAATATGAATGGTGTCCTTATAAGAGGAAATTAGGATACAAACATGCACAGAGGGAAAACCATATGAAGATACAGGGAGAAGAGGTTTCAGAAGGAACCAGGTCTGCTGACACCTTGATTTTAGTTAGACTTCTAGCCCCCAGAATTGTAAAGAAATAAATTTTTGTTTAAACTACCCAGACTCTGGTACTTTGTTGTAGCAACACTAACAGACTAATACATGGTATGATCTACACTGTGAGTATATGTAGTTATTACATACTGTTCTCAATTTTAAAAATCCTTAGTTGCAGTCCTTTAAGTACTTATATATTTGTTTCATCACATTCCTTATATTGATGTATTTTGGCTATCTGAAGCTCATTCTGTAGTGTATTTCTCTAGAAGGGCTTATGGGAATAGTATTTCTTGAGAACTGCATTTCATTATTAGTTTATTAGGGGTGTTTACACTTGAAAGGCATTTGCCTGCTTTTAAAATCCTTGACTAACCTTTCTTTGAATGTCTTAAATATGTTACTGATTTTCTTTTGGGTTGAAATGTTTTGTTGAAAGTCTGATGACAGTTCTAATATCTTTTCTGTTGTCAGGCACTTGTTCTTTTTGCCTACATGTTCAAAGGATTTTTTTTTCCTTATATCTAGTAATTTTGCTAGATATGTCTTGGTTGTTTGGAGTTGATTTCTCAGATAAGTGGTGTGTACTTTCAGTATGTAGTTTTGCATCTTTTTATATTTTAAGAATTTTTTCTTATATTGTTTAGTATTTGTTGCTTCCTTACTTTGGTTTTCCTTTTCAGAGATTTGATTATACTTGTTTGATTTTACTTTACTTATCTTTAATATTTGTCCCTGTGTGTGTGTGCAAATTGTTTTTTGGGTTTCTTACTTTTCATTTGAAGGACTCCATTTGTTATTTCTTGTAGGGTGGGTCAGATAGCAACAAATTATCTCCATTTTTATTTTTTTGTGAATGTATTTCATTTTGCTTTCAGATAGCTTTTCTGGATATAAATTCTTGGTTGAAAGTTTTTTCTTTGAGCACTTTGAATGTTTTATTTCACTATGTTCTGGCCTCCATTTTTTTAGGTGAGAAGTCAACTTTTGATCTTATTGGTGTTCTTTTTTAGGTGAAGAGTCATTTTTCTCATGCTGCTTTTAAGATTGTCTCCTTGTCTTTAGCTTCCAGCATTTTTACTATGATTTTTCTGTTTGTAGATTTCTTTGCTTTTATTTTTCTTTGAGTTCATGGGCTTTCTGAAAGTGCAAATTAATGTTTTCCAAAAATTGGGGAAGTTTTCAGTTCATCAAGTTTTTTAATATTTTTCTCTTTTCTCTTTCTTCTCTACTTCTGCTATTCCCATTTTGCATATGTTGGTATACTTAGTTGTTTCCCACATTTCTCTGAGGCTCCAATTTTTCTTTACTCTTTTTTCTTTCTGGTTTTTGGATTACATAATCTTTATTATTTTCATGTGTGCTAATTCTGTCCTCTGTTCAAACCTTTTGTTGAGCACCTGTAGAAAAATTTTCAATTCAGTTACACTTTTCAGCTCTAGAATTTCCATTTGGATTTTTTTTCATAGTATTTCTCTCTTAATTGTTATTCTCTATTTAGTAACTTTTTTAAAGATTTAGTTACTTATTTCAGTGAGAGAGTGAGTGAGAGAGAGCAAGCATGGGGGCAGGGGCAGAGGAAGAGAGAGAAACTCAAGCAGACTCTGTGCTGAGCCCGTGTGGGGCTTGATCTTATGACCCTGAGATCAGACCTGTACCAAAACCAGGAGTTGGACGCTTAACCGACTAGGCCACCCAGGCACCCTGATAATCTATTTAATATGACATTGTCATCATACCTACCTTTACTTCTCTAATTATGGTTTTCTTTTAGTTTTTTGAGTGTATTTTTAATGGCTACTTTGGAGTCTTTTTCTGTTAAATCTGACATCTATTTGCTCTCACTGGCAGTTTCTGTTGCCTGCTCTTTTCCATATGTATGGGTTATATTTTCCTTTCTCATTCCATGTCTCTCAATGTCTTGTTGGAGAATGTCCCTGTTTTCTTTTTTCTTTTGAAAAATTATAACAACTTTATGGAAATGTAATTTACATATCATACAATTCACTCCTTTTAAGTGTACAAGTAAATTATTTTAAGTAACTTACAGAGTTGTACAGACATCACCACAATCCAATTTTAGAACATTTCTATCACCCTACATGCCTATTGGCAGTCACTCCTCATTCTCACCCCCATCCTACTCATACCATTTTATATAACAATTGTGCTTCTGAAAATCCTTCAAGGAATAATTTAGTGAATACTGATATTTATGCGTAAGCATGCTTATTATACCTTAATATATAATTTTGAAATGTTGGAAGTAATCTAAATACTAAAATGGAGTAAATATAAGAAAATTATCATATTTTAATAGATTATCTTTATAGTCATTTAAATTGCATCATAATTTTAAAAAAACTAAAAATGTTATATTTAATTATGATGTGAGGTTGTTTTGTTCCTACAAACCAAAGTAGGGAATATATTTGCATCGTAGACTGAAAAACTTAAGGCCAGTTTTTTTTTTCAAATAAGAATATGTTTTATTAGACTTATTACATTATATTTCCCAAGATTTTATGACTTCCCAGAGAATATATTAAACATTATTTATTCCATTGTGAGCAATATGAACAAAACGAAAGTAAAGGTTTTGTTCCAGACAATAGAATGTACATACATTTCAGACTTGTTAAAATGCCAATGTGGAAAAGCTAATTACAGTATTTAACAATACATTTGTCAGTATTTCAATCATTATTTTTAGAAAACAGGTATTCAGGGCACCTGGGTGGCTCAGTCGTTAAGCGTCTGCCTTCGGCTCAGGTCATGATCTCAGGGTCCTGGGATCGAGCCCCACATTGGGCTCCCCACTTGGCGGGAGGCCTGCTACTCCCTCTCCCACTCCCCCTGCTTGTGTTCCCTTTCTCGCTGTGTCTCTCTGTCAAATAAATAAATAAAATCTTTAAAAAAAAAAAAGCAGGTATTCAGATCTTAAGCATGATAGACATATAAAAAAAGATAAGAAGAATTAATGACCTGTTTCAGACATTGTTTTAAAAGGATAGTAACCATGAACCAAACAGAGTGATATCTTGAGTGTTTTCTAGTACTTTTCACTTAAATTCATTGAAGATTATAGGAATGAATTTTATTAGTAATTATTGGTACAAGACTTTCAGCTGGAAAAAGATTTTATTGCTTAAGTTCAGTGTGTGGTGAAGAACATTGGTGATTTCATATTCATACTTAATGGTTGTGTGTTTCTCAAAACAACCAACTCTTTTATTTTATTTTATTTTATTTTTAAAGATTTTATTTATTTATTTGACAGAGAGAGACACAGCGAGGGAGGGAACACAAGCAGGAGGAGTGGGAGAGGGAGAAGCAGGCTTCCCGCTGAGCAGGGAGCCCGATGCGGGGCTCGATCCCAGGACCCTGGGATCATGACCTGAGCCGAAGGCAGACGCTTAACGACTGAGCCACCCAGGCGCCCCTAAACAACCAACTCTTTTATACATGTAGTAAGTAAAGGAAAGGGCACAAAAAAGCAAAAAGAAGCAAAAAAGAGCCAAAGAAAGATATTTAAAGAAATAAAAACTGAGAAGTGGTAGGTTTTAGCAGTAGTAGAAAACAAAAGTTTTGTGATGAATTCAATCCAGAAAGAAGACCAAAATCAAAGAAGAAATGGGTATATTTTTAGTCTTAAAAGTATGAGTGTTATATTTTTAGTCTTAAAAGTATGAGTGCAATTAAATATAAAGTGGATGTATATTGTCAAAAAGAGATTAGAAAATAAAAATGCCGAAAAGTTAGAAAAAGATTAATGGATAATTTTATTTTAAATTCTGAATTTTCTGTGAATAAGGAAAAGTCATTTAAAGTCGCTTTAAAATGACTAGAGGAAAAACTGAAGATTCTATTTAGATAAATTTCCTCATACAACTTTAAAATTCAGAGAACATTTGTTAAGTCATTTCTATGCATGGAGCACTATTATAGGCATTATGGAACATGCAAAGCTGTAAATTACCTTTAAGGAACTTATAACCAAGTGAGGGAGAAAAACATACAAAAAGCTAAAAAGTGAAGTTGGTTGAATTTATAATCATGATATAATCTGAGAACAGTAAGTCCAATGGGATCATGGAAAAGGATTCTGATTATAGGAACTGAGAAGTGCTTCATAGAGAAGATAGCTTTAAAACCAGTTCAGGTTCATGAAGCTTCTCAACTTCAATTGATTTTTTTTTCTGTGGGGATGACAATTGGAATTTGCAAAACAATCTCTTAAAACCTATCTAATTACAAAATTTCTTTTTTTTTTTAAGATTTTATTTATTTGCGAGAGAGAGAATGAGAGACAGAGAGCATGAGAGGGAGGAGGGTCAGAGGGAGAAGCAGACTCCCTGCTGAGCAGGGAGCCCGATGTGGGACTTGATCCCGGGACTCCAGGATCATGACCTGAGCCGAAGGCAGTCGCTTAACCAACTGAGCCACCCAGGCGCCCCTAATTACAAAATTTCTTAATTAAATTTTTATTTGAGTAGAGTTGACACAATGTTATATACATTTTAGGTACACAATAGTGATTTGACAAGTTTATACATTATGCTATGTTCAGTACAACTGTAGCTACCATTTGTCACCATGCATCACTATTATAATATCATTGACTATATTCTTAATGCTGTGCCTTTTATTTCTGTGACTTATTCATTCCATAACTGGAACCTTGTATCTGCAGTCCCCTTTACCCATCCTGCTCTCCTCTAGCAACCATCATCTTCCATATCTTGGCTATTATAAATGATGCTGCAATAAACATAGGGTTGCATATATCATTCCAAATTAGTGATTTCATTTTCTTTGGGTAGATACTCTGTAGTGGAATTACTAGATTACAGGGTATTTCTATTTTCAATCTTTTGAGGACCCACCATACTTGTCTTCTACAGTGGCTGAAAATAAACACAACTCAATGTGAGGCCTGAAAATCATAAAAATCCTTGAAGAGAGCACAAGCAATATTTTCTCTGACATTGGCCTTTGCAACATTTTTCTAGATATGTCTCCTAAGGCAAGAGAAACAAAAGCAAAAATAAACTATTAGGACTGCATCAAAATAGAAAGTTTCAGCACAGTGAAGGAAAATAACCAACAAAATGAAAAGTCAACCTACTGAATGAGAGAAGATACAAATGATATATCCAATAAGAGATTAATATCCAAAATATATAAGGAACTCATGCAACTCAGCTCCAAAAAAACAATCCAATTAAAAAATGGGCAGAGGACCTGAATAGACATTTTTTCAAAGAAAACATACAGATGGCCAACAGACACATGAGAAGATGCTCAACATCACTAATCATCAGGGAAATGCAAATCAAAACCCCAATTAGGTATCGCTTTACACCTTTAGTCAGAATGGTTAAAATAAAAGGACAAGAAATAAGTGTTGGCTTAATTAATTAATTTCAGAAAACATTCAACCTGATTTCTGATTTTGTTCCATGTTGGAGCAACTGGTACTGAATGTGCTGTACTACTGTAAATAACTATAAATATGGGCAAAATGTACAAAGCATCTGTTTTTGACACTTGTCAATACACAGCACAGGCCTGAGATCCTTGAGAGTAGGACTATATTTAATATGAGCTTGGTATTCACCGTTGATATCTAGCTGGGGCCAATAAAAATATTTCCACATATTCTAGCTGTGGAGGCAGCTGAGCTGAGGAGGTTGAGATCAGAATTCAGGGCAGCTTGAAACAGCTAGAATATGTGGAACAGGGAGCAAAAAAGGAGCAAGCTGTTGGGGTAGGGGCAGAAGTCTTTCTGTGGGTTTCTTGTGCATTCTTTGCCAAGTATAGAGCTGTACATTTACAGGGGGAGGCTCCATGAGCCCTAGCAGAAAGCAGGTGTTAACTAGTAGCAGAAGAGAGGTAGTAGAGGTCACACAATTGTTTGAGACTATGGAGCGTCAGCCCAGTGAGAGGAGGTTTATTTCCATATCCTTCGGCGCTCAGTAATTATTATACAAATGAATGACAGTAGTGATATAGAAATTTTGGAGTTTTACTGTACTGGATTATATTTATTTATACATGTGTCCAACCAGATCATTTCTACAAAATATATCTTTTATGATTATATAATATTGATTGCTTTTGCAGTTTAATTTTAAAAATTTCTAGCTTATCGCAGTACCCATTCTTCTATGCAACTGCATGCATGTTAAAAACTTTTATTGGCATTAGAAGAATGAGTTACATGAAATTGCTTAATATTGGCAAATGATTAATTTGATATAAGTAGTTTCTTGGTATCATTATGTTAAATACTTCTCTTGGATATTGGTTAGTATCAGTGATATGTTTCTTTTATTTAATATTTGAAATATTGTAGTTATAGTGCTGATACTTGGTTATCTGCCATTATCATAATTTTTAAAGATTTAATTGGGTGGGGCACCTGGGTAGCTCAGTCAGGTAAGTGTCTGACTTCAGTTCACTCACGTCATGATCCCAGGGTCCTGGGATCAAGCCCCATGTCTCAGGCTCTGCACTCAGTGGGGAGTCTGCTTCTCTCTCTCCCTCTGCTCCTGCTTGCATGTGCGCGCACTCTCTCTCTCTCAAATAAAGAAATCTTTAAAAAGAAGATTTGATTGGGTGAACAATTATCCACTGTATTGAAGTACTGACTTCATGCACAGAAATTTTCTGTGCTGATCTATTTGCCATTTGTTGACATGTTTGTGACTATAATCTTTTCTTTACATTCTTGCTTATTAAGAGATGGTAATAATGATTGTAGGGCATGCAATTGAATAAAATTCATCAGTATATCAAATATTGATGATATTCAAGGAACTGTTCTAAGCTTTTAGGATTAAAAATGATCAAGCTTATACTCTTTATGAGAATAATTATATCCCTAAATGTTTATAATTGAAAGTTGAAATGTGTACCCAAAAGGAAATATAATGCAAATACTATAAAGTTTTGTGAAAGGATGATTAATTTCAGCTACAAAGGCTTTAGGAACTCTTCGTAGACAAAGTTTTTTAGGGTTCTTGAAAAATACATAAATTTCAGAAGGATGAGCAGGACATGATGATAGAATGTGAGAAGAGAGGGCATGATTACAGGGATAGAAGCAAGGGATGTAGGATGTGTTTATGGATTAATCCACAATCAGGCATGGATTCATGGTAGAATACAGAGTAGATAGGCTGAGTGGTTTATGGTGGAATGTGAGGATGATTATGATAGATTGAAACCAAGTTTTTGGAGATTTTGAATATCAAAATAGGGAATTTTGATTTTCCAGTCATTTGGAATTATTAAGAAATTGTAGCAGAAGAATGGATTGATCCTATTTATGTATTTTCCTAGAGAAGTTTGGAAATGTAGATATTAGATATTAGAGTCTGAATTACTTTTAATGAATTCAGGTGGATTATTCATTTTGAAGGGAAAACTACAATATACAGGTGGCAACATTCTCTTAGTTATACATCAGGAAATATAATTCATGGAATGTTGCAATGTCATTATTAAAATCAGCAGCACTTGTCACATAGTGATCCTAGAAGAGCAACAGGTATTGCTATATATATGTTATTCTTACATAACTTCAATGGAAAATGGCTATATTCTTGACATTGGTGAAGTTTTCAGGTATTAGTATTAGAAAATGACAAGTCTTTGCTCTTGTAGCAATTAGATAAACTTAATTTAGTTGAGCTTAGCATCTTCTGGAACATTTTCTCATATTCATATTAAATAATTCCAGTTTGGGTGATTAGGGTTCTACTCAATGAGGCTTTGCCTCATTAGCAACTATGTTAACAGATATCTGAATGTTCTCTACCGTAAGTGCAATATACCATTACATACATACATAAAGTTTATGGTAAATGTTTTCTGAGTGACATTTATGAAAAAATATTGAACATAAAAAAATAACTATAATACTAAGTAGAAAAGAACACAGTAATAGCAGCTACCATTTTGAGTTGCTTTTAAAGATCCATATATTTATTGTTCAAAGTACTCTATTTACTATTTTATCTGTTAGGTGTGTAACAAGTGAGAGGTAAATAACTTGTGGATGGATACACATCTAATCAGTGATAGAGTTCAGATTCAGACTTGAGTCCAACTGATTTTGAACTTTATGTTTTTAACTATTTATTGCACTGTATAAAACTGACAATACAGTAATTTTACTTTTTTAAATTTCAAAGCTTTTATTCAAGTTTTACTGAGATAAAATTGACACATAACATTGTATTAGTTTAAAGCATACATAATGATTTGAGATATGTATATATTGTGAAATGATTACCACAATAAGGTTAGTTGACACATCAGTCACCTCACATAGTCATAATTTTTAGTGTGTACTGAGAACTTTTAAATCTATTCTCTTAGCAACTTCCAAATATACAATAAAGTATTATTAACTCTAATCAACATTTTGTATATTGTATCTTCAGAACTTATTCCTCTTAAAAGTAGAAGCTTACACTTTTTGAATACCTTCACCAATTTATCTATCTATCACCCCCGCCCTCCACCTGTGGTCATTCTTTGTATCTATGAGTTCTTTGTTTGAGATTCCACATATATGTAAGGTCATATAGTATTGGTCTTTCTCTGTCTGACTTATTTCACCTAGCATAATGCCCTCAAGGTCCATATGTTGTTTACAAATGGCATGATTTCATTCTTTTTTATGGCTGAATAACATCCCATTGTATACATATATATACCACATTTTCTTTATCCATTAATTCATCTATGGACACTTAGGTTGCTTCCATGTCTTGGTTCTTGTAAATAATGCTGCAGTGAACATGGGGGTACATATATCTTTTTGAATTAATGTTTTTTTTGTTTTTTTGGATAAATATCTAGAAGTCGAATTGCTAGATCCTATGGTAGTTCTATCTTTAAGTTTTTTATAATATTTCAGTTTTTAAAAATTTATTTGATAGAGGGAGAGAGAGAGAGCGCATGAGCACCTGTGTTTGCCTTTGTGAGTGGGGAGGGGAGGGGCGGAGGGAGAGGGAGCGAATCCCAAGCAGACTCCACTTGAGAGTGGAGCCCAAGGTGGGGCTCCATCCCAGACCCCAAGATCATAACCTGAGCCAAAACCAAGCCTCTCAACCGACTGAGCCACCCAGGTGCCCCTGTTTTTAAGTTTTTGAAAACATGTCATACTGTTTTCCGTAGTTGTTGCATTTACATTCCCACCAACAGTGCAAAAGGATTTTCTTTCCTACACATCCTTGACAACACTTATATCTTGTCTTTTTGGTAATAGCCATTCTAACAGGTGTCAGGTAATAGGTCATTGTGGTTTTGATTTACATTTCCCTAATTAGTGATCTTGAGCATTTTTTCATGTGTCAGTTGGCCATCTATATGTCTTTTTTGGAAAAATGTCTATTCAGGTCCTTTGCCTATTTTTAAATCAGATTTTTTTTTTTTTGGTCTTATATGAGTTTTTTATATATTTTGGATATTAACCCCTAATCAGGCATATGATTTGCAAATATTTTCTCCTACTATTTGATAGCTTTTTCATTTTGTTGGTGGTTTTCCTTCACTGTGCAGAAGCTTTTTAGTTTGATGTAGCCCAATGGGCCACTGGTTTATATTTGCTTTTGTTGCCTTTGTTTTTTTCAAATTCAAAAAATCCCTTAATGTAAGGGAGCTCTACTGGCTAGAACACATGTTCCTCTTCGTCCAGTTGCTATTTCAATCATTTACATATTGCTTTTCTTGGTATAATATCATCAACATAAGGAAGCACCACTACTCTACTTGATTAAACTCTAAACTCCAACTTGCCCTTGGGTCATCCAACTCCTTGACTCCCCTCTTCCTTATTTGGGCTGCTTCTCCAGTGTTTTAATGTCATATATACTCGTCCCCCAAATTCCCTCAATTAAATACTTTTATTTCTACAAACTAACTCATATGTTTTACTCCTCCAAAATAATTAAATCTGCTTTTGATCAGTGCTTTGCAACATAAATAATCTATTTTACTTGAAAATGATTGGATTAGAAACATAAATATTAAATATTTTGAGTATGTATAATTCTACATAAATGCTTATTAAAATGTTTATTTTTTAATACCAAGGCAACCAGTGAAGAAGGCAAATTAAATTGGTTTTATGTTGCCAGTATTACTACTTAGTATATTTAACTCATAATTTCATTCAGATATTACTTTTTTAAAAATTCTTTTTTTATTGTTGTTGTTGCCTATTCTTTAGTGCAAGAGGGACTGAAATATAATCTTTATTTTAAACCAGAACATGTGTTAAGCCCAACTGTTACCTCTAGATTAGGAAGTGTGAATCTGTGAGTTACATAAACAGATTAAATTTTGAAACTCTGAGGTGGCAGATAAAGTTCTACATTCCATTTAATTGAGAAGAGAAAGCAAGTTTCGATCCAAAGGACTGTAATTTTGTTAGCTTATTTCTTATGTCGAAATATGTAATGTGCTTACATTTAAAAGACAAAAACTACCATCCATAGGCACATATATACAAATTTTCATTTATTCATGTTGCTCTTGTATTGGTAGATGCCTAATAAATGGTTTACGTCCCAAGTTCAAGGAAGGGAGGATCTCTCTGGTACTAGTTTAAAAGTAGAAAATGGGCTAAATGTGGCCTGACATGTTTGGTCTCCACAGTGTTTTTAAACATTTGCATTAAATTACAGATTAGGTGATTTTATAAGGAAGTCCAGAGTTCATGTTTCTTTTGAAAAATACTGAAGAACTGGCAACATGGTACAATAATTGATTTGAGCTGAGCACTGAGGGGCACTTTTAGACAGGACATGCACTGTCCAGTCTGAAGAAATCCACATGCGGCATGCTTCATTTATACACATATCTATTTGCCTCCTATAAGAGTCCGAGTTTGGAACATTTGGTTTAACCTTACTGTAACATTAATGAAATGGGGCCACACTGGTTAGATGATTTCTTTGACACTTATTAAATAAAGGTCTAGAGATAATTAGTGGTAGACCCTGGATTATAATCCAGATCACTTCACCATTAATCCATTAGTACTGTGAGTCAGAACATTTGGTATTGTGTCTTGGCACTATTCCTTCCAGATCTTAATCTCTCTAACATTCAGTTTTCATAGTTGTAAGTTGAAAATAATAATAATAATAATAATAATAATAATAATATGTGATTCTTGCAAAGTTTCAATATTGTCATTGTCAAATTTATATCTGCAGAGAAATTCTAACCATTTCTAACAATACCTTTCTTTTTTTTATTTTATTTTATTATGTTATGTTACTCATCATACATTACATCATTAGTTTTTGAGGTAGTGTTCCATGATTCATTGTCTAGTATAACACCCAGTGCTCCATTCAGTACGTGCCCTCTTTATACCCATCACCAGGCTAACCCATGCCCCCACCCCCCTCCCCTCTAGAACCCTCAGTTTGTTTCTCAGAGTCCATAGTCTCTCATGGTTCGTCTCCCCCTCCGATTTCCTCCCCTTCATTTTTCCCTTCCTGCTATCTTCTTTTTTTTTTTTAATATATAATGTATTTTTGTTTCAGAGGTACAGGTCTGTGATTCAACACTCTTACACAATTCACAGCACTCACCATAGCACATACTGTCCCCAATGTCTATCACCCAGCCACCCCATCCCTCCTACCCCCACCACTCCAGCAACCCTCAGTTTGTTTCCTGAGATTAAGAATTCCTCGTATCATTGAGGTCATATGATACATGTCTTTCTCTGATTGACTTATTTCGCTCAGCATAACACCCTCCAGTTCTATCCACGTCATTGCAAATGGCAAGATTTCATTCCTTTTGATGGCTGCATAGTATTCCATGGTATATATATACCATGTCAATAGACATCTTGGCTCTTTCCACAGTTTGGTTATTGTGGACATTGTGCATGTACCCCTTCAGATCCCTACATTTGTATCTTTGGGGTAAATACCCATTGGTGCAATTGCTGGACTGTATGGTAGCTCTATTTTCAACGTTTTGAGGAACCTCCATACTGTTTTTCAGAGTGGCCGTACCAGCTTGCATTCCCGCCAACAGTGTAGGAAGATTCCCCTTTCTCCGCATCCCCACCAACATCTGTCGTTTCCTGACTTGTTAATTTTAGCCATTCTGACTTGTGTGAGGTGATACTCATTGAGGTTTTGATTTGGATTTCCCTAATGCCGAGCGATGTTGAGCACTTTTTCATGTGTCTTTTGGCCATTTGGATGTCTTCTTTGGAAAAATGCCTGTTCATGTCTTCTGCCCATTTCTTGATTGGATCATTTGTTCTTTGGGTGTTGAGTTTGATAAGTTCTTTATAGATTTTGGATACTAGCCCTTTATCTGATATGTCATTTGCAAATATCTTCTCCCATTCTGTCGGTTGTCTTTTGGTTTTGTTGACTGTCTCTTTTGCCGTGCAAAAGCTTATTATCTTGATGAAGTCCCAATAGTTCATTTTTGCCCTTGCTTCCCTTGCCTTTGGCGATGTTTCTATGAAGAAGTTGCTGCGGCTGAGGTCAAAGAGGTTGCTGCCTGTGTTCTCCTTTAGGATTTTGATGGACTCTTGTCTCACATTTAGGTCTTTCAGCCATTTTGAGTCTATTTTTGTGTGTGGTGTAAGGAAATGGTACAGTTTCATTCTTCTGCATGTGGCTGTCCAATTTTCCCAGCACCATTTGTTGAAGACACTGTCTTTCTCCATTGGACCTTCTTTCTTGCTTTGTTGAAGATTAGTTGACCATAGAGTTGAGGGTCCATTTCTGGGCTCTCTCTTCTGTTCCATTGATCTATGTGTCTGTTTTGTGCTAGTACCATACTGTCTTGATGATGACAGCTTTGTAATAGAGCTTGAAGTCTGGAATTGTGATGCCACCAGCTTTGCTTTTATTTTTCAACTTTCCTCTGGCTATTCGGGGCCTTTTCTGGTTTCATACAAATTTTAGGATTATTTGCTCCATTTCTTTGAAAAAAGTGGATGGTATTTTGATGGGGATTGCATTGAATGTGCAGATTGCTCTAGGTAGCATTGACATCTTTACAATATTTGTTCTTCCAATCCATGAGCATGGAATGTTTTTCCATTTCTTTGTGTCTTCCTCAATTTCTTTCATGAGTATTTTATAGTTTTCTGAGTACAGATTCTTTGCCTCTTTGGTTAGATATAATCCTAGGTATCTTATGGTTTTGGGTGCAATTATAAATGGGATCGACTCCTTAATTTCTCTTTCTTCTGACTTGTTGTTGGTGTATAGGAATGCCATTGATTTCTGTACATTGATTTTATATCCTGCCACTTTACTGAATTCCTGTATGAGTTCTGGCAGTTTTGGGGTGGAGTCTTTTGGGTTTTCCGCATAAAGTATCATATCATCTGCAAACAGTGAAAGTTTGACTTCTTTGCCGAGTTGGATGCCTTTTATTTCTTTTTGTTGTCTGATTGCTGTGGCTAGGACTTCTAATACTATGTTGAGTAGCAGTGGTGATAGTGGACATCCCTGCCATGTTCCTGACCTTAGGAGGAAAGCTCTGTTTTTCCCCATTGAGAATGATATTCGCTGTGGGTTTTTCATAGATGGCTTTTATGATATTGAGATATGTACCCTCTATCCCTATACTCTGAAGAGTTTTGATCAAGAAAGGATGCTGTACCTTGTCAAATGCTTTTTCTGCATCTATTGAGAGGATCATATGGTTCTTGTTCTTTCTTTGATTAATGTATTGTATCACATTGATTGATTTGTGGTTGTTGAACCAACCTTGCAGCCCAGGGATAAATCCCACTTGGTCGTGGTGAATAATGCTTTTAAAGTACTGTTCGATCCGGGGCGCCTGGGTGGCTCAGTTGGTTGAGCAACTGCCTTCGGCTCAGGTCATGATCCTGGAGTCCAGGGATCGAGTCCCACATCGGGCTCCCTGCTCGGCGGGGAGTCTGCTTCTCCCTCTGATGCTCCCTCCCTCATGCTCTCTCTCTCATTCTCTCTCTCTCTCTCAAATAAATAAATAAAATCTTTAAAAAATAAAAATAAAAAAATAAAATACTGTTGGATCCTATTGGCTAGTATTTTGGTGAGAATTTTTGCATCCCTGTTCATCAAGGATACTGGTCTGTAATTCTCCTTTTTGATGGGGTCTTTGTCTGGTTTTTGGATCAAGGTAATGGTGGCCTCATAAAACGAGTTTGGAAGTTTTCCTTCCCTTTCTATTTTTTGGAACAGTTTCAGAAGAATAGGTATTAATTCTTCTTGAAATGGTTGGTAGAATTCCCCTGGGAAGCCATCTGGCCTGGGCTTTTGTTTGTTGGGAGATTTCTGATTACTGCTTCAATTTCCTTAGTGGTTATAGATCTGTTCAGTATTCTATTTCTTCCTGGTTCAGTTTTGGTAGTTGATACATCTCTAGGAATGCATCCATTTCTTCCAGATTATCTACTTTGCTGGCATATAGTTGCTCATAATATGTTCTTAAAATTGTTTGTATTTCTTTGGTGTTGGTTGTGATCTCTCCTCTTTCATTCATGATTTTGTTGATTTGGGTCCTTTCTCTTTTCTTTTTGATAAGTCTGGCCAGGGGTTTATCAATCTTGTTAATTCTTTCAAAGAACCACCTCCTAGTTTCGTTGATCTGTTCTACCGTTCTTTTGGTTTCTATATTTCATTGATTTCTGCTCTGATCTTTATTATTTCTCTTCTCCTGCTGGGCTTAAGCTTTATTTGCTGTTCTTTCTCCAGCTCCTTTAGGTGAGGGTAAAGTTGTGTATTTGAGACCTTTCTTGTTTCTTGAGAAAGGCTTGTATTGGTATAGGACTGCCTTGTGCATCCCAATGATTTTGAACAGTTGTGTTTTCATTTTCATTTGTTTCCATGAATTTTTTTAATTCTTCTTTAATTTCCTGGTTGACCCATTCATTCTTTAGTAGGATGCTCTTTAGCCTCCATGTATTTGAGTTCTTTCCAACTTTCCTCTTGTGATTGAGTTCTAGTTTCAAAGCATTGTGGTCCAAAAATATGCAGGGAATGATCCCAATCTTTTGGTACCGGCTGAGACCTAATTTGTGACGTAAGATGTTATCTGTTCTGGAGAATGTCCCATGGGCACTAGAGAAGAATGTGTATTCTGTTGCTTTGGGATGGAATATTCTGAATATATCTGTGAAGTCCATTTGGTCCAGTATGTCATTTAAAGTCTTTATTTCCTTGTTGATCTTTTGCTTAGATGATCCGTCCGTTTCAGTGAGGGGGGTGTTAACGTCCCCCACTATTATTGTATTGTTGTCAATGTGTTTCTTTGCTTTTGTTATTAATTGCCTTATATAATTGGCTGCTCCCATGTTAGGGGCATAGATATTTACAATTGTTAGATCTTCTTGTTGGGTAGACCCTTTAAGTATGATATAGTGTTCTTCCTCATCTCTCATTATAGTCTTTGGTTTAAAATCTAATTTGTCTGATATAAGGATTGCCACTCCAGCTTTCTTTTGGTTTCCATTAGCATGGTAAATGGTTTTCCACCCCCTCACTTTCAATCTGGGGGTGTCTTTGGGTCTAAAATGAGTCTCTTGCAGACAGCATATCAATGGGTCTTGTTTTTATATCCATTGTGATAGCCTGTGTCTTTTGATTGGGGCATTTAGCCCATTTACATTCAGGGTAATTATTGAAAGATAGGAATTTAGTGCCATTGTATTGCCTGTAAGGTGACTGTTACTGTATATTGTCTGTGTTCCTCTGTGGTCTATGTTACTTTTAGGCTCTCTCTTCGCTTAGAGGACCCGTTTCAATATTTCTTGTAGGGCTGGTTTTGTGTTTGCAAATTGCTTTAGTTTTTGTTTGTCCTGGAAGTTTTTGTCTCTCCTTCTATTTTCAATGACAGCCTAGCTGGATATAATATTCTTGGCTGCATATTTTTCTCATTTAGTGCTCTGAATATATCCTGCCAGTCCTTTCTGGCCTGCCAGGCTCTGTGGATAGGTCTGTTGCCAGTCTAATGTTTCTACCATTGTAGGTCACAGATCTCTTGTCCCGAGCTGCTCAGAATTTTCTCTGAGACTCATAAGTTTTACTATTAGATGTTGGGGTGTTGACCTATTTTTATTGATCTTGAGGGGGGTTTTCTGTGCCTCCTGGATTTTGATGCCTGTTTCCTTCCTCCAGTTAGGGAAGTTCTCTGCTATAATTTCTCCAATATACCTTCTGCCCCTCTCTCTCTTTCTTCTTCTGGGATCCCAATTATTCTAATATTATTTCGTCTTATGATATCACTTATCTCTCAAATCTGCCCTCGTGATTCAGCAGTTGTTTATCTCTCTTTTTCTCAGCTTTTTTTTTTCCCATCATTTGGTCTTCTATATCACTAATTCTATCTTCTGCCTCATTTATCCTAGCAGTTAGAGCCTCCATTTTTAATTGCACCTCATTATTAGCCTTTTTGATTTTGACTTGGTTAGATTTTATTTCTTTCATTTTTCCAGAAAGGGTTTCTGTAATATCTTCCATCCTTTTTTCAATCCCAGCTAGTATCTTTAAAATCGTCATTCTGAACTCTAGTTTCCATATCTTACTAATGTCCATATTGCTTAGGTCTCTGGCAGTCGGTACTGTCTCTTGTCCTTTTTTTTGAGGTGATTTTTTTCCGTCTTGTCATCTTGTCCAGAGGAGAATAGATGAATGAGAGAACAAAATGCTAACGAGGTAACTACGACCCCAGAAAGATATATATTAAACAAATCAGAAGAGACCTTCCAGAAAGTGGTCGTTTTTCTGTTCAGAGAGTTGCTGGTTTTCTTTTCTTTGATCTCCTGTTGAGTTCGTAGGTGTTCAGAATGGTTTGATCCCTATCTAGCTGAATTCCTGGGACCAGACGAAATTTAGGTCTCCTACTCCTCTGCCATCTTGCTCCTCCCCCCTCTAACAACCTTAATTACAACTCGTACATTTTTGTTATTTCTCTATATAAAGTGGTGACATGTTTTTTTGTTTTATTTTTTTCTTTTTATTAACATATAATGTGTTATTTGTTTCAGGGGTACAGGTCTGTGATTCATCAGTCTAACACAATTCATAGCACTCACCATAGCACATACCCTCCCCAGTGTCCATCACCCACCCACCCCATCTCTCCCACCCTCCTCCACTCCAGCAACCTTCAGTTTGTTTCCTGAGATTAAGAGTTTCTTATGGTTTGTGTTCTTCTCTAGTTTCATCTTGTTTCTTTTTTCCCTCCCTTCCCTTATGATCCTCTGCCTTTTTTCTCAAATTCCACATATCAGTGAGATCATATGATAATAGTCTTTGTCTGATTGACTTATTTCGCTTAGCATAATATCCTCTAGTTCCATCCACGTTGTTGCAAATGGCAAGATTTCAATTTTTTGATGGCTGCATAATATTCCATTGTGTGTGTGTGTGTGTGTGTGTGTGTGTGTGTGTGTGTGTGTGTGAGTGTACACCACATCTTCTTTATCCATTCATCTGTTGATGGACATCTTGGCTCTTTCCATAGTTTGGCTATTGTTGACATTGCTGATATAAATATTGGGGTGCATGTGCCCCTTCAGATCACTGCATTTCTGTCTTTGGGGTAAATACCCAGGAGTGCAATTGCTGGGTCGTAGGGTATCTCTATTTTCAACTTTTTGAGGAACTTCCATACTGTTTTCCAGAGTGGCTGCACCAGCTTGTATTCCCACCAACAGTGTAGGAAGTTTCCCCTTTCTCTGCATCCTCGCCAATATCTGTCATTTCCTGACTTGTTAATTTTAGCCATTCTGACTGGTGTGAGGTGGTATCTCATTGAGGTTTTGATTTGGATTTCCCTGATGCCGAGTGATGTCGAGACTTTTTCATGTGTCTTTGGCCATTTGGTTACATGTTTTAGTGAAACTTTCTTCTGGGTTTAACTTTTTGATACTTTTGTGGCTATTATTGTTACTCAATATGCTGATATACTTTTTATAGTAGAGACATAAATATTTTTGCATATAAACATTTTTCATAGTCTTAAATGATAATCATTTTTCTATAGTAGTAATTCATGTACCGGGTACTGTTTACTCATGTAAATATTCTTGAATGTGTTAACCAGAAAAATTAAATTTATGTTATGAAATATTAAATCAAAATCCTTTTACTACAGATGTAATAACATCTGGCTTTATATTTTTTCTAATGAAATTATTTTAAAAATAATCAAAAACAATAAAAAAAATATTCAGATCTGAGTGTGTTTATTAACATGATGAGTAAAATTTAACTCATAGAATTGAAGTGAGAATAACGAAATAATATAATACCACTAATGCCTGACACTTGGAAGGGTCAAAACAAATTGTCTATTATTTTAAATGTTTCTCTGCTTTAAAACTTTAGAGTTTTATTATGTTACATTTAAAAAGAGTATTTAATTTAGTTTTATTTTTTCAGAGCACCTTCAAATTTAAATCTGAGAGTGACATTCATTTGGCAGAACATCATAAACAGGTTCTGTATGATGGGAAACTTGCAAGTAGTATTGCATTTACATATAATGCTAAGGCCACCGATGCTCAGCTATGCTTGGAATCATCACCAAAGGAAAATGCATCAATTTTTGTTCATTCCCCACATGCTCTAATGCTCCAGGTTGGTGAATAGTAGCTTAGTTTAATGTTCTCATTTACGTATTAAAGCTTGCTAATCTGTAGATCTATAGTTGCTATTTATTTTTCTTTTTTTTTTTCTAGTTCTTTGAATGACATTTTCACCTTCTCCCTTATTTTCTTATTTTTATTTTTTGGCAGTATACTTTACCCTGGACTAGTCAGTCTCCTTAGTAGGGAATCTGTAATCTCTGTTATCTTGTCTGTTCTATAATCCTTTGAGATAAAATCAGTTGATTAGCTGAACAGATAGTTGTTAGACACAAAAATATACTTTGCTTTAAGAATGTACTAGTATAACACCCCCATATAAAAATTACTTGGAAATCTTTAAATCTACTAATAGTATTTCTTATTCTAAATTGTGTTTTGATTTATAGCTTCATATTTTCAGTGTAAAAATCTCAACTTATTCAAATTTAGAAGTGGTTGGCAAAGATATTTCACATTTGTATTTTATATGTGTATCAAAAATTTTATAATTGAGGGATTTAAAATATCTATGTTTTAAAAATTTTTTACAAAGTTATTTGGAACAAGGAAATAGTGATAACTTCATGCTTCAGGAGTTTAATACACATTTTTGTTTTTGAACGTAGGATGTGAAAGCTATAGTAACACATTCAATTCATAGTGCAATTCATTCAATTGGAGGGATTCAAGTGCTTTTTCCACTTTTTGCCCAACTGGATAATCGGCAGCTCAATGACAGTCAAGTGGAAACAACTGTCTGGTAAGTTTTCTTTAAATTTGTAATTTCTTATAATTTTTATACACTTAGATTATGCCTGGCACAGTTGATGCTGTGTATATGTATTATAATATTTGGTTTTTATCCCTGAAGTGCTAATAAATCTTTAGTATCTTTAGACTAAGGCAGATTTATATTCATACAATATTAAAACTTCACACTTACAATCATAAAGAAATGACTTGCTTGATAATAAATCAAAACTTCTTACCAGATGTAGCATAATGATTTTAATAAAAATTGAGGAAAAATATTAGTCCTAACCTTATCCTTTGGAAATGCTTATGGTTTGGATCATCCATGAAATCCTGTTAGCTTAAACAAAATTACTACGTTAAAGTTTATTCTGAAAAAGTGGTATTTGATAATAGTTACATAATTTATATATTATATATTAGTATTATTTTATACTTATGTTATCATAATACTAGTATAATATTAATTGATAGTAGCTTTCTTTTATATATAGTTCATATATGAGAATCCAAATCTACCCAGTGGCATATCCATGTTTATATAAAAATTCAGTTATTTTCTAATTAGGTTTATTTCATGTGCAATTCTGTAGCTTTGTTCCTTTTTATTAAAACATACCTCATGCATCAAATGCTGATTTAATTTTGTCTCTTAGAATCATTTCTATAAGAAGTTAAATCTGAATTTTAACAACTATTTTTAATCTGTACATTGCTATGTTTGGAAAATTTTAAGAGAAAATCACATAGGTAAACATTCTTTTTTAATCCAGAAGCAATATAGGAATGCTTCCCTAGTATGTACACATATATGTGAAGTTCTTCATGGATCATCCAATTTTGAATTGTTGGAAAACCTAGTGAATAAAGCAAAGATGGGAAAATAAAGTCCATTGAAATGTAACATGATTTTCTCATATTTATTATCTAAATAAGCTATTAACAAAATTCTGTTTTAATTGCTAATAATATTATTCCTGTACTGAGACTACCTTTATGTACAGTATAAACATGAGTATAAATGTGACCTGTGCACTTACAACACCCAGCTCCTATCCATGGGTCATGCTTTCTTTTATATCAATGTAAAAGTTGGAGTCTTGAAGTAAAAAGCTTTGAAGTAAAAAAGAATCCTGAAGTCATGCCCTACTGTGATACTATTTTGCTATAAGATCTTAAATAATTTCATCGGGAGGGGTGGATATCAGCCTAGTGGAAAGATAAAACTTTAAATTTCAGTCCTGGATGTAAATTCAAATGTTTTGCTCTTTATCATCTAAGTGAACCAATATACATTGGAATCAGTAATTAAAAACTTAGTAAGTTCTATGAAAAGAAGTTGGGGATGAAGTAGCCTGTAGAAAAACTCCCATGTGTAATTTAAATATTCCTTATGAATTAATA
The DNA here is from genome assembly GCF_004348235.1 of Phoca vitulina. NCBI lineage: Eukaryota > Metazoa > Chordata > Mammalia > Carnivora > Phocidae > Phoca > Phoca vitulina. Next base: position 66,350,813 of record NW_022589708.1, on the reverse strand, counting down.
TTGTCTATAATCATTTTAACCTGAAATGGAATTTGCTGCTTTGTGAAGAAAAAGTAGAAAGATTATATAGTTTGAAAATGTTATAACTAAAAGTGTCACAATAATTTATATCTACATGAATAGCTATTATAAAATCTTAGTGCTAAAATCATATTTTAACAGGTTATCTGGTCCATTCATCCAGGGCACATGGTTATTTTTCATTGCCTGTCTTCAAAACTCATTTTAATGTTTATATTTTGGTATTTAAACTGTATTTATTTCATCATGGAGTTAGAAGACAATGTAAGGGGTCAGCATTCTGATTTTCATTTTTATTTGGTTTTAGTTCTTTTGTATCATTCATCTTAATTTTTCTCTGTAATAAATAACTTCAACTTTTGCAGTGATATACATGTTCTTAGTTTAAATCCAACAGAAAACATATAATAAGAAAAGTATCACTATCCTCTTTAGTAATAATACATACCCAATTCCAAGCTACCCTGCAATTCAGTTATGTGCTATTTTGAATTCTTATCTAATACTTTTGCATTAATTGTGTCAAAGCCCTTGATGTTTGAGGTTGGCTCTTTTGTGGAAAATTGTATCTATCAGTAATAATAGTCTTTTGTTATTTCAAGTTTTGAAGGGGGCCGTTACAGATAAGTGTGTGCATCAGTGGTACAGTCTTTTGGTTTTTAAAGTTTTAAAACCAAGTTACTAAATGGGACTTCTCCCTCTACCTGAAAAACCCAGATTCTTAGCTGTAGGGCAAGGGTCAATAGAATTTCTTGTTTTCTGGCTATATCATAAATTCATACAGATGAATGAGACCTTGAAATAGGACATATCCTCTTATTTTTAGTTGTTATTAAATTATTCTAGATGAAGGAGAACCTATTTGAAGTTTTTAAATTTCCAGAGAAAATTAGTTATATTCTTTTTTTGAAAATCTGTTTGCATAATAAATATATGCCAACAATTATAATATTATCTAACTTTTAATTACTTTTTGGAGAAATTGAGCTAAGCTATAAAATCAGTTACTTCTCTGTCTTCTGTGTTTCAAGCTGAAGCTTTAGTTTCCATGTTGTTTCCTCCACTCAGTAATCCTTTTTTATGAAACTTTTTATTGTTTCTCTGGTGGTACTATTATACTGTCCTTAGAAATCTTGATGAGTTTTACTCTACATAGGGGGTTAGTATTAAAATAATTTATTGAAGGAAAAATCTTATTTTCTGGAGCCTTTATAAATAGGCCTTGTGCAGAATTTTTGTGGCTTTGTTTTATCATGAAGACTATGTATTATGGTTGTTATATGTGTGGACTTCCAAGTCAGACAGACTTGGGTTCAAATCCCGGGTTTACTGTATTATTAGTGCACCCTTGAATATGTTAACAATTTTGTGCTTCCGTTTCCACCATTATAAAATTGCAATAATAATAGCACATTGGATTATTTAGATTAAATGTGATAAAATACATAGATCATTATAGTAAGCACTCAGTACATGCTGGGTTTTGTTACCATGACAGTGGGCTAGATGATCTACAAGAGTATCTCTAATACTATGGTTTTATATTTTAAAAATTATATATCCTTAATCTTGGAAATTGGTTGTTATAATATGGGCTGTATTACTTTATATTTGAACTTCTATCAGTGATAGTATTTACAATAGAGACTTAAGTTATTAATTAGGACTTATATTTTGAACTTTAATTGTAGTGATGAAAACTGGTTTTGAACTATCCATTTTCTAGATATAGTGGCTTAAAATAGAGGATGTGTTAACTCAAGTTTTGAAGCCAACACCAAGTCAAAGAAAGCCTGGAAGGGTTTAAGATGATTTTTCTTTAGCTGGTTTTTGGATCTTGTATAGCTGCCCCTTTAGTACTTAAATTTCCAGGAATAACACTTTTTTGTCACCTTTTCTTTTAACACATAGTTTTAGCTTTTATCATGGCACAAAAAAATTCACCAACAAAATGAGTAGATAAATATTACTGAACTGAGTTAAATAGCTTGTGGCATCACAAACAGTATTTTTGATGTTACCTGTTTTTGATAAGTAAATTAGGCCAGTATGTAGTTACCATTTTGATTTCATTCTATTCATAATGATTCTCAAGCCCTGTGATCACCTTGAGTAATTCTTCCAAGTGATCAAAGCTGTTTGGATGTTTTTTTTGGATGTTTTGTCATTCCTCAGGAACTATTTTATATTGGACTTGTCAATCTCAGTCCAGTGAATATTGAGAGCAATAACTAAACAAATTGCCTTTAATTAGACATTTAATAAATGGTTTTAATGACTAAAAGAATGAACAAATAATTAATAAATTATTTCAAGAAGTATAACTCTAATCTTGAAGTAATCATATTTTTTGTATTTTGTATCTCAGAATGACTCCATAAATTAGAAATTTGATTTTCCTTTGATTTGGATGATCAGATACATTGTAAATGACATATCTTTCTCATTTGGTCCACCCTCCTTTTTTTCAGAACATATGTTGTTAAATTCTTTACATGATATAAAATAAACCTTCCTAATTGTGTGATATGGGAAGAATTTGCTTTGAAAAAATATGTTTTCTGGTGCAAGGTATAAATAGGCTTTTGTTTATCAAACAACTAAAAATACACTAAGCAAGAAATTCTCATTAGTGACAATGTGATGCAATGAGCAGGACTTCTTTTGTATCAGACAGATTAAGACTCAAACCAGTGTTCTGTACTATCTGATCTTAGGTGATAAGATTGTTCGAGGGTGTTAGTAGTAGTAGTACATGGCATTTACTGAGTACTTACTATGTGCCAGTCTCTGTGACTGTATTATCTCATCCAATACTTTCTGCTGATGAGGGAGAGAAAAACTGAGTAACTTCCTCAAGGCACAAGACTTAAGTGGCACATTAGAACCAGAATCCTAATCCTGAAAGCCTGACTCCAGAGCCCTCCCTCTAAACCACTGTGGACAACTCTGTGAATCACTTTTGCTAACTGTGGAATGATTTTTAGTAATGCCAACTTTATCTGACTGTAAAATGAATTAAACTAAGCTAGTCTATGCGAAATATCTATCATACTTTCTGGTACGTAGTAGACATTGAATGTGTTCTCTCTCTTTCCTCAGTGGTTATTAGTCTGTTGATGTAGACTATATGATGTGATATAATTTTGTATTACTAAAATTTATTTCTAATGCTGTTTTAACTGAAAAATTTTACAAACTAAAATTCAATCTCGAGTGATAGTTTAAATGAATTCTTTTAAATATATAAATATTTTTCTCAGAAAACTGTTCTTTTTGTTTTTAGTTATGATACAAGTTGTTTGGTAGACTGCTTGATGGAATGTGAGATATAAAAAAATTTAGGGAATCCCATAGGAATTTATGTCAGTGACCTATCATTAAGAATCTTCTTGTAATGTGAATGTTAATGACTCATTAATTGTTTAGTGAACTTAAATGAAGATTTTTTTTCCTTTTTTTCTTCTTTCTTTCTTTCTTTCTTTCTTTCTTTCTTTCTTTCTTTCAGAGGGGGAGAGGAAGAGGGGTGGGAAGGGGCAGAGGGGGAGGGAGAGAGAGAATCCCAAGCAGGCTCCAGCCCAGTGTGGAGCCTGACACTGGGATGGATCTCACAACCCTGAGATCATGACCTGAGCCAAAATCAAGAGTTGGACGCTTAACCGACTGAGCCACCCAGGCTCCCCAAAGATTTTTTTTTCTTAAAATGTATTTTGCTCATCAGTTATTCCAATGATTATCTTGAATTTTATAACTCCCTTAATAATTAAGCCATTCCTTTAGTTAAAAATTTCATTGTAAAGTCCTGATTAGCACTACTGTTATGTGTAAACAAAATTGCCTGGAAATTTCAGTATTTTCAGTGACTACCTAAACCAGATTTTCCCTTACGCTTTGAAGTGACTTAAAAATCATTTGTCCAACCATGTTTTCTGATTGTTAGTTCAGGGAAAATTACCTATTACACATACAATGTCAAAATTTTATTATATAGTTTTAACCCAATTGACAAAAAAATGAAAAGTGATTGATTTCAGTTGGCAAAGAAGTGAAATCAGTACCTGTTGATAATGATTGTCTCTCTTGTGAAGGTTATTGTTAATATATGTAGAATATAGTATTTTGGTTTCCAAAAGCATTTAAGTATTTTTAAATATACACCTATCAAATTATATTCCCTTTATATTTTTTCAGAAAGAATGTATGTCTGTCGCTTCTTACTATATATATTTGCTAGTTTGCCTTTTTTAGTTTACTAAATTATTAATGAAAATTCTTTAAGTAAAACAGACACAAAAAGTGTATTTGAGGTACATGTATTACTACTATTAGAGGAGAAAAAAGCAAATAATAATTTATTTAGTGAGATTTAACTAAAGTAAAATGGAATTATATTGAATTTACTGTGAAAATTAATTTTTAAGAAGTAAAAAATAAAATACATTAAGCATTCTGCCTGAAACATAAGGAAACTATAATTTAATGTTCAAGTAACTTCCTCTTGTCAGGCAAGTCCTTTCTACTCTGTGGAGTCTCTACAAGAGATATCTAATAATAAAAGTTGTAGTACATCTAGCAATTTAATAAATTTGTCAGCTGTCAACAAGAGTGGATATTTTGTTTTATTCTAGATTTATGACTTATGATTTATTGACTTTTCAAATAAGCTGGTGTCTTATAGTCCATTTTAAAGTGTTTTTTATAATGAGTGATTGCTCTCACAATGATTCTTTCATAAAAAGTTTCCTTTAAATTTAGTGAAATGCATTTTTAATGCTATGTTAGTTTATGCTATTTCATTTTACAGCACATAATTTTACTCTATAAAAGGCAAGGCTTTTGCTTTATCTTTGCTGCCCCCCCCAAAAAAACATAATTGTTTTGTCAAAGAGGTAACTGCAAATTATTTGTTGCAGAAATTTTGGCAACCATAAGCACATCTTTACTGAATTAGTTGCCTTAATTTTCCTCTAGTTTGTATATCCACATAGTTTCTCCTTTGATATTTCAATCAATCTTGTCACAATCTTATTTTTCACATGAAATAGCATTCATTTCTTCTAACTTTTCTCTCTTTATATTCCTTTTGAAAGTAAGAAAAATTCTTAATTGATTTTGATTTTATGATAATCATAGAGTCTAAAACTAAGATAAATATTATTTGCTTTTATAAGAACTATTGTCATATGTTGATCTCTTCACCTTCAGAAGCCCAGATTTTCTAATGAAAAGTGGGTATAATACTAAGAGTCTCCCCAGTGTTGAAGCTCTTTTCCCTTACTCTTTCCTGGATGTGATGACCATTATGTGCACTGAGTTGAATCTTTAAGAAAAGAATTAATAAGGCATCATCAGGAGATTCCAGTCAATTTAGTACTGTAATTTTATTTGCTTTTACTTTATTTTGTTTCTAGGTCCATGGTCTTATTACCTAGGCTGAGAAGTCCCAAAGCTTTTTTTCTAGCTATCTTCTATTTAGGTCCATATACCCAAACCATGTAGAAGGTATCTCAAAATCAACATGCCTTAAATAAAAACCCAAAACTTTCTTCTTTGTGTAATTTCTGTTGCTTTTGATATTCTTTTTGTTTTTAAATTTTAGAATTAGTTTTAATTTTTGTGAAAGACTTCATTTTTTTAGAGCAGGTTTGGGTTTACAATAAAATCAAGAAGAAGATAGAGAGATTTCCCATGCACTCCCTTTCCCCACACATGCATACCATCCCCCTTAATCAGCGTCACTCACCAGAATGACACATTTTTTTACCAAGGATGAAACTAAATTGTTACAATATAATCATTCAAAGTCTGTAGTGTATCTTAGAATTCCCTCTTGGTGTTTTACATTCTGTGGGTTTGGACAAAAGTATAATGACATATATCTATAAAGTATTTGCACTTCCCTAAAAATTTTTTGTGCTCCACTTATTCATCTTTTTCCTGCTCACACTCTCCCCCTGGAAACCACTGGTCTTTTTATTGTCGCTAATAGTTTTGTCATTTCCACAATGTCATAGTTGAAATCACATAGTATGTAAGCTTCTCAGATTGTCTTCTTTCACTTAGTAATATACAGTTAGGATCCCTCCATGGCTTTTCATGACTTGATGGTTCATTTCTTCTTAGCACTGAATATATATATTCCTTTGTCTGTATGTAGCACAGTTTATTTATTCATTCACCTATCGAAGGACATCTTGGTTGTTTCCAAGTTTTGGAAATTACGACTAAAGCAGCTGCAAACATTTTGCAGGTTTTTCTGTGGGTGTAAGTTTTCAACTCCTTTGGGTAGATACCAAGGAGGATGATTGCTGGTTTATATGATAAAAGTATGTTTAGTTTTGTAAGAAACCTCTCAACTGTCTTCCAAAGTGCCCATACCATTTTCTGCCTTCCACCAGCAGTGAATGAGAATTCCTGTTGCTCCATAACCTCACTAGCATTTGGTGTTGTCAGTGTTCTGGAATCTGGCCACTGTAGAAGGTGTGTAGTGGTATCTCATTGTTTTTATTTGCATTTACCTGATGACGTGATGTGGAGCATCTTTTTATATCCTTATTTGTCATTCTTTATCTGCTTCAGTGAGGTGTCTGTTCAGGACTTGGGTTCAGTTTTTAATCAGCTTGTTTGTTTTCTTATTGTTCAATTTTAAGAGTTCTTTTATATTTTGGATAACAGTCCTTTCATCAGATATGTCTTTGGCAAATATTTTCTCCCAATCTGTAGCTTGTCTTTTAATTCTTTTGATATTGTCTTTCCTGGAGAAGATTTTAATTTTAATGAAGTCCAACTTATTAATTATTTCTTCATGGATTGTTTCTTTGATGTTTATCTAAAAAGTCATCACCATACTCAAGGTCATCTAGGTTTTTTCTTATGTTATCTTTTAGGAGTTACTTAGTTTTGCATTTTACATTTAAGTCTGTGATCCGTTTTGAGTAGACTTTTGTGAAGCATGTAAGGTCTGTTTTCTAGATTTACTTTTTCATGTGGTTGACCAGTTTTTCCAGCAGCATTGTTGAAGACACTTTGCTCCATTGTATTTCCTTTGCTCATTTGTCAAAGATCAGTCGACTCTATTTATTGGTGTCTATTTCTTGGCTCTCTCTTCTGTTCCATCCGTTGATCTATTTTTTATTCTTTCACCAATTCCACACTGTCTTGATTACTATAGCTTTATAGTAAGTCTTGAGGTTAGTAGTGTCAGTCTTCCAACTTTGTTCTTTAGTACTTTGTTGGCTATTTTTTGCCTCTTTATATAAATTTTGGAATATATTGTGACTATCCATAAAATAACTTACTGGGTTTTTGACTAATATTGCACTGAACCTATAGATCAATTTGGGAAGAACTGACATCTTGATATTTATTCCTTCTATTCATCCACCTGGAATATCTCTCCATTTATTTAGTTCATTTTTTTATATAATTCTGGAGAGTTTTATAATTTTTATCATATAGATCTTGTATATATTTTGTTAGATTTACACAAAAATAAGTATTTTTGGGGGTGCTAAAGTAAATGGTACTGAAATTTTAATTTCAGATTCCGCTTGTTCATTGTTGGTTTGTGGGAAAACAGATGACTTTTTAAATTAATCTGTATCCTGCAAGCTTGCTATAATTGCTTATTAGTTCCAAGAGGTTTTTTGTGGATTCTTTTGGATTTTCCACACAGATAATCATGCCACCTGCAAACAAAGACAGTTTCATGTCTTCCTTACCAATTTGTATATGTTTCCTTTTTTTCTTTTTTTCTCACAATAGCAAGGACTCCTAGTATGATGTGGAAAAGGAATGGTGAGAGGGGACATCATTGCCTTGTGTCTGATCTTAGTGGGAAAACTTTGAGTTTTTCATCAAGTATGATGTTAGCTGTAGGTTTTGTTTTGTTTTTTTTAAGATTTTATTTATTAGAGAAAGAGAGCAGGAGAGAGCGAGTGAGGGAGCATGGGGTGGGTAGGGGAAGGGTGGAGGGAGAGGGAGAAGCAGGCTCCCTATTGAGTGGGGAGCGCATCACAGGACTCATCTCGGGGCTCAATCCCAGGATCCTGAGACTATAACCTGAGCCGAAGGCAGATGCTTAACCGACTGAGCCACCCAGGCACCCTGTAGCTGGTTTTTATAGATAGTTTTTATCAAGTTGAGAAAGTTCCTTGTTCACTATGAGTTTTTATCATGAATTGTTGTTGAATTGTGTCAAATGCTTTTTCTGCATCTATTGATACGAACATGCCATTTTTCTTTTTCAGCCTGTTGATGTGATAGATGATACTAATTGATTTTTGAATCTTGAACTAGCCTTGCATACTGTGGAGAAATCCCACTTGGTTGTGTTGTATAATTCTTTTTATACTTTTTTGGATACAATTTGTTGAGGTTTTTTGCATTTATGTTCATGGGAGATACTGGTCTGTAGTTTTCTTATAATGTTTTTGTCTGGTTTTGATATTAGAGTGATGTTGGGCTCAAAGAATGAGTTAGGAAGTAGTTACTCTGCTTCAGTCCTCTGAAAGATATTGTAGAGAATTGGTATAATTTCTTTCCATTTAAAGTGTTTGGTAGAATTCACTAGTGAACCCATCTGGGCCTGGTGCTTTCTGTTTTGGAAAATTGTTAAATACTGAGTCAGTTTCTTTAATAGATACAGGTCTGTTCAGGATACCTTTCTTTTTGTGTGAGCTTTGACAGGTTGTGTCTTTTAGGTAACTGGTCCTTCTCATTATGTTATCAAATCTGTGGGCATAGAATTGTTCCTTTTTGTCCTTTTAATTTCCATAGGATCTGAGGTTACATCCCTTCTTTCATTTCTGATACTAGTATTTTTTTTTAAATGTTTTATTTATTTATTCATGAGAGTCAGAGAGAGAGAGAGAGAGGCAGAGGCAGAGGGAGAAGCAGGCTCCCCGCCTAGCAGGGAGCCCGATGCGGGACTCGATCCCAGGACCCCGGGATCATGACCTGAGCCGAAGGCAGACGCTTAACCGTCTGAGCCACCCAGGCGCCCCTCTGATATTAGTATTTTGTGTCCTCTCTTTTTCTTAGACTGGCTAGAGTCTTAATCAATTTTATGGATATTTTCAGTGAACCAGCTTTTTGTTCCATTGATTTTCTCTCTTGATTTCCTCTTCTCAATTGCTTTCATTTATACCTTAATTCTTATTATTTCTTTTTTTGTGTTTACTTTGGATTTAGTTTACTCTTCTTTTTCTAGTTTCCTAAGGTGGAAATGTAGATTATTATTTTAGATCTTTCTTCTTTTCTACAGGTGCATAATAGAGGTTTGAACACAATTCCAGTGTGTGGAGAGGTAGTTCCCTGTACCACTGTTACCACCAGACAGTTCTGTGTAACACTAGCTGGTTGTCCTACAATTTAATTCAATTCTAATACTATCTACTTGGAGATAGTGTCAGATCCCACATGTTAAGGGAGCAGTCATAGAAGACTGGTGCTCTGACTTTAGACACCAGTCACAAGCCCAGATTATCACCTGTGCTTTTGACCAACTGACTATAGATTGGAGATTCGAACAACCCCCTCCTTGGTCTTCTGATGCCTGGTGTTACCTGGACCCGTGACAGACTGACTATCAATCAGACGTTCCTCTACCACCTCCTTCAGTTGAATTAATTTGCTGGAGAGTCTCACAGAGCACAGGGAAATATTTTACTGACTGGATTTCTGGTTTATTATGATGAAAGATACGGATGAACGTTTAGATGAACATCCAGATGGAAGAAATGCATAGGGCAATGTATGGGGAAAGGGCACAGAGCTACCATGCCCTCGGCAGGCCACTCTGCCTTCCTCTGCACATGCTTGCAGACCCGCTCTCTGAACCTGTCCTTTATGATTTTATGGAGGCTTCATTACATAGGTATGATTGATTCAATCATTGGCCGTTGGTGATTGGACTCCGTGTCCAGGTTCTCTCCTTCCCTGCAAGATAGGGTGGGGGAGGTGGGATTGAAAGTTCCAACCTTCTAATCACATGACTGGCTTCACTGGCAACTAGTTGTCCTCCTTAGGTGAGTTCCAAAGGTCATCTCATTAACATGACAAAAGATATCTTTCTCACACCCATCACTTAGGAAATTTCAAGGGTTTTAGGAACTTTGTGCCAGAAACTGGGATGAAGACCAAATATGTACATTGGTATTATAAATCACAGTATCACAGCATTCGATGCTATAAATTTCCTTGTAAGCATTGCTTTCACTCCATTCCAAAAATTTTACTAAGTTGTGTTTTCATTTCATTCAAAATATTTTTAATATCTCTTGAGATTTCATTGACTCATGTTATTTAGAGGTGTGCTTTTACTCTCTTTGTGTTACGGGATTTTCCAGTTATCTTTCTGTTACTGATTTCTAATTATTAATTTTATTGTGATCTGAGAGTAGACATTGTATGATTTTTATTCTCTTTAATTTGTAAGATGTTGTTTATAGCCCTGAATGGGATCTAGCTTAGTGAATGTTCCATGTGAGCTTGAGAGAAATACGTATTCAGCTGTTGTCAGATGAAGTCGTGTAGAGATATCAATTATCTCCAGTTATTTGTTGGTGTTGTTGAGTTCAACTATGTCCTAACTGATTTTCTGCCTGCTGTATTTGTCTATTTCTGAGAGAGGTGTTGAAATCTCCAAGGGTGACAGTAGGTTCATCTGTTTCTCCTTGCAGTTTTAGCGGTATTTGCCTCACATAGTTTGATGCTCTGTTGTTAGGCACATATACTTGAAGAAATGTAATGTCTTCTGAAGAATTGACTCCTTTATCATTATATAATGCCCTTCTTAATCTCTGATAACTTTCCTTGCTTTGAAGACTGCCCTGTACAAGATTAATGTAGGTACTTCTATTTTTTTGGATTGTTGTTAGCATGGTATACTTTGTTCCTATATATATACTTTTAATCTATATGTGTCTTTATATTTAAACTAGGTTTCTTTTAGACAACATATAGGTGGGTTGTGTTTTTCACTTCATTCTGACAGTTTCTGACCTTTAACTGATGCATTTAGACATTGACCTGCAAGTTGATTATTTATATAATTGGATTAATATCTACCATGTTTGTTACTGTTTTATATTTGTTGTCTTGTTCTTTGTTCCTACTTTTGTCTTCTACTTTTTTCCTGCCTTTTTTGATTTTAAGTAAGAATTTTATATAATTCCATTTTCTCTCCTTTCTTAGAAGCATATCAGTTAAAATTACTTTTTTAACCTTTTTAAATGGTTGCCATAGAGTTTGCAACTAATGTCTACTATCAAGAGTATACAACTTCATGGGTATTGTGTGTACTTCATAACAACAAAATAATCATTCCTTTTTCTTATCTCTAGTATCCTTGCTGTCATTAACTTCATATGCCATTAATTTCATATATAAGCATACATAATCATATATACAAATGCATAAATGTATAAGCATACATAATGAAATACAGTGTTGCTATTATTATTTTGAATAAACTGTTGTCTTAGATCAATTTAGAATTAAAAAATAAAAATTTTTATTTTACCTTCAGTATTCCTTCTTTAGTGCTCTTGCTTTTCTTTATATAGATCCAAGTTTCTGACCTATTATTATTTTCCTTCTCTCTAAAGAATATTTATTAACATTTTTTGCAAGCCAGGTCTACTAGCAATAAATTTCCTCAATTTTTGTCTGAGAAAGTCTTTATTTCTCCTTCACTTTTGAAGGATAATTTTTCAGGGTAGAGAACTTGAGACTGCTGGGCTTTTTTGTTTTTTTGTTTTATTTCTCATCACTTTAAATTTTTCACTCCATTCTCTTCTTGCTTGCATGGTTTCTGAGGAAAATCAGATGTAATTCTTATCTTATTTCCACTCTTGATATTGTGTTTTTTCCCTTTGGCTTCTTATAAGAATTTTTTGTTATGTTTGATTTTCTGTAATTTGAACATGATGTACCTAGGTATAGTTTATTTTGACATTTATCTTGATTGATGTTCTCTGAGTTTTCTGAATCTGTCGTTTGGTTTCTGATAAAAATTTGGGGGCAATTCTCAATCATTGTTTTTTAAAAATATTTCTTCTGTTCCTTTCTAGCATTCTTCTCCTTCTGGTATTCCCATTATGTGTATGTTACACATTTTGTAGTTGTCCCACAGTCCTTGGTATTCTTTTCTTTCTTTTTCTTTTTTTTTTTTTTTTTCAGATTTTGTTCTCTTTGGTTTTGGGTTTTTCAGGATTCTATTGATATATACTCTAGTTTACAGGTTTTTTTTCCTCAGCCATATTCAGTCTACTAATATTCCCATCAAACACACTTTTCATTTCTTTTACAGTATTTTTTATTGCTAGCATTTCTTTTTTGTTCTTTCTTAGGAATTCCATCTCTCTGCTTTTACATTGTGCATTTGTTCTTTTATGATGTCTCTTTTATCCATTAGAGCCCTTAACATAAGGGCTTAGCATAATTTTTTCTTGATAGTCAGACACCATGTACTTGGTAAAAGGAACTGCTATAAATAGGCCTGTAGTAATGTGGTGAGGTGTTGAGGAGAGAAAGCATCCTTAGCCCTGTAATTAAATATTAGTCTTTTAGTCAGCCTGTGCCTCTGGACTGTGAACATTTTTTCAGCCCCCTTAGGTGGGAGAAGATGACTATAGTTGACTGTAGTTGGATATTTCCCTTCTCTAGGTCAGTTAGGCTCTTAGAATACCTCAGCAGGTTAGGATTGGTTAACTAGTTTCTCCTGAGGGCAGGCCTCATTAACAGATTGCTCTGGTATATTTCAAGTTCATTTTCCTTTTCCTGGGAAGCCTGGGAGGATTTTTCTGATATTTATTAAGAAAACCTGGTTGATCTCCTGGAAATAAATCATACTGTTAATGTAGAGTCCTCTCTATGACAGGAGGGGTTGAAAGCACTGAGATTCCAGCAATTTGTCAGTTACAGTTCAGTTTTCCCTACCTGGGTGCTGTTTGCCACAGTGGTTTCCACTTGTGAGTCTCTGCTCTGATAACCCATGACTCCCTGTAGTTTGCTGTTTGTCTCCCCAATCTTGGGGGCATCGGTTTGCCCTGTTCTTCTCCTCTTTTATTGGATCCTAGAAGAGTTGTTGATTTATCAGTCTGTTCAGCTTTATTTGATAGAATTGATGGACTCATGGATTCCAGGATTTTTACTTTCAGAACCAGAAACCTCTATATTGCTTTGTTTTATCTCTCTCTTACTGCTGGTTTGCCCTGGATTTGAGCAGCATTATAAAAGTGTGCAGCAGAGTGAGGAAACTGAAGCACTAGCATTTTGACAGCAGAAATGAAAAGAAGAGCCCCACAACCAGAAATTATTGGGGAAATCATGGAAAGGGAAGAACTTTGGAAGTGGCTCACTAACATTGTGTGTGAATTCAGCTCTGAGCCATACCGTTGTGATTCTGATCTGAATCAGAGGTCTAACCATTGCATTGAAGCAAGATAAAGAACGAAAAGTCATTCAGGTTGGAAAGGAAAAAATAGAACTATCCCTTTTACAAATGACATGATTGTCTATGTAAAAAAATTCATAAGGATTAACACACACAGAATTCTAGTAAGCAAGTTCAGAAAATTTGCAAAAGACAAGTTTCTCATGCAAAAATAAATTTTATTTCTGTGCATTAACAATGTGTAGTAGGAAACCAAATGAAAAATACCTTTAACAATAGCTTCAGAAATTTAAATATTGAAAATATAAATGTCTAAAACATGTAAGGATCTGTGTGCTGAAATCCACAGATCGCTGATAAAAGAAATGGAAGTATTAAGTAAATGATTAGATATATTGTGTTTATGTATACGAAGACTCAACATAGTAAAGATGTCATTGAATTGATCTCTAGATTTAACACAATACTAACTTAAATCCTGACTAGATTTGTTTGTTGATATATGTGAGGTGATTCTAAATTTATATGGAAAGTTAAAGTAACTAGGATAACTAAAATGACTTTGAAGAAGAATAAAGTTGAAGGAATAATACTTCCTGGCTTTAAGACGTACTATAAACCTCTAATAATGAATACAATATGTGATATCAGCAAGGCAATAGACACATGTATCTCTACAACAGAATAGAGTCTAGAAATAGTCCCACACACCTATGGACAATTGATTTGTGGCAAAGGTACAAAATCGATCTAAGGGAGGAAGGATAGTTGTATGCCAAAAAATGGCTCGACCTAAACCTCACACCTTAAAAAAAATTAACTCAAAATTAACTCTAAATGTAAAATATAAAACTGTAGACCTTTTAGAAGAAAACATAGGAGAGAATCTTGTGATCTAGACTAGGCAACATCATTTTAGACATGACAATAAAAGCATGTACATAAAGGACAAAAATTTGATAATTTGACTTTGACTTCATCAAAGTTAAAATCTTTTAGTTTGCAAAAGATGCAATGAAAAGACATGTTACAGACTGGAGGAAGATGGTAAAAAATCTTTACTTGACAAAGGATTATATCAAGAATATACAAAGAAGTCCCTTAAACTTTAATAGTAGGAAAACATAAAATCCAATTAAAAAAATGGGCTAAAACTTGAACAGACACTTGACCAAAGCGGATATAAGGATGTCAAAATAGCACATGAAAAGATGTTCAGTATCATTAATGAATAGGGTAATGTATATTAAAACTAGTATAAGATGCAACTACACACATAGTAGAATCGCCAAAATAAAAATTACTCATGGTGCCATGTGCTGGCAAGGATGAGAAGCAACTAGAATATATTACTGGTGGGATTGCCAAGTGTTACAGCCACTCTGGCAGTTTGGCAGTTTATTACAAAGTTAAACATACACACTTACCTTATAATTCAGCCTCTCTACTCATAGGTTTGTATTTATGAGAAATGAATGAAAACTGTGTTCACACAGAAGCCTTTACATGAATGTTTATAGTAGTCCTATTCATAATTGTTGTTAACTAGATACAACTCAAACGTACACAGACTGTGGCAATCCATTTATAAAATGAAATACTATTCAGTATTTATAGGAATAAACTCTTGACATATACAACTACTTGGATGCATCGCAAAGGCAGTATGTTGAGGTCAGAAAGACAAACTCAGAAGGTTCCATATTATATGATTCAATTTATATGACATTCTTGAAATGTCAGAACTGTAGTGATAGATAAGAGATGAGTAGTTATTCAAGATTATGGGAGTTGGAAGAATGTGATTGTAAAGCTGTAAAGGGATAGGATAAATGAAGGTTTTCTTGGTGTGATGGAACTGATCTGTATCTTGATTGTGGTGGGTTTATACAAATCTACATATCTTCCATTTTCAGAATTGTACACACACACACAAAAGAAAAGAAGAAATAAGAAAAGTCAGGATTTTTGGGTTTTTTTTTTTTTGCCTGATTATTTAAAAGATAATTAAAAATGATAGAAAATTCCTGTAAAGCCTGAATACCAAATAATTATTTCAGCTTTCTGTGTAGTCAGCTGTTGTAATATTTATTTTCTTTATTGGATAATTTTAGCACTTCCAAGGTATACTTTTTAATCCTGCTTCTGTTAAATAGGCTGGGCTTGGCTGAAAATGGAGCTAGCACCAGGATAAAGGAACTGGCCATTTGGCCTCCCTGCTGTGGCGTATTTTGATCTTGAAGGACATTAGAGGATGCATACATAGTTAAGGTCACACATGTGTCATTATAACCTCTCTATTTTACTTTTGAAATTTTGAACTTCCTAGGTGTTAGGAAGTTACATCATGAAATTTCTGAAGTATTCATGTATCCGTGGATTACACGTGGTTACTCTAGCACGTCCACTCAATTTTCATAAAGGGTCAAACACATTTAGAGCATTGGAAGTGGTCATTTTTCAATTGGGATTAAATTGTAAACTGATAGGCTTTGAGAGTTATTTCTTCTACAGTAGAGCCTTTTTAGTATATATCTATTGGCTATTTAGAGTTATGAATGGAGCTGATCAAAAGGCTATTTTGTTCTCAAACTATGTAAATACCGGTAGATACTCTATACTAACATATAACTATGTCATAAGAGGTTTAGAATAAATTCCTTTGGAAGTAAAAATTTTAAAATTTTATTTCCTATATAAGACAGATTTTGACATATTTCAGTCACAAGTTTATAAACTTTGACTTTTTGGCTATACTATATTTTGTCAGAAATAAAATAGGCTGATGAAACATAAAATCAAAATGTGTTACCAGAAGAAGATAAAAATGTGTAATAGCCTGATTAACTTTAAAATAGGGCCTTTAAAGAATACTCTTAAATAGCCATGACAGTGGTAGCAAATTCAGTTTATAAGGCTGCCTGTCTCCTTATCAGGCTGTAAGAAAAGGTGGAAATTACCGAGAGATTTCACAGCTAAGGGCAGGCTTAATGATTTCATGTGCTCCCAGTGTATTCCATCTGTCCTTACATTTTACTGTGCTGCATTTCACTGTTTTCCTTATTTGACTCTGCAGATAAATGTATTTTACTTATTTCGACATGTATCTTCACTTGATGTCCGAACTGATGAATGTGACAGTTTGTGTATCAGGTTCATTGCATACATAGGCAGGTAGGCAATGTTCTTTTAAGAGCTCATCTTCAGGAATACATTGTCTAAAAGTGACCGTTAAATGTACCTGGTTTAGAAACTTTGGTTTAGAGCTTTCTAATTTTGAACTGTGAAGGAATTTAACTCTCCTAACTTTTATGAGGTTTTTTTTTGCATGTGTGTCACTAGAAATTAATTGTTTTGAGTGAGAAATTATCTTGAGTATGGACTTGAGTTGATTTCTTTTACAGTTTTGTTCCTGCTCTGATCACTCTCATCTCAGAAAAGTTTTCTAGTCAAAGAAATAGCATAGAAACAATGGTATTAGATATTATATATAATTTTAATCATCCTTTGCAAGATTTTAATGTATCTAATACCAAATTAAGCTACATAAAAGATGAAACCTTATGAACAAAAATCAAAAGATTTTCTCCCCTTACTGGTACCTTAATCTTAATGAAACTTAATCTACTTCTGAATTTATTCTGGCAATTACTTTGTCCATAGTGTTTCTTAAGATATTAAAAACATCCTTTTAAAAGGGGAGGAGATGTTGGATCTTGGGCAATCTTTAATTTTTTACATTATGAATTCCATTCTTCTCTGTGTATTTAAGCAGTTCGTCTAGCTGAGGTACTTGGCTTGTTTCAGTACAAAGCAGATTGAAAAGCCAGTTTCTGTATCCTAAGAACTGCCTTTGAACTGAACTTAAGTTACATATTCAATCTCAGTCATTTCAGTTATACATTAGGTCTGTCTTTATATTACATCTTTAAATAATCAAATACCTCAAAGATAACAAAAGTTTTAGGATCACATGACATGAGTTATTCACATTAGTTTCTTTTAAAAAATAAATAATAGACAAACTGAAATGGATAAAGTTATATTAAAATCAAGTCAAAATTTATATATAAATTTTAATGGAACCTAAATATAGTACATATTTTTCATTAGAAACATAAATTAGTCATGTTCTTACATAGTTTTTAAATATTCTCAGGTATTTGTGGGCCAAGACTATGTGGTATTCTTTAATAATATGGACCAGAAAGCTCTAGAGAGATAATAAATATGCTAAGTCATTGGAGGTATTATTATACTATTTTCTTCATTTTTCCTAAGGCTTAGCCCTTTATGAGTATGTTACTTGAAATAAATACTATTTTCTAATTTAATGGGAGCTTATTAAGAACTGGAAGATGGTAATTATTTTTAAGAATAACCCTATAGATTGTTAGTGTCATTTTCCTTAAAGGGAGACAGGATTATTAAAGACCCTTAACTATTCCTGAAGTAGAATTACTACGTATAGAACATGATATGTTATAGTAGTGTCTATTGAAAAGTTTAGCAATTTTACTTTATGAGATAAAAGTCAGTACACTTTTTGTCTATCAGGTAAAATATTCCATGAAAATCTCTTTCTAGGTATTGCTATACTTTTCAAGAGAATCTTCTATGTTGTGTATACTAGTTTTGGCTGACAGATACTTGGTTTTCGGTTATCCTATATACTTAGATCCTCTACAGATGAACTGATGTGTCTAGACAGGAAGTGGTATGTAGGAGATATAGGAATGGGCTGAAGTATCCTTTATATTTGCCTTTGTATCTAGGGGAGTTGGAAATAGGCAAGAATGGAGAGAAATTTTGTATGGCAGTACACAGAATTTTGCAAGTTTATTGTGAGCCCTGCAGCAATCCGATGCATTTTAGTTACTGGTAAGTTTGTTAAATTATGTTTGAAAATGTACCTCTTCGAAGATGGCCATCTATTTACTATTACATCCACCATGTCAAATATACCTATTTTAAAGAGTTTTTTTTGAAAAGATGTGGTATTGCTATTGCATTCAGTTTTAGGTGTAAATTTAAAATACTTTTGTTAGTGAATGCATTTGACATTTCAATCGTTGTCATAGCTAAAACTGAAGTGAAATTAACTTTATATGGGTAGCATAGTCATATGTTAAGATTTTGGAATAAAGTTAATATTTCTGATGTTGTAATGGAGCTCCACTGTGATTAG
Organism: Phoca vitulina; assembly: GCF_004348235.1. Taxonomy (NCBI): domain Eukaryota; kingdom Metazoa; phylum Chordata; class Mammalia; order Carnivora; family Phocidae; genus Phoca; species Phoca vitulina. The sequence continues at coordinate 66,332,205 of NW_022589708.1, read as the reverse complement.
AAGTCTGAGCTAATTCCTTAGATATTTGAGAAAGAGTAGTCCTTCTGACATAAAAGAATAAGAAAATCCATGGCATCCTTGTAGTTTTAGACAGTTCTACATAGGAGTAATTTATTGTAAGAAATATTTTTTGCATTTTTTTCATGGACCATAGGGACCATAGGCATTTCCAGTCTTTCTTTTTGGCAGTGCTGATTTTTAGGAATTTTAGTAATCTTTCCCCCTACATCATTAACTCAAGTGTAGGTAAGAATTCCATGAAAAGATTAGGACATTGTGTAATCTCTATGCAGTGGTTCTTTATTCTTCTCAAATATTTAGGCAGAAGTATTTTGTGCAGTAGTACCTGTGCAATTATTTGTGAAGTGGCTTTTACTATTGATACAATTCATTAAAAATGGACTAGATTACCTAATAGCTGTTCTTCTTTACAGAAACATTAAAAAAATCCCAAGAGATTCTTTGGTAGTTGTGTTTTATTTGTAAATGTCTAACTATAGGACGAAGTAAAAGAACATCATTGCCTTGTGGTACAAGTTTACTTTTTTTGTGTGGTTTAAAGAAATAGGGCCAATTAATGTAATTGAATTTTAATTTCCTGTAATGAAGTACTTTATTTCCAGATATACTATATTTTTTCTAGCTGATATCATGTAATCCATTAAACTATCAGTTTTTATAATAATGATAATTTTGCTATTGATTCTTTCAATGAGACTGTTTCTGATTTGAACAAGAATAGGCACATTATCAGAGAAATGTGTTGTCAATTTTATTGAAACCAGAAGAGCTAGAATAACTTGAAATAGAATCACTTTTGGAATTAATGATTTTCAAGTTTTCCTCATTAACAAATTTTCTTAATTCCTTGCAGGAATGAGTACTTGTGAATTTAAAATATATTTAGGAATTTGTGGTTTTACCCTTTCTTGTGAATATAAATAGGTAATTTAGGCTATATTACAAAGCACAGCAAATAGATATTTTAATTGCTGTTGAAGTTTGGCTTGTCATTTATTGTTATAAACTACAATAAGCATATACAATGAAGGAATATATATTTTCTTAATTAGGAATGCCATCATCTATTAATGCTGCTAGTTGAAAAATTTCCACTGTAACTTTGTGAAGTAATACATTATCAAAGCTTAATTCAATGCAATCATTTTTTCTTTCGTTTCTTTCTTCATTCAACAGACATATCAAGTGCTTTATCTTTGTCTGGCACTTATCTTTGTGTGCTTTTATGTGTTTGTGTATACATTGTGTAATTAACTGCCATTTTCATTTCAATATTATACAGACATTTGTTTTTCTGCTCTCATGAGCTTTCCTGAGGGCATATATGGACATATTAAATAACATGTTGCATATTTCTCTGGATATTTTCTAAAAAATATAATTTTTTTTTGAAAAATAGGTCTAAACGAAAAGTTTATTTTAAAAACAGGTGTGTTCTTCCAAAGCAATATTGCATACATTTTTAAAATTCTCTAAGATAGTATGTTCTTCAAAAGAATATTATGATAAAAGTCTTAATTGTAGAGAATTGATTTATTTGTGGGTGTGTTTCTTATGTTAGATTTACTTGAAGCAGATAATGTACGTAAGTGTAGATGAACTTCAGTGTTTGGCTTTGGAATATAAAAAAACTATGAATTTATGTTTTGATTTATGATATTTAATTTTAAAGAGATGAGACTAGTTTTCTCATGCTTGTGAGAAAATATATTCCTGTACAATATAAGGTATAATAATCATTGTCAGCAAAATAGAGATTAGATTTGAATTGGGTTGTTATCTTTTGGCATAATAAAATTCTAAAATGGAACACTGTGTTTATAATCAACATTTGATAATTACATAATGAAATTATCTGTACTTTACATGCAGTGCTACTCTTTTGGCATTCCTGGTTGAACTACTTAAAAGTTCAGTAGCCATGCAAGAACAGATGCTGGGTGGAAAAGGCTTTTTAGTCATTGGCTACTTACTTGAAAAGGTAAGTGATATGTATTGATGGTTTTATTGTATAGTATTCATAGCTGAACAACTGACAACCCCTAATTATATTTTTTCTATAGTTTCTCTTTTCATCGACTGCTCATTATTGTTGGCTAATTCACAAATATGTGCTTTTATGTTTTGCATTTAGACTTAAGTGTAGACATGGAACTAAATTGGTTGCTATAGAAATCTATATAATAAAGGAATTTTGAGTGAAGATAAAAACTAAAGAAATTTTTTCCCTCTGTCTTTAATCAAAGTTACAAGTATTTCCCCTTAATTCTTTTTCTAGTTGTTTCTTTGCTATCTTTACATTCAAACTGATTTCTTAGAAGTTTTGTCAATTTTATTTTAAATGGACTTTTTGTTTTTGCTTAATTTTCCAATTATAAGGTAAAAAATCTTTATTTTGTAATAAGCAAAACATTAGTTTGTGATTTGTCTCTGATTTTAATATATCTGAGTATTTAAGGTAGCATTTCTGTAATCACTACATAATATAAACAATACAAATTAGATGGGTGTAATTTTCCCCATTTTGTGTCATTTGTATCTTGGTTTTTTTATGACCTTCTTTGCTTTAGTCACAATTGTACTAATTCTGGTAATGAATCCTGGGTCTCATAAGAGTTTGGTTGTATCATGTGATTTCTTTTAAAAATTAAAGCGGGAAGTCATGATACAAATATTGGCTTTTTTCTTTCCTATGGAAATATCTGTCATCCTCATTAGCTCTCTCAAACCTATTCTTATCAGTTAACTCTAACATTCAGCTGTTCTTAAAATGGAACTATTTGAGAAATAATAGAGGTGAGGCCTCAAGTGAGAGGAATAAACTTATTTTTCCCCTTCGGAAATAATATTGAGAAGACTTTTGGAGATAGTTTTCTCAACTCAGATGGCTCTACCTTTGAAATCCTTGTAACCTGTCTTTGCTTTGAAATAAGTATTCTTTCTTGAAGGATTGGTGATTGAGGAGTGGTAAGTTACTAAGTTATTAAGATCATTGGCAGCATTTCTTTATTGAAATAATTTTTTCAGTAACATTTATCATTAAGGTATTTGGTTTCATGGAAAACTATTTTTTTTCTATCTAGAGTATTAAGAATGATTTAGAAGATTTATGTTAAATTACATTTTACAAGAATTAGATATTATGAAATGCCTTTGTGATATTACTGTGTATGACAAGATCACTAATAGGAACTGCCCCTTGAATATACTTTTCATCTATTTACTGAGAGTTTATCAGCATAATTCTAAAGTGAGCATTCTTTTACAATTAAAACTTAGCTTAAAATTAGAATTTTAGTGAGGGACACCTGGCTCGCTTCATCAGTAGAGCATTTGACTCTTGATCTCAGGGTTCCAGGTTCAAGCCCCAAGTTGGGCATAGATATTACTTAAAAATAAAATCTTAAAAAAAAATTAAAAAAATTATAAATTCAGTGAAAAGACTTTAAATCAAATAAAAAGACATATATTCAGTTCTTCCTCTTTATCAGAATTAATACCCTTAAAATTATATTGACAAGTTAGGTATAAAATGTTATCTCATTGTGGTTTTAATTTGCATTTTTGGAAAATTAGAATAAGATTGGACATATTTTCATATGTATTTATAGTACATCCACTTTTTCTCTTTTGTGGAGTAATTATTCATGTCCTTTGCCAGTTTGTCCAATTTCCTTTCAAGACCCCCACTCCTAGGCAACCTGAAATCTACTTTTCACTCTGATTTGGTGTACTCTAGATATTTCATATAAGTGAGATCATATATTTGTCTTTTTGTATCTTATTTCATATACCATAATGTGTACAAGATTTCATCCATGTGGTAGCATATGTCAGTACTTTGTTCCTTTTAATGGCTGAACAGTACTCCATTGTATGTATATAACACATTTTGTTTATCTATTCAGATGTCAATAGATGTTTGTGTTTTTTTCACCTTGGCTGTTATGAGTAATGCTGCTGTGAATGTTCATGTACAAGTTTTTGTGTGGACATATTTTTTTTTTCTTCGGTAGATACCTATCTATAAATTGCTTTGCTCTGGGTCCTACCGTAATTCTATGTTTAACCAGTTGAGACACTGCCAAACTGTTTTCCAAAGTGGCTCCACTATTTTACATTTTCATCAGCAGTGTATTAGGTTTCTAGTTTTTTCACATCCTTGCCAACATTTGTCAATTGTCCTTTTTATTCTAGCTTATCCTAGTGGGTGTGAAATGGCATATCATTTTTTATTAATAATTCTGTCTAATCATGTTGAATGTCTTTTCATGTGCTTATTAGCTATTTGTATATTTTCTTTGGAGAAATGTCTATTTAGAAATTTTTCCCATTAAAAAAATTGTGATATTTTCTTTTCATTATTGAATTGTAGCAATTTTTTATTCTGTATACTAATCTTCATTTGATAATATGATTTGCAAAGATAGTCTTACATTCTGTAGATCATGTTTTAATTTACATTTCCTTGATGACAAATTAAGTTGAACATTTTCATACATTTATTGTCTTTTAGTAGTTACCCTCTTTTGGTAAATACCTGTTCAAAGTGTTTGCCCTTCTTCATTTGAATTGTCTATCATTTTCTTATTGATTTATGGAAATTCTGTTTTTATTGCAGATATGAGAACTTTGTTGGATATGTATCACGAATATCACTTCCTCTGTGGCCTGTCTTTTATTCTCTTAATGACCTTTTTGATGAATGGAAGTCCTTAATTTTAATATAGGTCACCATTTCATTTTCTTTTATGATTATCCCATTTTAGATCCTAATGTATCCCAATGCCATGAAACTGTTCTATGTTTTCTTCCCAAAATTTTGTTTTACCTTTCACATTTAGATTTACAATCCATCTGGAATTGGATTTTGTATATGGCATGAGGCATAAGGGTCAGAGTTCTTTTTTAACCCTCAAATATGTAGCTAGCTGGCCTGGTACTGTTTATTGAAGATAACTTCCCACTGCATCAAAATTTGATTTTTGCCATAAATTTGATAACTGTATATAAATGGGATCTTTTCCAGAATTGATCTATTGTGGGTTTTTCTCTTTGAGGCAATACAACACTATCTTAATTTATATGCCTTTTTAGTATATTTTGATATCTCATAGTGTGTCATCTATTTTTATTCTTCTTCAAGATTGCTTTGGCTATTCTTGGGTTTTGGCATTAATACATGTATGCTTGTCAATTTCCACCAAAAATGCTAGGATTTTCATTGTATTATATTGATATCTTTATATCAAATCTTCCAATTCATACATTTAGTATGTCCTTCTATTTACTTAGGTCTCTTTTGTAGTTTTCTATATAGAAAACTTTCTTTTTGCTAGATTTATTTCTAGATAACTTGAGGTTTTTCAAATGTTAGGTTTTTTTTACTTGTCATGGAAACATAGAAATATAATTGGTCTTTATATTGACCTTTTATATACCAATACCAATATTGCTCTTCTTCTATTAATTCTAGTAGTTTGTTGATTTTTCAGAAACATTTCTTTGTAGAAAATCTCATTATCAGAAAATGGCAGTTTTATTTTTTCCTTTCCAGTATTTATTCTTTTTATGTTTTTTCCCGTGATATTCCACTATCTAAGACTTCCAGTATAGTGCTGAACAGAAGTTGTAATAGTGAGCATCCCTATCTTATTCCACATATCATGTGCAAAGCTTCCAGTAATTAGCCACTAAGTATGGCATATGCTGTAGATTACTTTTAGTAGATTTTTAAATCAAATTAAGAAACTGTCTACTACAAGTTTGCTTAGAGTTTTCTTTATCATAAACAGGTGTTGAGTTTTATCAAACACTTTTTCTGCATTGTTTGAGATAATTATGAGGTTTCTTCAAATTTTTCTTAGTTTAGTGAACTACATTAATTGATTTTGATATGTTAAACCACCCTTATATTCTTGGAATCCTATTTAGTCTTAGATCTATCCTTATTCCAATCAGTCTTTTTTCCTTAAAATAGCTCATGTCAGTGTCACCAGTAGTCTTATATTCTTAACATCTTAAGGTTCTCAGTTTTCATCTTATTTGACCTGTTAACATTTCAGTTGTAAAAGTTTTTCCTTCTTGAAATGCTTTCTTCAGTTGTATTTTGTGACAGTATTCTTTCTTTGTTTTCTTCCTACTACCTTGGTTTCCTGTTTTATTCTCTCCTACTAGTGCCTCCTCTTCTTTCTAAATTTTATTTATTTATTTATTTATTTTTTTTTTTTTTTTTAAAGATTTTTATTTTTTTTTTTTTATTTGACAGAGAGAGAGAGTACAAGTAGGCAGAGAGGCAAGCAGAGGGAGAGGGAGAAGCAGGCTCCCTACTGAGCAGGGAGCCCGATACGGGACTTGATCCCAGGACCCTGGGATCATGACCTGAGCCAAAGGCAGCCGCTTAACCGACTGAGCCACCCAGGCGCCCCTCTTCTTTCTAAATTTTAAAGACTGATTTTCCTCTCAAATCTTTCATCCCTCAATTTTCTCTTACTTAATAGCATTTCCATTCACCAAGTAGTTCAGACCAAAAATGTTAATCCTTTTTGACTCTTTTCACACACTAAATCCATATCTTGCTAATTATGTTGTCTTGGTATCAAAACATACCCAGAATGAATGACTGCTTCCTACTTACTACCTTACTCCTTTCAGTATCACATTGATATCATCTTATTTCAAAAATCATCCTCTTTCACTATTGGTTATCCACAATCTGTTTTTCACTTGCAGTCAGACTAGTCTTCCCAAAATGTGTCAGATCTTACTGCTCCATCCTTCTAGAGTAAATTCACAATTCTCTTACCTTTGATGTCCTCCTTCTTACTTTCTCTGTTGCAGACACACTGGCCATGCAAAGGCCTCTTTGCCTTTCCCTTAAAAACTAAAGTGATGAGCATGAGTCCATCTCAGGACATTTGCATTTTCCCATTGCTTTCATCATTCTTTTTGTAGGTATCCAATATGGCTTAATTCTACACTTCATTTAGGATTTTGCTTATGACACCTTATCAGAGAAGTCTTCTCTGATCACTCTAAATAGAATAGTACCCCTTCTTCCATAACCATCACTAACTATCTCCCTACTGTGCTAATTTTTTACAACACAATTCTGACTTCTTTTTTACTTGTTTATTTTTTGCCTCTTTTCACTGGAATGTAAGCTTCAGCTTCATGAATGCAGGGACAGTATCTTTTTTATTCTCACCTTACTGCTATGTCTTCAGCACCTAAAGAAAGAGTGCCTGCCTTAATAAATATTTGTTGGATTTAATTGAATAAGTGAAAAGCATTTGCATGCTTGTCTGATTACCTCAAAGAATATGTTTTTCACCTTCCCAGATGAATATTCACACTGTTTTATTTTTAAACATCAATTGCTGGGTAAATAGTATAGATAATAAAGGTTCCATTTTTATTTTATCATCAACAAATAATAAGCTAATGGTTAACTGTCACTTAGCTTTATCTCCTTGTCTGAGAAGGTATAACTTAGTTATCAAGGAAGGTAGTCTAATGTTAAGAGGCTTTCTTATTCATCACATTTAGACTGTCTCATGAACAACTTTTGAGGTACTTTGTTTTGTTTTGTTTTGTTTTGCCAAAATATGAGTTTGAAGGAAACTTAGAGGTTGTCTCATGTATTCAATATTTTTGGTTGTTGTTAATTTAAAAAAATTGATTCAAAGTAGCTTAAATATTTAGGAAATATGCTTGCTAATGTAACTGGAAATCTAGTGACAGGTGGCTTATCAGTCATAGTCCTGGTGGGAAACATACAGCACACTCAAACTTGGTTATTGAAAAGAGTTTAATGCAAGGCTCTTTAAAAAGTTGTGAGCATTGTTAAGGGAAATCAGCAAGGTTTGCAGAGGTGAGAAGAGTGAGCATTTATCATAACTCAAAAAGAAAGTTACTGTCGTTCTAGGAGAAATTGTACCTGACCAGAGTATGGTCTTCAGTAAAAGAATATAGTGTATTGGCCTGAGGGGTGAAGCCAGGGTCCCCCCAACTTCATTTTCTTCCTGTCCTTTAATTTCCTGCTGATGTCTGTAACTAGTCAAACCCAAAGGAAGCCAATAGCTAGGGGAGCCTCCCAAGCACGGAAATAGGATGGGGAAAGTTGGGGAGTAGAGCAGTATGGCCAGTAAAACATATGCATTAATGTGGGCTTTAGGATTTGGTTGTCTGAGTCTCAATTATGTCATCAAGGACCCAGAGTTTTTCTGTATGTCTGCTCTGCCTCTAGACTCTGCCTCCTAGACTCATGATTTTATTTGCCGCTATAGCTACTATCCTTTGTGGTCCTAAGAAGGTTGCCAGGTTGACTTAGTGCTATAGGCTTTTACATCCAGGCATCCAGGTGGGGGGTAGACAGAAGAACTTCTTTCTCCCAATTACTGAACAACATCCTTCCCTCCAATTTGATTGCTCAGGTTAGGTCTTGACCTACTTTGAATTATTTGCTGCCATGAAAATTTTGATGAATCACTGTCTACCTGTCTCCCCCACACAACAGCAACACATAAGTGATTCATATTGGATTAGGCTTTTGGAGTTCAATTTTGGTGTCCTGGAAGGAGTAAAATGGATGTTGAGGATTTATGATGTACCTCTACTAATTAAGATAATTTCCCACAATTTACTTGATAATATAATGTATGTTCTATATAGAGAGAATGGTTTCTGCAATAAAAATGAACATTTCTGGTGATCCATTCCATTGTGGGCTGCTCTAAATGTGAGAAAGACCTCTTTTTACTGAATAGCAACTTTTCCCTATAACATCCATTGCTCCTATTTGATTTAGTTACTTCTGGAGTGGATGTTACAATTGTTTTTTTCCTAGCTTCTGAAATTCTATTTCCAGATATGTTCCATCACAATTCATATAGCACTCATCGTACAGATTATGTCTTCAGTCGTTACCCAAAAGTAATGTCATATAGTTTAAATTTGAGAGCATGCATTTTACAGATTTTTAACTATCAATTATACAAGTATAACTGTTTTTAAAATTGCTTTACTTGAGAAATGAAAGCAAATATAAAAATAAAAAATATTTTAAAGCAATCATTCAAACTAAACACATTGAAACAGAGTTGGATATCTTCTTTTATCTTCTCTTAATCTATGCTTTGTCTTATCTGTCCTATTCTTACTCTGTTCTTGAATTTGACATGAATTCAGTTAAACATCTGCTGAGGATTATGGCAGGTACCAGACAGAAAAAAAAGATGAATAAGATAGTATCTTCTTTTATTACAGGAAAGAAAGATATATGAATAATAAACAGTAATGCAAGGCAGAAGGAAGAAATACTGCTTAGTGGTAAAGGTAACATGCTATTGAAGGGAACTTTCATTTTCTGCCTGGTAGGATTTTTGAGTAGGCCAATAAAAAACCACAAGTTTAGAAAGATATTTCCTAAAGATCAACTTTAGAATAAAAACTACCACCCAAGAGCTTAATTGCTATAAAAAAAACTGACACTTTTTTTTTAGTAATGTGGAAGGAAGGCCTCATGTGATGCTTCCAGCATATCTTTTTATAACAGAGCAAGTTAAAAACTTGTTTTCAAAATATGAATTACTTCCTCAAATGAATATGTTCATAATGGCCAATCTGATTTTATATTGCTTTAGTATTCTTTATAAACACATGACAATTTAATTTTTTTATTTTTATTTTTTAAAGATTTATTTGTTTATTTGACAGAGAGAGAGCACAAGCAGGGGGAGTGGCAGGCAGAGGGAGAGGGAGAAGCAGGCTCCCCGCTGAGCAGGGAGCCCGATCCAGGGCTCCCAGGACTCTGGGATCATGACCTGAGCCTAAGGCAGATGCCTAACCAACTGAGCCACCCAGATGCCCCAGCACGTGATGATTTTATAGGATAAAATCTGATCTCTGAAAATGTTTATCTAGGAACAGGATCTGACTCTTCTAATGTTCCTGAAATCATTATTACTGAATAAAAATATATTTATAATAATTATAAGCTATGTGAAATTCTATATTCTCTATTCTCTATTATTACATGTTAAATATATTATATTATTATTATAATAATAAACTATGTGAAATTATAGCTAGTAAAGGAAGGGCTAAAGCTTTATATAACCATGATCTCGTTTTAATTTTATTCACCTATCTATGAATAAAATGTTCTAGAATTTAGAAGTATTCTTTTCATTAAAGTTCCTTTAAAGTGAGTGCTCAAACTTTGATTTTTCTCTTTTCTTAAAGATTTATTTGCTTTTGTCTCCACCTTCCCCCCCTTTAATAATTCAGCTACTTTTTAGGATCATTTTTATATCTTCTTATAAAATTTTCATCTAAAGTTCTGCTCCTAGGCTTGATTTGAATTTTGTAGGACTATTGCTTATCTATTCACCACTGGTGTTTTGTCAAACATAAGCGTAGTAATAAAAAATCATTGGAGCCTTATCGTACTTCAAACTGATTGCTCCCTACTCAGTAAAACCTCTTGTTAATCACTTTTCCACAAATTTGCTCTCCTCGGTGTTTTTTCATGCACTTACTGACATCTAACTTGTTACATATTTTTTTTTATGTTATTATATGTCCCTCTCTTCTCCTCCCTTAGAATTTAAGTTCTGTGAGGGCAAGGCTTCTTCAGTTTTGTTAATTGTTCTTTCCACAGTTCCAAGGAGAGTCCCTGGCGAATAGTAAGTACCCTATGTATGACTAAATGAAAAGTACTGAATCTGCCTTTAAGTAAAGGAAATGGATGCAAGGGTTTTACAAGTTGAGGGAGCCTGGTAGAGAAAGCAGATGAAGCAAACTCATGTTGTGTAGGCAAAATTGACCCAAAGAAATATTTTGTTTGGCTCAAGGAAAAGTTTTCTAGTAATGAATTTTATTTCCTTTAGGTACCTTGGGCAGTTCTCACTACTCATTATTGTCTCCTACCATAAATGCATACATTGTTAACTGTTTGAATATTGTAATCATATGAGTTCGTGGCCCCTTGTGTAGAAGTGTGAAATGCACGGCATGCTTATGTCAAATTTATTGAGCTGCCCTTGTTAAGTAAACCATATGGGAAGTAAAATTGCTAAGACAGTTTAGTCCCTTTAGACCTAAACTATCCCATAATGATACTTGGACTTCAGTCAGTGGATAATGGAGAGAAAGGTGTGATGTGACCTGTGCTCTGGGGTTGAGTGGTAGGTGGTTCTTTATCCTAGGGAGGATCAAAAAGGATCACTAGATGAGGAAAAAAAGATTTGTATAGTAAGATATATTTTTGACATTTGAATTAGAATTATTGGCTTTTAAAGAACAGCATTTCCTCTATAATATTTTCATCTGAAATTATACTCTTAAGGTGGCATTTTCCAGTCAAAATATAATGCAAGCCTCATATGTAATTTTTTTTATTTTATTATGTTGATCACCATACATTATATCATTAGTTTATGATGTAGTGTTCCGTGATTCATTGTTTGCGTATAACACCTAGTGCTCCATTCAATACGTGCCCTCTTTAATACCCATCACCAGGCTAACCCATCCCGCCACCCTCTGCCCTCTAGAACCCTCAGTTTGTTTCTCGGAGTCCATAGTCTCTCATGGTTCGTCTCCCCCTCCGATTCCCCCCCTTCATTTTTCCCTTCCTACTATCTTCTTCTTTTTTAACATATAATGTATTATTTGTTTCAGAGGTACAGGTTTGTGATTCAACAGTCTTACACAATTCACAGTGCTCACCGTAGCACATACTCTCCCCAATGTCTATCACCCAGCCACCCCATCCCTCCCACCCCCCACCACTCCAGCAACCCTCAGTTTGTTATTTAAAAATTTCTAGTAAAACATAGCCAGTGAAATTAATTTTAATAATGTATATTGTTTAACCTTGTATATCCTAAATTTTATCACTTCAACATATACTCAATTAAAAATTATAAAAGATATTTTGCATTATTTTTTATTCTAAATCTTCAAAATCCAGTCTATACATATTTATAACATTTATCACCTAGGACTAGCCGCATTTCAAGGGCTCAGTAGCTACACATGACTAGTGGCTTCTGTATTGTACAATGCGGCTTTAAGGTTTGGTTTGAGTTTTGGAAGGTCTGTCATTTATCTAAATAGCGTTGGTAGTAGGTTATGTATTGGTGATGGCAGTTGAAAATCTTGATGGGAGGTTTAGCATAGAGGTATTGTTCTATGAAGCTGTGAAAGCATAAGGTATCATCTAGAGAGAATGATTTTATGGAAAAGAGAAGCCAAATAAGTAAGTTTCAGCTGTTCCCATCTTTTAAGCAAAGGGCACTGGGGAGTAATCTGAGGGTCATGAAAGCCAAAAGGGACAGTATTTCCAGGAAAGTAAGATTTGCTTTTCATGTACCATGGCTAAGTTGAAAGGTTTATGCTGAGTAAGATGCATGGCATTTGTCCATGTGCAACTCATTTGTGACTTTATAAAGAAAGGATTCAGTGGAATGGTGGAGTCAATTTATTTGCCCGTTGGTTTGGATCTCATGAAAGCACTTCTCTTTCCCAGTATCTTGTGTGTGTGTGTGTGTGTGTGTGTGATCATGATAATTAATTTTATTCTATTATAATTTCCTTTGAGATCTCTTCTTTAGTCAATTTATACAAAAATGGGTTGAAACCATTTTTATTCATAACTTATTTTATTTCTTTAGTTTGCTTTGAGAGTGGCATTATTTAACCTGAGTTACTTATCTGCAGTTGTTCTGGGAAGGGCTTCAGGTAACAAACTGTCATTCAGAAAATTATCTTAAAATTTTACGTTTCTGAATATAATTAAATTTTGGATAGCAAAGGAAACATATAGTTCTATATTTAAATTATTAGGTATGGCATATGAAAAATTTATATGTACTTATTGTAAGTCAGCAATCTTAAAATTTGATATTCTGGATATTTTTAGCTTGAAAATCTTTTTTTTTCTTTAGTCATCAAGAGTTCATATAACTAGAGCTGTCCTGGAGCAATTTTTATCCTTTGCAAAATACCTTGATGGTTTATCTCATGGAGCACCTTTGCTAAAGCAGCTTTGTGATCACATTTTATTCAACCCAGCCATCTGGATACATACACCTGCAAAGGTATAAATTTCATTCTCATTCATTTTATTTTAGTGTAATGTTAATAAATTGTAGTTATGGATCTAAACTATGCAGTAGAAAGCATTTGGATTTTTTCAGCATATTTTATAGTCAGCCTGAAACAGTTGTATTACTAGAATCAGCAATCAAAATATTAAATATGTAAATATTAAAATAAATGAAACTGTAATTTAAGCTTGATATAATAACTGCATTCTGAAGTTAGTAGTTGTGATTCTTATCTTTCCAAGAAAGGATTTGGTACACTGATTATTAAGACTAAGAAAAGAGAAAATAATAGGTAACTAATTATATAATGATAATTACAATCATTGTGACTGTAAAATTGCTTATATTGTGAATATAGAGTTTATATCATGATTGTAAATATTATTTGTTTTAAAATAAATATATACATTGTTTTTTATATATTAACATAAAATTTTTATTATTTTGCATACCTAAATTTAGCCCTGTTATATTCTAGTGGAAATCAGTAATGAGGGACATCCTTCATAAATGTGAGCTGCCTTTTACAGTTTTCAAATTTTCCACATAACTTTGGTTAAATTGTATAGGGTCTGACTTTTATTATTGTTTAGCATGTTAATTATGGTGCTAAACTCAAACTTTGTTCACTTTTTAAGCAAGATGTTTGACTTGTCATCTCTCTTACTTATATGGTTAGATTCTGATACTGTGGCAGTGGGTTAAGAAAATTTGGAATTATGTGAACTTTTAGGATATAAGACTGTGTGTATTTTTCCCAAATATGATATAGCTGACTCATGTTAGTTCTGTTCTTCTGAGCTGCTGAAATGTACTTTGATAAAGGGCTTTAGTCTAGGTAACTTTTTAAATAATTTGCTCTACCTATCAGTTACTTTTGATCAGTTAACTCATTTAAAATTATTTCATTGTTAATAGCTACAGATTACCTTTATTAAAATAAGTTTTATTAGAATGTGTTGGCTGTGGATTATTTTCTTTTAAAAATATAAATAATATTTAATAAATAGTTATTTTTAACCTCATAATAAATGGTTCTTTCTTCATCTTTACTAATTTGCATTTAAATTAGAATGTATATTTATAATATAAACACTTGAGGCATTTTAAATTTATTTTAATGCTCTGTTAATATTCTGTATTAGGTTCAGCTTTCCCTATACACTTACTTGTCTGCTGAATTTATTGGAACTGCTACCATTTACACCACCATACGCAGAGTAGGAACAGTATTACAGCTAATGCACACATTAAAATATTACTACTGGGTCATTAATCCTGCTGACAGTAGTGGCATTACACCTAAAGGATTAGGTAAGTACAACACTACCACTACATTCATTGTACTACTACTGTTTTATATCCTGAGTACTGTTATAGGCACCAGATGTGCACGGTTATGAAAATATCACTGAACTATTATCTTTCTTATACAGTAGCCTTGTTATATTGAGAAGTTTTTGTGGTAGAGAAGTTTATAGTTCTGAAATATTAAGTTATTTTTGGAATAAAGGCAGGTAAGAATAATATTCTGCCTTTTAGCCTATATGCTTGTTGTGGCTCAGGAAAATATATTCATAATATTAAAATCAGATGAAGTGCTAAGTAAAATAAGTCAAGCAGAGAAAGTCAATTATCATATGGTTTCACTTTTTTGTGGAACATAAGGAATAGCATGGAGGACATTAGGAGAAGGAAGGGAAAAATGAAGGGGTGGAAATCGGAGGGGGAGACGAACCATGAGAGACTATGGACTCTGAGACACAAACTGAGGGTTTTAGCGGGGAGGGGAGTGGGGGAATGGGTTAGCCTGGTGATGGGTATTAAGGAGGGCACTATTGCTTGGAGCACTGGATGTTGTATGCAAACAATGAATCATGGAACACTACATCAAAAACTAATGATGTAATGTTGTATGGTGACTAACATAACAAAATAAAATTTAAAAAAAATAAAGATGAAAGAAGAAAAAAAAAATAAAATCAGATGAAGTTGATCATGGCCAGTGTGTTCTAATACAATTGTTTCAAACCTTTGAGATAGTTACCTTTCTTTATATTTTCTCCCCAAACTTCACCCTTTATTCTAAGTATAGTAGAAACTAATTTAATACTTCATTTTGTTGTTTAAAAAATATTGCCAGGGCACCTGGGTGGCTCAGTCGGTTGAGCATAGGTCTCTTGGTTTCAGCTCAGGTTGTGGTCTTGGGGTCTTGAGATTAGACCCCACCTCCGGCTCCGTGCTCAGCGCGGAGTCTGCTTGGGATTCTCTCCTTCTCCCTGTGCCTCTCTCCCAGCTCGTGTGCATGTGCATGTGTGTGCGCACTTTCTCTGTCTTTCTCTAGAATAAAATAAATAAAATCTTTAAAAAAATAAAAATAAATAAAAATAAAAAATATTGCCAATTCTCCTAATTATATAAAAATGCATACTCATCTGGGGCGCCTGGGTGGCTCAGTCATTAAGCGTCTGCCTTCGGCTCAGGTCATGATCCCGGAGTCCTGGGATCGAGCCCCGCATCGGGCTCCCTGCTCAGCGGGGAGTCTGCTTCTCCTTCTCCCTCTGTCTACCACTCTGCCTACTTGTGCTCTCTCTCTGTCAAATAAATAAATAAAATATTTAAAAAAAATGCATACTCATCATAGAAAATAAAATGATATAGAAGAAAAATATTATTCGTAACCCAACCCCAGGAATAAGAACTGTTAAAAGTTTGGTGTATGTTTTTCCACTAATTTTCATTGCATTAAATGTGTGAAATATTTAAACTCTTTTACAGAATTGAGATTTTCTTGATTTTTTTTCTGTTATCTTCTTGACTCTACATAGTAATCTAAAAGAATGTACCACTTACAAGTTTCCAAAATTTTGATTCTATAAATAATGCAGTGATCTATTCCTTTGTATATAATCATTTTTTTTTTTTTTTTTTTAAAGATTTTATTTATTTATTTGAGAGAGAGAGAATGAGAGAGAGCAAGCACATGAGAGGGGGGAGGGTCAGAGGGAGAAGCAGACTCCCTGCCGAGCAGGGAGCCCGATGTGGGACTCGATCCCGGGACTCCAGGATCATGACCTGAGCCGAAGGCAGTCGCTTAACCAACTGAGCCACCCAGGCGCCCTGTATATAATCATTTACTTCCATTTTTGATTTGTTTAAAATTACTGAGAGTAATTACTGTGTAGTATGTGAGAGTGCTTTTCTCAGCATACTAACAATAGCATTGAAAATTATTGTTTTATAAAAATCTTTTTAATAAGGCAAAATAACATTTCACTATTTTAATTTTCATTTATTAGCTTATGTTATGTCTTTTATTGACAGGACTTTAAAAATTGTGTTATTTGCAATCTCTTATATATAATTCTGTCATTCATGGCTTTTTCTATTGCATTTAATCTTGATAATGCCTAAAATTTACTGAATGTTCACCATGAGTTTGAATCTACACTAAGCATCCTGTTAATTTTAATTAATCATTTATATATAATATAATTATATATACATAGGCATGTTTACACATACACATCGGACCTTATAACTTTGCTGTCAGTATCAGGGTTATTTTGTAGGTTAGGAAACTGAAAGTTGGTACAAAGTAACAGAACTAAAATTTGAATCATGTCTATGTGACTCAGAGCCCTTCTCAAACACTACACTCTGATAGTTTTCTTTACCCCAAACAAATCATCTATTCATACATATTCATTTCTGCTTCAGAAAATTAATTTCTAATTTACAGAAAGTTGCAAGAGTTATACAAAGAATTATCATAACCCCCACCATGTTTCCCAGTATTTTATATTTTACCACATACACTTTATCATGTATATATAGTCATATATACATGCACATATTTTTTTCTGAATAAATTGAGAATAAATTGTAGATGTGATACCATATTACCCATTTTACTGTTTATTTCCTAAAAGGCGTAGTCTTAGATAAGCAAGGGCAACCCTTAAAATCAAGTAATTAACATTAATACATGCAATCATGTAATCCAAAGATTGCATTTAAATTTCACCAATTATTCCAATAATATCCTTTCCAGAAAAAAAAAAAATCTTTTTTTTCTCTCTGAATCTCAGCCGAGGATTATATATTGCATTTAGTTGCCTTGTCACTTTAATATTCTTCAATATAGAATTTTTTTTTTTTTTAGTATTTCTTTGTCTTCCATGACCTTGATATTTTTGAAGAATACAGACAAATTACTTTTTAGAATGTCCCCTAACTTGGATTTGTTTGGTATTTGCTCATGATGATCCAGGTTTTTCATTTTGGGTTGGAATCACATAGAAGTATACCAATTCTGTCACACTGTTATCACGTCAAGAGGCACATGACATGGAGTTGTTTTATTACTGGAGATGTTGCCTTTGATCATTTGATTAATGTGGTGTCTGCCAGGGTTCTTCATTATAAAATTACTACTTTCTCTTTTGGAATAATAAGTATTTGGTGAAGAAATACATTGAGACTATTTAAATATCCTGTTCTTCAACAAACCTTTGCTTACTGGTTTTGGTTCATCAGTGACTCTTGTCATAATTGATCTTTACTGTGATTGCTGCTAAATGACAGTATTTTCTGAGACATTTACCAGTTTGAATTCTACTACAAGAAGGAACTTGTTTTTTCTCTTCCATTTTTTTGTTCATTTTATATCAGCATAAATTTCATGGATTTCTACTTCATTCTGTTTATTATATCAATAGTTGGTACATTTTCTCTGCAAAGGGCCACACAGAAATATTTTAGGCTTAGGGAGCCATAAGGGCTCTGTTACAAGTAGTCAACTCTGCCAGTGTATAGCCAAAACAGACATAGACAGTATGTAAATGAATAGATATGGTTTGTTTCAATGAAACTTGAAAAATGTTAAGGCTTAATGGATTTAGCCCAGCGACTGTCCCCTGGGTTGTATCATTATTTATTGGATGTTAAGGTTGTCCCAGATTTGGCTTGTAGGAGACCTTCACATGAGATCTTGGGTCTCTATGACAGATGTTCATAATTTTTTAGTGCTTGCTCTCTGCCACAAGATGTTTTTGGTTCATTTTATACTTACCCAGTCCTGGAATCAACCATTTCTCCAAAGAGCCCTGGTTTGTCTTGGTGTATATGGTTTTTGAGATTTAGGTGTTCGGTGTGCTTGTTGTGCTTATTGCTCTTTGAGTGGCATTGCTTCTAGGCATTCTGCGTGGATTTAGGAAAAACACGTTTATACATAGATACCTTTCTTTCCAATTTAAAACCACATGGTTCAGTGTAGCCTCAAACTTATTATATTTATAGCTTTCTTCCTTCAATAGTGAAAAATCTGGCTTAGGTCATCTTTAATGTATTTATATATTTGCTTATTCTACATTATGAAGCAATATTCTGACATTTGCACCATCACCGTCTCAGCTTTGACATTGCCAGTCAGCCTGACCATCCCCTCAACTCTAACTCTGCCTGGTCCTTGTCACCTCCTTCGCCCTGATTGTTTCTTTGCTGCTGACCACACTCCTAGTCCATGTTGTCTCCTCACCCTTACCCTGAAGGTCCTGCCAGACTTAGTTCCCTCTTCGGCCCTGCTAGCATCTGGTGTTTCCTTGGCCTCTGCTACTTCCTCCCATCTCTGGGCCCTCAGGCCTGATTGGCTCTGGCTACCTCAAGGAGGAGAGGGAAGAAGCCAAAGAAATATATTTTAAAGAAAAGTGGCAAGAAAGTGGAAGAGAATTTCTTTTTCTTTGCAGTTTATTCTTTTTTAGTGTATCTTTTTATTATTTTTAATATATCTTTTTAATTTAACTTTTTAATACAACTGAAATTAACTTTGATATTTAGTGAAATGTGAGGCTCTGACTTGAAACGTAGTTTTCTAAATAACAACTTTTTTCAGTACTATTTTGAACTGAAATGATTTAAGGACACTCTAAAGATAATTTGTACTACACTAGCTTTTCATTGTACTAATTCATATGCAGGCACTGACTTAAGAAGTAGGATCTTTTTGCTTTGACTCTTATTTAACACTTCTGTCTCTTAAATTATTATTATGTAAGGTTCACTGTAAAAAATGTATTTATATTAACAAGGTACCATAGTAATACATGATCTTAGTTAACAAGTGGAATAATACAAATGTTTAAAAACAAAAACTTACTTTCTCCCAAGGAGCCAGTATCACCAGTCTTACATATTCTTCTACCTCTTTTTCTATGCTCATACAAACACAAACTTACACATGCCTACATGTGGATGCTTCAACTTATAGGTATTTCAAAGATTTATTTTGAATACATCATAAATGCAAATATGTAAATATGTAATAAACCTCAGATAGGTCCCATCAAGCTTAAGAAATAGAATATTACCATAAACCTGTATTTACCTATCTTTGGTCACATCTTCCTCCCATTCCCAGCCATAGAGACAACCCCGTGCTCAATTTTATGTTTTATGTTTTATTTTATGTTTATTATACCTTTTCCTTTCTTGAATGCTTATTATTTCTTTAGTATGTTTTACTACTTTGCTATTTATGTATGTATTCCTAAACAGTTGATTCTTTAGCTTCTGTATTTTACATAAATGGTGTCATTTGTGATTTTTATGTCACTCAATTTTATATTTGTGAAATACCTGTTTATACTATTTTGTAAAATATGGATTCATAATATGTGTATAAATAAGACTCATACATATGTATATGTTTTTCTAAAACATCCTCTTTACTTTGTACAGTGTCTGACAGTAGTAATAATAGCTAACATTTACTAATTAAAATGGACCAGGCACTATTCTAATTCCTTTACATATGTTGCTCTATTTAATCCTTACAAAATACCCTGTGACATGAGCATTATTATTATTCTCATCCTTACAATAAATAAAAGAAACAACCAACACACTAAGATAATATAAAACTTGTCTAATTTCATTAAATGAAAGTAATTATTACTAAGATAATGGCTGTCTCTACCAGGATGGAATGGAGGATGTGATCAAGTTGTGGCTCAGAGCTTAGGACTGGTGTAGGTTGAGGACATTAGTATGCTGGAACAAGATGGTGCATAGCCAATTATTAAATATTTAGGGATTTTACAACCTGTTCTTTTTTTATTATTACGTTAATCACCATACATTACATCATTAGTTTTTGATGTAGTGATCCATGATTTGTTGTTTGCGTATAACACCCAGTGCTCCATGCAGTACGTGCCCTCTTTAATACCCATCACCAGGCTAACCCATCCCCTCAGCCCCCTCCCCTCTAGAACCCTCAGTTTGTTTTTCAGAGTCCATAGTCTCTCATGGTTCATCTCGCCCTCCGATTTCCCCCCTTCATTCTTCCCCTGCTCCCCTCCTACTATCTTCTTCTTCTTTTTTTTTTTTTTAACATATAATGGATTATTTGTTTCAGAGATACAGGTCTGTGATTCAACAGTCTTACACAATTCACAGCGCTCACCATAGCACATACCCTCCCCAATGTCTATCACCCAGCCACCCCATCCCTCCCACCCCCCACCACTCCAGCAACACTCAGTTTGTTTCCTGAGATTAAGAATTCCTCATCAGTGAGGTCATATGATACATGTCTTTCTCTAATTGACTTATTTTGCTCAGCAAAATACCCTCCAGTTCCATCCACGTCGTTGCAAATGGCGAGAGCTCATTCCTCTTCATGGCTGCATAATATTCCATTGTATATATATATACCACATCTTCTTTATCCATTCATCTGTCGATGGACATCTTGGCTCTTTCCACAGTTTGACTATTGTGGACATTGCTGCTATAAACATTGGGGTGCATGTACCCCTTCAGATCCCTACATTTGTATCTTTGGGGTAAATACCCAGTAGTGTAATTGCTGGATCGTATGGTAGCTCTGTTTTCAACTTTTTGAGGAACCTCCATACTGTTTTCCAGAGTGGCTGCACCAGCTTGCATTCCCACCAACAGTGTAGGAGGGTTCCCCTTTCTACGCATCCCCGCCAACATCTGTTGTTTCCTGACTTGTTAATTTTAGCCATTCTGACTGGCGTGAGGTGGTATCTCATTGAGATTTTGATTTGGATTTCCCTGATGCCGAGTGATGTTGAGCAGTTTTTCATGTGTCTGTTGGCCATTTGGATGTCTTCTTTGGAAAAATGCCTGTTCATGTCTTCTGCCCATTTCTTGATTGGATCATTTGTTCTTTGGGTGTTGAGTTTGATAAGTTCTTTATAGATTTTGGATACTAGCCCTTTATCTGATATGTCATTTGCAAATATCTTCTCCCATTCTGTCAGTTGTCTTTTGGTTTTGTTGACTGTTTCTTTTGCTGTGCAAAAGCTTTTTATCTTGATGAAGTCCCAGTAGTTCATTTTTGTCCTTGTTTCTCTTGCCTCTGGCAATGTTTCTAGGAAGAAGTTGCTGCAGCTGAGGTTGAAGAGGTTGCTGCCTATGTTCTCTTTTAGGATTTTGATGGACTCCTGTCTCACATTTAGGTCTTTCAACCATTTGGAGTCTATTTTTGTGTGTGCTGTAAGGAAATGGCCCAGTTTCATTCTTCTGCATGTGGCTGTCCAATTTTCCCAACATCATTTGTCGAAGAGACTGTCTTTTTTCCATTGGACATTCTTTCCTGCTTTGTCGAAGATTAGTTGACCATAGAGTTGAGGGTCCATTTCTGGACTCTCTATTCTGTTCCATTGATCTGTGTGTCTGTTTTTGTGCCAGTACCATACTGTCTTGATGATTATGGCTTTGTAATAGAGATTGAAGTCTGGAGTTGTGATGCCGCCAGCTTTGCTTTTTTTTTTTCAACATTCCTCTGTCTGTTCGGGGTCTTCTCCATACAAATTTTAGGATTATTTGCTCCATTTCTTTGATAAAAGTGGATGGTATTTTGATGGGGATTGCTTTAAATGTGTAGACTGCTCTAGGTAGCATTGACATCTTCACAATATTTGTTCTTCCAATCCATGAGCATGTAACATTTATTCCATTTCTTTGTGTCTTCCTCAATTTCTTTCATGAGTATTTTATAGTTTTCTGAGTACAGATTCTTTGCCTTTTTGGTTAGATTTATTCCTAGGTATCTTATGGTTTTGGGTGCAATTGTAAAAGGTATCAACTCCTTAATTTCTCTTTCTTCTGTCTTGTTGTTGGTGTATAGGAATGCCACTGATTTCTGTGCATTGATTTTATATCCTGCCACTTTACTGAATTCCTGTAGGAGTTCTAGCAGCTTTGGGGTGGAGTGCTTTGGGATTTTCCACATAAAGTATCATATCATCTGCAAAGAGTGAGAGTTTGACTTCTTCTTTGCTGATTCGGATGCCTTTTATTTCTTTTTGTTGTCTGATTGCTGGGGCTAGGACTTCTAATACTATGTTGAATAGCAGTGGTGACAGTGGACATCCCTGCCGCCTTCCTGACCTTAGGGGAAAAGCTCTCAGTTTTTCCCCATTGAGAATGATATTCGCTGTGGGTTTTTCATAGATGGCTTTTATGATATTGAAGTATGTACCCCCTATCCCTACACTCTGAAGAGTTTTGATCAAGAAAGGATGCTGTACTTTGTCAAATACTTTTTCTGTATCTATTGAGAGGATCATATGGTTGTTGTTCTTCTTTTATTATTGTATTGTATCACATTGATTGATTTGCGGATGTTAAACCAACCTTGCAGCCCAGGGATAAATCCCACTTGGTCATGGTGAATAATCCTTTTAAAGTACTGTTGGATCCTATTGGCTAGTATTTTGGTGAGAATTTTTGCATCCATGTTCATCAAGGATATTCGTCTGTAATTTTCCTTTTTGATGGGGTCTTGTCTATCTTGTCTGTGTTGTCTGGTTTCGGATCAAGGTAATGGTGGCCTCATAAAACGAGTTTGGAAGTTTTCCTTCCCTTTCTATTTTTTGGAGCGGTTTCAGAAGAATAGGTATTAATTCTTCTTTAAATATTTGGTAGAATGCCCCTGGGAAGCCATCTGGCCTGGGCTTTTGTTTGTTGGGAGATTTTTGATTACCGGTTCAGTTTCCTTAGTGGTTATAGCTCTGTTCAGGTATTCTGTTTCCTCCTGGTTCAGTTTTGGTAGTTGATACATCTCTAGGAATGCATCCATTTCTTCCAGATTATCTAATTTGCTGGCATACAGTTGCTCATAATATGTTCTTATAATTGTTTGTATTTCTTTGGTGTTGGTTATGATCTCTCTTTGGGTCCTTTCTCTTTTCTTTTTGATAAGTCTGGCCAGGGGTTTATCAATCTTGTTAATTCTTTCAAAGAACCAGCTCCTAGTTTCGTTGATCTGTTCTACTGTTCTTTTGGTTTCTATATTTCATTGATTTCTGCTCTGATCTTTATTATTTTTCTTCTCCTGCTGGGTTTAGGCTTTATTTGCTGTTTTTTCTCTACCTTGTTTAGGTGTAGGGTTAGGTTGTGTATTTGAGACCTTTCTTGTTTCTTGAGAAAGGCTTGTATTGCTATATACTTTCCTCTTAGGACTGCCTTTGCTGCATCCCAAAGATTTTGAATAGTTGTGTTTTCATTTTCATTGGTTTCCATGAATTTTTTTAATTCTTCTTTAATTTCTTGGTTGACCCATTCATTCTTTAGTAGGATGCTCTTTAGCCTCCATGTATTTGAGTTCTTTCTGACTTTCCTCTTGTGATTGAGTTCTAGTTTCAAAGCACTGTGGTCAGAAAATATGCAGGGAATGATCCCAATCTTTTGGTAATGGTTGAGACCTCATTTGTGACCTAGGATGTGATCTATGCTGGAGAATGTCCCATGGGTGCTAGAGAAGAATGTGTATTCTTTTGCTTTGGGATGGAATGTTCTGAATGTATCTGTGAAGTCCATTTGGTCCGGTGTGTCATTTAAAGTCTTTATTTCCTTGTTCATCTTTTACTTAGATGATCCGTCCATTTTAGTGAGGGGGTGTTAAAGTCACCCACTATTATTGTATTGTTGTCAATGTGTTTCTTTGGTTTTGTTATTAATTGGCTTATATAATTGGCTGCTCCCATGTTAGGGGCATAGATATTTACAATTGTTAGATCTTCTTGTTGGGTAGACCCTTCAAGTATGATATAGTGTTCTTCCTCATCTCTCATTATAGTCTTTGGTTTAAAATCTAATTTGTCTGATATAAGGATTGCCACTCCAGCTTTCTTTTGGTTTCCATTAGCATGGTAAATGGTTTTCCACCCCCTCACTTTCAATCTGGGGGTGTCTTTGGGTCTAAAATGAGTCTCTTGCAAACAGCATATCGATGGGTCTTACTTTTATATCCATTGTGATAGCCTGTGTCTTTTGATTGGGGCATTTAGCCCATTTACATTCAGGATAACTATTGAAAGATAGGAATTTAGGGGTGCCTGGGTGGCTCAGTCGTTAAGCGTCTGCCTTCGGCCCAGGTCATGATCCCAGGGTGCTGGGATCGAGCCCCGCATCGGGCTCCCTGCTTGGCAGGGAGCCTGCTTCTCCTACTCCCTCTGTCTACCACTCTGCCTACTTGGGCTCTCTCTCTGTCAAATAAATAAATAAAATCTTTAAAAAAAAAAAAAAAAAGAAATATAGGAATTTAGTGACATTGTATTGCCTGTAAGGTGACTGTTACTGTATATTGTCTGTGTTCCTTTGTGGTCTAAGTTACTTTTAGGCTCTCTCTTTGCTTAGAGGACCCCTTTCAATATTTCTTGTAGGGCTGGTTTTGTGTTTGCAGATTCCTTTAGTTTTTGTTTGTCCTAGAAGCTTTTTATCTCTCCTTCTATTTTCAGTGACAGCCTAGCTGGATATAGTATTCTTGGCTGCATATTTTTCTCATTTAGTGCTCTGAATATATCCTGCCAGTCCTTTCTGGCCTGCCAGGTCTCTGTGGATAGGTCTGTTGCCAATTTAATGTTTCTACCATTGTAGGTTACATATCTCTTGTCCCGAGCTGCTTTCAGGATTTTCTCTTTGTCTCTGAGACTCATAAGTTTTACTATTAGATGTCGTGGTGTTGAACTATTTTTATTGAATTTGAAGGGTTTTCTCTGTGCCTCTTGGATTTTGATGCCTGTTTCCTTCCCCAAATTAGGGAAGTTCTTTGCTATAATTTGCTCCAATATACCTTCTGCCCCTCTCTCTCTTTCTTCTTCTTCTGGGATCCCAATTATTTTAATGTTGTTTCGTCTTACGGTATCGCTTATCTCTCGAATTCTGCCCTCGTGATCCAGTAGTTGTTTATCTCTCTTTTTCTCAGCTTCTTTATTTTCCATCATTTGGTCTTCTATATCACGGATTCTCTCTTCTGCCTCATTTATCCTAGCAGTTAGTGCCCCCATTTTTGATTGTACCTCATTAATAGCCTTTTTGATTTCGACTTGGTTAGATTTTAGTTCTTTTATTTCTCCGGAGAGGGTTTCTCTAATAACTTCCATGCTTTTTTCAAGCCCAGCTAGTATCTTTAAAGTGATGATTCTGAACTTTAGGTCCGACATCGTACTAATGTCCATATTGAGTAGGTCCCTGGCAGTGGGTACTACCTCTTGTTTTTTTTGTTGAGGTGATTTTTTCCGTCTTGTCATTTTGTCCAGAGGAGAATAGATGACTGAGAGAACAAAATGCTAACAGGGTAACAACATCCCCAGAAAATATACTCTAAACAAATCAGAAAAGACCTGAAACTGGGGAAAAAGAAAGGGAAAGAAATAAAAAAGAAAAAGAAAAAGATAAGAATAAACAAAAACAGAACAAAACAAAAAAAAAAAAACAGAATATGATCCAATATGATCAGGCTGGTGCATAGATCAGTGCCACACACTAGATTTTGGGTGTATTTTGGTCTGTTAGAAGAAAGTGCCTCCCCCAAGTGGGATTTATCCCTGGGCTGCAAGGTTGGTTCAACATCCGCAAATCAAATCAACGTGATACAATACATTAACAAAAGAAAGAACAAGAATCATATGATCCTCTCAATAGATGCAGAAAAAGCATTTGACAAAGTACAGCATCCTTTCTTGATCAAAACTCTTCAGAGTATAGGCATAGTGGGTACATACCTCAATATCATAAAAGCCATCTATGAAAAACCTACAGCGAATATCATTCTCAATGGGGAAAAACTGAGAGCTTTTCCCCTAAGGTCAGGAAGGCGGCAGGGATGTCCACTGTCACCACTGCTATTCAACATAGTATTGGAAGTCCTAGCCACAGCAATCAGACAACAAAAAGAAATGAAAGGCATCCAAATCAGCAAAGAAGAAGTCAAGCTCTCACTCTTTGCAGATGATATGATACTTTATGTGGAAAATCCCAAAGACTCCACCCCAAAACTGCTAGAACTCATACAGGAATTCAGTAAAGTGGCAGGATATAAAATCAATGCACAGAAGTCAGTGGCATTCCTATACACCAACAACATGACAGAAGAAAGAGAAATTAAGGAGTCGATCCCATTTACAATTGCGCCCAAAACCATAAGATACCTAGGAATAAATCTAACCAAAAAGGCAAAGAATCTGTACTCAGAAAACTATAAAATACTCATGAAAGAAATTGAGGAAGACACAAAGAAATGGAAAAAGGTTCCATGCTCATGGATTGGAAGAACAAATATTGTGAAGATGTCAATGCTACCTAGAGCAATCTACACATTCAATGCAATCCCCATCAAAATACCATCCACTTTTTTCAAAGAAATGGAACAAATAATCCTAAAATTTGTATGGAACCAGAAAAGACCCCGCATAGCCAGAGGAATGTTGAAAAAGAGAAGCAAAGCTGGCGGCATCACAATTCCGGACTTCCAGCTCTATTACAAAGCTGTCATCATCAAGACAGTATGGTACTGGCACAAAAACAGGCACATAGATCAATGGAACAGAATCGAGAGCCCAGAAATGGACTCTCAACTCTATGGTCAACTCATCTTTGACAAAGCAGGAAAGAATGTCCAATGGAAAAAAGACAGTCTCTTCGACAAATGATGTTGGGAAAATTGGACAGCCACATGCAGAAGAATGAAACTGGGCCATTTCCTTACACCACACACAAAAATAGACTCCAAATGGTTGAAAGACCTAAATGTGAGACAGGAGTCCATCAAAATCCTAAAGGAGAACACAGGCAGCAACCTCTTTGACCTCAGCCACAGCAACTTCTTCCTAGAAACATCACCAAAGGCAAGGGAAGCAAGGGCAAAAATGAACTACTGGGACTTCATCAAGATAAAAAGCTTTTGCAAAGCAAAGGAAACAATCAACAAAACCAAAAGACAACTGACAGAATGGGAGAAGACATTTGCAAATGACATATCAGATAAAGGGCTAGTATCCAAAATCTATAAAGAACTCATCAAACTCAACACCGAAAGAACAATTAATCCAATCAAGAAATGGGCAGAAGACATGAACAGACATTTTTCCAAAGAAGACATCCAAATGGCCAACAGACACATGAAAAAGTGCTCAACATCGCTCGGCATCAGGGAAATCCAAATCAAAACCTCAATGAGATACCACCTCACACCAGTCAGAATGGCTAAAGTTAACAAGTCAGGAAATGACAGATGTTGGTGGGGATGCGTAGAAAGGGGAACCCTCCTACACTGTTGGTGGGAATGCAAGCTGGTGCAGCCACTCTGGAAAACAGTATGGAGGTTCCTCAAAAAGTTGAAAATAGAGCTACCATATGATCCAGCAATTGCACTACTGGGTATTTACCCCAAAGATACAAAAGTAGGGATCCGAAAGGGTACGTGCACCCCGATGTTTATAGCAGCAATGTCCACAATAGCGAAACTGTGGAAAGAGCCAAGATGTCCATCAACAGATGAATGGATAAAGAAGAGGTGGTATATATATACAATGGAATATTATGCAGCCATCAAAAGGAATGAGATCTTGCCATTTGCTACGCTGTGGATGGAACTGGAGGGTATTATGCTGAGCGAAATAAGTCAAACAGAGAAAGACATGTATCATATGACCTCACTGATATGAGGAATTCTTAATCTCAGGAAACAAACTGAGGGTTGCTTGAGTGGGGGGTGGGGTAGGAGGGATGGGGTGACTGGGTGATGGACACTGCGGAGGGTATGTGCTCTGGTAAGCGCTGTGAATTGTGCAAGACTGTTGAATCTCAGATCTGTACCTCTGAAACAAATAATGCAATATGTTAAGAAAGAAAAAAAAAAAAGAAGAATGTAGCAGGAGGGGAAGAATGAAGGGGGGGAAATCGGAGTGGTAGACGAACCATGAGAGACGATGGACTCTGAAAAACAAACTGAGGGTTCTAGAGGGGAGGGGGGTGGGAGGATGGGTTAGCCTGGTGATGGGTATTGAGGAGGGCACGTTCTGCATGGAGCACTGGGTTTTATGCACAATTAATCAGGGAACACTATATCTAAAACTAATGATGTAATGTATGGGGATTAACATAACAATAAAAAAATTAAGAAAAAAAAAAAAGAGAGTGCCTCCCAATATTTTAAAGAAAGAAAAACTTATATATGTACAAACATAAGGGTTGATACAATGAAGGGATGGAATATGAGTGTAAAGATGAAAATTATAAAAAATTTTATAAAAGGAATTGATATGATAAGAAGTTGTTTGAAAAAAGAAAGAAGAGGATTATAAAAAAGAAAAAAAAAGGGAGAGAATGTGATGAGGAGACTAGAACAAAGCCATACACTAGAGATTTAGGGTATATTTTGATCTGTTAGAAGAAACTGTATCTCAAAATTTTAAAGAGAGAACAACTTATATATATATGCCAAAAATAAGGGTAACCACTCTGAAGGGATAGCATATGATTCTAAAAATGAAAAATAAAAATGTTTTTTAAAAAAAGGGATTGATAAGATGTTGGTTGAAAAAGGGAAAAGAAAAATTCAAAAAAAAAAAAAACAGTTAAAAAAAAGTTAACTTTTGGGCGCCTGGGTGGCTCAGTTGGTTGAGCGACTGCCTTCGGCTCAGGTCATGATCCTGGAGTCCCGGGATCGAGTCCCGCATCGGGCTCCCTGCTCAGCAGGGAGTCTGCTTCTCCCTCTCCCGCTCCCCCCTCTTGTGCTCTTTCTCTCTCTCACTCTCTCTCTCAAATAAATAAATAAAATCTTTAAAAAAAAAAAATTAACTTTTAAAGACTACAGAATCATGGTAAAAAAGCCATGAATTGTATGTGCAGTATTCCCCTAGCGCTGGAGTTCTACAGTTCTCATTGATCGGTAAACTTGGTCTTGGCTGGCTGTTCTTGCTGATCTTCTGGGGCAGGAGCCTGTTGCCGTGGTTCCCAAATGTCTTTGCCCGAGGCAGAATTGCCCCGCCCTTGCCTGGTCAGGGCTAAGTAATCTGCTTGGGTTTGCTCTCGGGAGCTTTTGTTCCCTGCAAGCTTTCCATGCAGCTTTGGAGGACGAGAGTGAAAATGGCGGCCTCCCCATCTCTGCCCCGGAGGAGCCGAGAACTCGGGGCCCCGCCCCTCAGTGAGCCCCCAGAGAAAAGCAGTCAATCACTTCTGTCTCCCCGGTCTCCGGCCGCACTCCGTGCTCCCCCAGCCTGTGACCGAGCGTTTCTATCTCTGGCACCCGACGCCGTGTGGAGTCTCCAAACCCAGCAGATCCCTGCAGTGCGCTCCCGCGCCGCTCCTCCCAGGGGAGGAAGGGGAGTCTCCCTGGATCTGCCACTTGTTGGGTCCCTGCTGGAAGAGCAGTGCCTCCACTGTGCTTTGGATCATGGTTTATGGCAACCACGAGCTGAGAACCCACTCCTCAGCTCCGTCTCTGCATCCGGCTTCCCTGCTCTGATACCTGGGAGCTCTGCCGCACTCAGGCACCTCCGATCTTTCTGTGACCCCGAGGGTCCTGAGACCACACTGTCCCAGCGAGGGTTCCACCCCCCGCTTAGCCACTGGAGTGACGTCCCTCAGACTAGCAGACTTCTAAAAGTTCCAATTTTGTGCTCCGCAGCTCTATCACTTGCCAGTAGTGGCCCACGGAGGCCCCCGCCCGCACCGTCTGTCCTCCCGAATATTGCCTCAGATTCAGTTCTCCGCACTTCCTACCTTCCAGAAAGTGGTCGCTTTTCTGTTCAGAGAGTTGTTGCTATTCTATTCTTCGATCTCCTGTTGAGTTCGTAGGTGTTCAGGATGGTTTGATCCCTATCCACCTGAATTCCTGAGACCAGGGGAAATCCAGGTCTCCTACTTCTCCGCCATCTTGCTCCACTCTCTACAACCTGGTTTTTAAACCATTGGTAGCTTGAGCTTGAATTTAGTCATAGTGGGAATATTTACACAACAGAAATCAGAAATCTGCAATTATTTAATCTGATTCATATTAGGACCTCATCCCTCCACTCGTGTAGTTCCTTTACCTGCATACCAATCGTTAATGGGTTTCTTTGCCAGGTTACTGTCAGCGTTCAGTATCTTGACCTAAAAAGTGGTTATAGAGGTGTTCATTTTATACCAATTCATTAGGTTGTACATTTACATCTTCTGTATGTAAAAAAACAGGGTTTTTTTGAGATAGCACGAGCAGATGGGGAGGGGCAGAGAGAGAGGGTGAGAGTATCTTAAGCAGGCTCTATGCTCAACGCAGAGCGGGATGCAGGGCTCAATCTCATGATCCTGATCTAATGACCTGAGCCAAAATTAAGAGTGAGATGCTTAACCAACTGAGCCACCCAGGCTCCCCCACAATGAAAATCATTTTTAAAAAATTAATACCAAGTGTTGGTAA
The DNA here is from genome assembly GCF_004348235.1 of Phoca vitulina. Classification (NCBI taxonomy): domain Eukaryota; kingdom Metazoa; phylum Chordata; class Mammalia; order Carnivora; family Phocidae; genus Phoca; species Phoca vitulina. The sequence continues at coordinate 66,301,350 of NW_022589708.1, read as the reverse complement.
AGAAGGAAAGGGTGTTTTGTACACTATTGACTATAGTGGAGCCAAAAATGTAGAGGGCAGTCTGGGAAATAAGAAAGAGATTTCTTTTTCAAGAGTAGATGGAATGGATTGTTTGAGTAATAATTTGCACATAAATATTTATTGAGTGAATAAAAGATGTTCTATATTATACATATAGGGATTTTTATTTTAAAACGTGTAAAGAAGCTATATAAATTCTCATTGCTTCAAGAAAGGCTTGATATTTAAGGGCTTTCGTAGTTCTAGTTACATAGTTAAAGGTATAATTTAGTTATTGTATACTATGTATATTATATATGTTATATATATTCTATATATATTGAATAATCTCATTTATTGGTAATTAAATATTTGCAATTAATTACTTTGAAATTTAGGTGTTATGGAATTAATATGTACACTTTAACTATTCACATTCATTTTCATTTATTGACTCGAGCATTTTTTGAGTTTCCACTATAATACGTATTTGGTATATACAAGTTACAAGGGGAAAAATGCTGCAAAGCAAATAATTACAATAGAGTGTCACTTTTTCTGCACTTTGTTATATAATGTGTGGTGTGAAAATGGAGATGGTCTTTAAGTGAAGAAAGGTTAATTGAAGATGAAAGAAATGTTGGGAAAACTTGGATTTGGGGGAAAAGGGAACCTATTAATTTAATAAAAGTAGGAAAAGTTATTTATGTGAACACTTGATGATTATACACTTATGAATGGATGTTACGATGTTATAATTTTTTTTTTTTTTAAAGATTTTATTTATTTATTTGAGAGAGAGAGAATGAGAGACAGAGAGCATGAGAGGGAAGAGGGCAGAAGGAGAAGCAGACTCCCTGCCGAGCAGGGAGCCCGATGCGGGACTCGATCCTGGGACTCCAGGATCGTGACCTGAGCCGAAGGCAGTCGCTTAACCAACTGAGCCACCCAGGCGCCCACGATGTTATAATTTTTTAAAAAGTAATTATTTTCCACAAATCTGACATTTGGTGAATAATTTGAAATTACCAAAATCTGAAAATTAATGTTTGAATCCTCTGATATAATTGAAATGGTATAGCATTAATACTAACAAATATTATAATCCTAATAAATACAACTTGTAAAGAATTCCATAGTATTCCAACATAATTGCATTAAGCTTATTTAGTATCATGAGGGTTTTTTTCCTTTTTTTTTTCTTATGTTTTCTGTTTTATTCTAGATGGTCCCCGGCCATCACAAAAGGAAATTATATCACTACGGGCATTTATGCTACTTTTTCTGAAACAGCTCATACTAAAGGTAAAATAATTTTACATTATTTAGAACTGCAATATATTAGATGAAGAGGAATTTTTGGCATTGTTTAAAATCAATATTGTAAAATTAGCAGTAACTATTTGTAATTTATGAATAGCTTTCAAAATCCTAAAGTAAATCTTAGTGTTAACTTTTGTTAAACTTGACTTTTTGTTAATCCTCTTTGAGATCATCCATTTTAAGAGGTATAGGAAATGAACAAGGAACATATGCATAAGATATGAGTATAAAGTTTTATTCCAGAAAATGGTCTGTGTACCTGTATGAGAAGACTTACATTATGTATTTTATCACAGTAGGATTTTTAAAAGATTAAGATAAAGAAAAATGGAAAATAAAGGTAAAATATACATCAATTGGTTCTATAAAGTTTTGCATTATTTTAAGAAAAGAATAAATGGTTAGAAAATAATATGAATACAGTTAGATCAAAATATACTAACTTTTGATAGTGATGGTCAGTCAAATATTAGCCTTAAAAGACTAGATACAGTTTTCCAAATATTTACTTATTTAAGTGGAAATAATATAGTCTATGAATTATGAAATATTTAAAGATTTTAATGAAAACATCACTACTTTTAAGTTGTTCTTATTTTTTTTTAAATGATCATTTGATGCCTGTCTTTAAAGTTTTAGATTTAAATAATATATATTTTTTTAAAATTAGGATCGAGGGGTCAAGGAAGATGAACTTCAGAGTATATTAAATTACCTACTTACCATGCATGAGGTAGGACGTGGTCTGGGTCTTCTATTTTAATTATTTTATGCAAAGTACTAGAATAAAATATTAACTAAAGAAATTTTTTTTTTGGTGATCCTTATTATGCAGGATGAAAATATTCATGATGTGTTACAGTTACTAGTGGCTTTAATGTCAGAACACCCAGCCTCAATGATACCAGCATTTGATCAAAGAAATGGAATAAGGTATGATTATAATATTAGTATTACTAGTAGACTTTAATTGAGTACAGTTGTGCTTTCTAGAATAACTCCTACTCTAGGAACTTTTGAATAAATACAGCAAAATCTTACATACAAGAAGGAAATAAATGGAGAAAGCTAGTATTAATCTTCTAATACTCCAACTGATGAACTATTTAAAGAATGGGTCTTGCTCTCAAGAAGAGTAATTAAATTGTGATGCTGTAGTAAAGATATTTCAATTAGTGTGAAGAACAAATATATATATATATATATATTTTTGCAGGAAGACAAGAAACATGGTATATTTCAGCAAAAGAGAGCACAGGAAAATTGTATGAATTTAGGCTCAAGAACTAGATAGTGGCCAGATTTGGAAGATACTGGCCACATAATAGAAAGAGGTTTAGATTTTTTTCTGTTTATGATGAAATAAAGTATTTTGAATAGGGTACTGATTTGCTCAGATTTCTATTTTGTTAGATTTACAGTCAGCAGTGTGGAAAATGAACTGGAGAGGGATAAAACTGATGTAGCAAAATAAGTAGAGAGATTATTTTATTCATCAGTATTAGGGATGATGAGTTAGGACAGTGGCAATGTAGTTGGAGCAAGAGGACAAAACCAAAAGAGTTTGAAGACTAAGTTTAGTTAGAATGATTGTAAGTAATTATGTAGGTAAGTGAAAAATAGTTCCTTGATTAGTATTCTTATGAACTTCAGCCTATAATCTAGCCCCTTAGGGATTCTCCTTTTTAATTTTTCTGAAGTCTGAATTATTGGAATGAAGAGGAAATCTAAGTTATGCCATGTGCAACTCAGTGAACTTCCACAGGTTGTAAAAGAATTTGGAAATAATATACCTACAAAAGGATTTTATTAGTGCTTCTTTTACTTGGCCATTTATATCAACAAATGACAGTTTTCTAGATTTGAAGGACTTCTTTCCAAATCAGAGAAGCAATCACATCATTTCTATTGGATGTTCTGTTTGAGTTATCACTGTGATCTTTGAGTTTACAAGCCATGGAATTGCTACTCTGAAGAAGAGGATTACACATTTAATTATTAAGAACTATAAATATTTTCTTACTATGAGGTTGAACTATATGAAATTGCTGATACTTAACTGTTTACTAAATAATGGCATATTTGGTTCAACCTAATCATATAATACAGTTATACTTATTCTTAAAATATATTTAGATTGAAAAATTAGTATCCTTGACCTTAGATCCTAGTATCTCTTTTATTTATTATATCAACTGATAAGTGAATCAATTAAAATTGTCCTCATCATCCTTGTGAATGATACCAACCCTAGATTGGTTAATATGAAATTCAGACACAAAATTCTGCATTACTTTGACAGAGTGAAAATACGATCTTACAAAGGAGAATGATATTTGGTTAGATCTTTAGGGGACTGAAATAGTGATTTATATGTATAATATGAGTGGAATGATTAGACACAATGAATACCAAGGCCTGGTTGCTCATGATTGAAACCTGCTAAACATGTCCTATTGTTACCAGTGTGTTCAAAACAGTGACAAAGATGGAAGGTTTTCTCCTTCAGTTTCTCCGTTTCAAAAAAAATGTGGAGAATGTAGGCTTTGACTAAAGATACAGAAAAAATAGGCTTATTAGACAGAACACTTAAAGGTCTGTATCTTAGAAAGAGAGATACTCAAGGATAGCAGTTATATATAAAATATTTTCTGGGGAAAATTCTGATAAATTGTAATTTATATACACTAACAACTGAACGCAAAGAATGAACTTAATTCTGGTGACATTTTAACTGGCTTTAAGAAAGACCATGTGATAATACAACATTGAACTGAGCAGCTAAAAATGTGATATTTTTATATCTGAAAATCTTAAAAAAAAGAATACATAAGTACTTGTCTCAAGTAATTTAGATCATTTGCTGGCTTAATATAGTAAGCTCAAGCAGATTAATTAGGATTCACCTATCTTATGATATTTCAGGTAAACAGTCATTAACTGATATGTCAGTAAATTTCTTAGGCTGTGAGCTTTTACTTTGGTTCTCAAGATTATTTTTACTGTTGAATGTTCTTTCTCATGATTTCCTGAACAGTTCTTTTTCTTACGTGTATAACTTTCCTATTCTCATACTTTTTTTTTTTTTTTTAATTACTGATCGTGGTTCATAAAAGTTCTGAAGATAGATTTCAATGTAAATACACATTTAGGAACGTGAGGCTTTTGAAAAAAATCATCTTCTAAAGGAAATAGTAACTCTAATGTTTATCTCAGTCTGTTCTTCAGTAGAGTAACTCACAAATAAAAAGCAATATCAACAATATATTATTTTCTTTTTTAGTAGTATAAGCCACTGTTAAAACAGATGTGACTAGCTTTAAGTAATTTGTTCCCTTTTGTTAATGTCACTGAAACGATATAAAAATTATACTGTACCTACTAATACCAACTTTTTGTTTAGCCTCAATTACTTCATCTTGAAGCATAAAATGACACTTTATTTTTTAAAAAGACGTAATACAATAAAACACATCCTAATTTTATAGTCACCACTACCACCTTCAAAGAACTTTCTTAAATTCTAGAATTAGTTGCAAAAGAATATAGTTATTATTGTTCCCTACTACCTTATAGAAAAAATATTTACTTTTATGTTTTGGAATAAACACAAGATAAAAATTTTTAAATATTTATGAAAATTATAATGGATATAGCCCTGTTCTTATATAATATTCAAATGACTGTATATATTAGGTTGGGTTATATGTTAGTAGAGACTTCTTTGCTCCAAGTAATAGAAAACTTCTCAAACCAATAAGTAAGAACAGAATAATGTGTTTGTTATAGAAATCTCATTAAGGTAAGAACAAGGAATTGGAAAGCTATAAGGAAACAGCTTTGCTTTCTCTGCTACTTCCTATATGGTCGCTTTATTCTTTTGTGTATAGACTCGTCTCTGTGAACAAAACAAGGCTGCCTTATAGTTTCTGTTTTAAATAATTTTCTAATTCAAGAGCCCAAAAAGTACTAGATATTGTTTCTCAGAACTCACTCCAAATGCTCAGAAAAGAGAAATAATTGGGCAAGTATCTATCCATGGTCCAATTAGCTATAAACAAGAAAAAAAGGTCATCAAGAAGAAATGTCAGGGGCAGTTCTAACAGAAGGGGAAATACAGCCTAACTAAGTATGTATCTTAAAATAGAATTTTTTTTTCAATATACTAGAAGGCAACACTTATGAGCAACAAATCACTTTGAACTTTTGAGTATTTATTTGAAGGCCAAGTTTAAAGAAATATTAGTAAAATGTGCTAATTTTTAATTTTTCCAAAGAATTTAAAATCCTGAAAGGTACTTTGTATTTTTTATATTTATAATTCATTGTAAAGTATATAGTGCTTATATTTTTAATATTTGTAAGTGCTTAAAATGTTATTTATTTCTGCATTTTTTTTAGAGTAATCTACAAATTATTGGCTTCTAAAAGTGAAAGTATTTGGGTTCAAGCTCTGAAAGTTCTGGGATACTTTCTGAAGCATTTAGGTCACAAGTAAGTTGATGTTTTTCATAAGGAATTGTGGAAATACCTATTGAAATTATATTTTTAGTAGTTTCATATCTAATGGAACATGAAATTTGACTTGAATAATCTTATAGCAGAAAATAATAGCTTCCTGTTGTAAAAGTTGTAAAACTGTTTTATAAAAGAATGTTTATTAATAGTAGATTATAGAACAAATTCGCAATTTAAGTAATATAGTGTATTTTTGTTTGCTGAAAGAAAATACTGTTCATTTTAAAGATGTAAGAAAATATTTCATCAAATAAAACAAAACACTTAAGGATATGATTTTAATGAAAAGTTTCCTGACAGGGAATACCATGTATATGAGAGTTGCTCTTTTGCTTACATGCTAAGTCAGTATTTTATTATTTGTATTTTTTTTCTAACATTGAGGCTTATTGATTATTTTTGTTATTTAAATATCCTGGAATATTTCTTTTTTCCCTAAAGTCCAGAATTTAGATACTTTTAAATGTCACTTGCTGATATAATGAATGTTTTTCATATTATGTTGTCCAGTGCAAAATTATTCTTTTTAAAATTCATTTTCTATACAAATGAGCCCAAGAAAGTATCATTTAATTATTGATAGATGGGGTTCCTCTCAAAACCTCACTGTTGCCATTTCTTTTTGGTGCTTAAATTTACGAAGAGTTTATTGATAACACTGATGAAAACTACACAAGATCCAGATAAGACATCTCTAACATGCTAAATAGTTTGAAAGACTAGATTGCTTTTTATTTTGGTACCAAATCAATAGTCAAGTAAAGGAGAAAAGACATATTACAAATATAGGAAATAGTTCAACAAAGCCTGGATTGTAGGAAAGAATTATGAATATATGAGGAACTGTAAATGTACTAGTTGGTTGAATACTGAGAGTGAAAGCATATGTACTTTTAATATTAAGAGAGAAGGACTACTCATGTAACTGGTTAAGTAAAAGAAATTGATTAGGAGAAATTAAAGAAAGGATTCTAGCCCTAGATGCAACCTCTTAAAAATTGTTAAGAAAACACATTTAAAAATATAGCAATGTGGAAAAGATAAGCAAAACTAACCTGCAGATAAGAACACTCACTGGAAAAATACTGTTACAGAGTACGTAATAATTATGATTAGAAATTTTACTGTAAGTTTAAAAAGTAAGGAATGAATTGCTCTGAGGAAGGATTACTACTAAGCAGAATTTCAAGAAGTTGGAAGACATGGTAGGATAACACAGAAGTGTTGGATCATGGACTAACAAAACTTTGGAGGAAAGTTTCTATTTTTGTTGAAGAAAAAAAAATTTATACAAATAAAAATGAAATCAGAGGAAGCCTAAAGGAAGATAAATTGTGTGGTTGGCATAGTAAGATACACAGAAGATAAAAATGAAAAGAAAGCAAATAATATGTATGGATGGAAATATAAGAGTTTAGAAGGATCAAAGAGAAAATGATTGATATAGAAAGCACAGAAATTCCAACAGTGGTGTAAATTGAGTTCCCAAATAAGAAAAGCAGAACAATGGAACTAAACAAATATTTAAAGCTATAATTCAGTGAAGTCCTAATGTAAGATTTTGCCATCCATATTAAAAAGTCAGGCTGTGTACCAGGGAGAATTTTCCTAGAATGGTCAGCACAAAAGTAAACTATTGGATTTAAATTAAGTCAAGAATCGTTTTTCAGCAGTGTGCAAATAGGGGGAAATTTGAGTTGGGCTTTAGACTTTTCTACAGTGTTTTTCAATAAAGAAAACATAGAGCAACACCCATAGGATATTGAAGTAAAGAAAATGGGAGCCAAAGTATCGTTTAACTAAAAAGGATGCTGCCAAACAATTTTTAACCATACAAGGACTTGTTTTTCTGAATAATTATTAAGAAAATTTCTAGGGACAAAGTTCAGCTAATCAGGATGACTGGACACACTATAGCTAAGTACTACTGGTGAACACTGAATGAATTTAACAGTGAAAACTAGCCTAAAACAAACGTTTGAATTAGAGTGACAGACCAGAATTTACTTTTATAGGCCCTATTAATGCAGAAATGCTACAGTTATAACAAATTGGGAAAGGACTGAGGAAGGACAGAAAGTGGAGTAAATCCAAAGAGTCAAAGGTTATCCATAAGAAGCTTACAAATGAAATATTAGAAACACAGGCTTACTGACTAAAATTAGATGACAAAGGAGAGATGAAAAATTAAGAGTAAATATATTGAATTTATCATTGCTCATAATGGGGAAATACACTTTCTAAACACATAGAGGCCTTCTTATTCCTTTACAGTTAAAGAGATAAGAAATTTGGCGAAATTATAATGCTTTCAAGATATTAAAGAATTGTATAAATAAAACTGAGAATAATATGTGTAATGGAATCTTTAAAAACCTATTAAATATGACATATCTAACACCAAACATCTGCCATAAAAATAAATGTAAAAGTTTTTGTATTTTAAGGAAAAAAAAGTTCATCACAGTAATAAAATGCAGATCTATAAGCAAGAAACATACTAAAATAAAGTGATTTAGAAAGGCTGAAAATTAAAGGATACCTAAAGGTTATACCACATATATACAAATGAAAAAAGCAGGAATCATGATCTTAGCTTTGGACAAATTAGAAGTCAAGCCAGAAAGCAATAAATAACATAAAGAAGGACACACAATGTTAAAGGGTGAAACTTTCATGAAAAGGAAATTATAGGAGAAATAATACAATTACCATTAGTTTAAAACATTAAAATGATTTTTATTTCACCTGTCTTGGTTCATAAAAAATCAAGAGGTAAAGTAACATAAATAACAAGGTAAATCTGTTTAATATAGTTTGAAGTCTATATCGTGTTAATAAAGAAAATAACTTCACTGCCATGGAACATTTATGAAAATTTGACATGGCATAGCAGACATCAAAGAAAAATTCTAAAACATAAAAACAAAACAGATAAGGTTGTCTTATTAACATACAGTAAAAGAAAATAGGAACAAAATCTGAAACCAAAATTTCTTCTACCTAGAAATTTAAAATGTATTAAACAACGTTTGTGTCAAAGAGAAGATGCACACAAAATGCAGAATTTTTTTCAGGATTTTATTTTATTTTATTTTTCATCATGGTAAGTGTACTCTTTAATCCCATCCCCTATTTTCCCCATCCCCCTCACCCACCTCCCCTCTGGTAACCATCAATTTATTTTCTATAGTTTAGAGTCTTGGTTTGTCTCTCTTTTTTTTCCTTCGCTTGTTTGTTTTGTTTCTTAAATTCCACATATGAGTGAGATCATATGGTATTTGTCTTTCTCTGATTTATTTTGCTTTGCATTATACTCTCTAGCTCTATCCATGTTATTGCAAATAGCAAGATTTCATTTTTTATGGACAAATAATATTCCATTGTGTATATATACCACATCTTCTTTATCCATTCATCTATCAGTGGACACTGGGCTGTTTCCATAGTTTGGCTATTGTAAATAATGCTGCAGTAAACATAGGGATGCATGTATTCCTTTTTGTATTTTTGGGGTAAATACCCAGCAGTGCAATTCCTGGATCATAGTACTGTTCTGTTTTTAATTTTTTGAGCAAATTCCATGCTGTTTTCCACTGTGGCTGCACCAGTTTGCATTCCCATCAATAGTGCAAGAGGGTTCCTTTTTCTCCACATTCTCACCAACACTTGTTTCTTGTGTTTTTGATTTTAGCTATTCTGACAGGTATGAGATGATACCTCATTGTAGTTTTGATTTGCATTTCCCTGATAATGAGTGATATTGAATATCTTTTCAAGTGTGTGTTGGCCATCTGTATGTCTTCTTTAGAGAAATGTCTATCCATGTCTTCTGCCCATTTTTAATTGGATTATCTGTTCCTTAGGTTGAGTTATATCAGTTCTTTATATATTTTGGATATTAACCCTTTATCGGATATGTCATTTGTAAATATCTTCTCCCATTCTGTGGGTTGCCTTTTAGTTTTGTTGATTGTTTCCTTCGCTGGGCAGAAACTTTTTATTTTGCTCTAGTCCCAATAGTTTATTTTTGCTTTTATTTCCCTTGCCTCAGGAGGCATATCTAGAAATTTGTTGCTATGGCTGATGTCAGGGAGATTATTACATGTCTCTCTTGTAGCAATTTCATGGTTTCAGGTCTCACATTTAGGTCTTTAATCAATTTCAACTTTGTTTTTGTGTATAATGAAAGAAAGTGGTCCAGTTTCATTGTTTTGCATGTGGCTTTCCAGTTTTTCTAACACCATTAGTTGAAAAAGCTGTCAATTTCCCATTGTATATATTCAGTCCTCCTTTGTTGATTACAAAATCAATGTACAGAAATTTGTTGTATTCCTATACACTAAGAATGAGGCAGCAAAAAGTGAAATTAAGAAAGCAATCCCATTTACAGTTGTACCAAAACAATAAAATATCTAGGAATAAAACTTAACTGAAGAGGTGAAAGACCTGTACTCCAAAAACTATAAAACACTGATGAAAGAAAGTCAAGAATATGCAAAGAAATGGGAAGACATTCCATACTCATGAGTTGGAAAAGCAATATTGTTAAAATGTATCACTCAAAGCAATCTACAGATTTAATGCAATCCCTATCAAAATACCAAAAGTATTTTTCACAGAACTAGAACAAATAATCCTAAAACTTGTATGGAGCCACAAAAGATCAGACCCCAAATGGACAAAGCAGTCTTGAAAAAGAAGAACAAAACTGGAAGTATTACAATTCCAGATTTCAAGTTATATTACAAGGTGGTAGTAATTAAAACAGTATAGTATTGGCATGAAAATAGATACATAGATCAGTAGAATACAATGGAAAACCCAGAAATAAGCCCACAATTATATGGACAAACTGCAGAATATTTAAAAAAAACAACTTCAAGAAAACCTATGAGGTACAGGTGAAGAAGTGCTTACGGGAATATCCATAGTTACAGAGCAATAAAAAGAAAATACAGAAAAAAAATTAAAATGTATAAGTTAGGAAAAGAATAACCAAATAAATGGAAGGTAGTAATTAATAAATAGAAAAGTAGGAATTAATGATTCAGGACACAGAAAATCATTTAAAAAGCTGATTTTTTAAAACTCATGATACAGACGGATAAATCATCATTAAGCAACTCAAGAAAGGGCAAAAGTATGAATGTACAAAATAAATTACAATTTCCATAATTAATATACAAACTGAGAAAATTAAAAGAATTTCATATAATTTTGCCCAGCTTTTCCTAGAAATTGATAAGACAACCTAGTAGAAAAAGAGGAAAAGGATATGAATGAATGGTTGGCTCATAGAGGAGAATATGCACGGCACATAAACATTTGAAAAGAATGGAGTCCTACTTGTAATAAGGGAAATACAGGGACACTGGGTGGCTCAGTTGGTTAAGCGCCTGCTTTTGGCTCAGGTCATGATCCCAGGGTCTTGGGATCTAGTCCCCCATTGGGCTCCTTGCTCAGTGGGGAGCCTGCTTCTCCCTCTTCCTGCTGCTCCCCCTGCTTGTGCTCTCTCTCTGACAAGTAAATGAATAAAATCTTTAAAAAAAAGGGGGGGGAGCGAATCTAATCTGAAACTAAAGTAACACATCAATATATTAGATTGGTTATGGGGGCAGCAAGCATTCTCACATATTGCTAACTGGAGCAGAAATTAGTATAGTCCCATTTGGAATGCAGTGTTAGTTTTGATCAGTGTCTGTCAAAATTACAAATAAATATACTTTTTAACCCAGCAGTTTATCGCTTATACCCATGTGAAAACATGACTCTTCAGAGTTATTCATTGTTCTGTTGTTTATAATCATAAATGTTAGGAGAAATCTTAAATTTCCATTAATAGGGGATTTGTTAAATAATGTATGGCTCATTCATTAAATAGAATGCCATGCAGTTGTAAAACAAAACTGGTGAGATAACTCTTAGTATATTGATATCACAATTACATTGTTGCATGATTAAAAACAAATAGTATAGATGAGTATGTACTGGGTGTGATTTTGTATAAAAAAGAGGATATAAGAATTTAGCACTTCCTATATTACATTAAGAAGATCTAGAAGGATATGTAAGAAACAAGAAACTAAGAACAGTGGCTCCTAGGGGCGCCTAGGTGGCTCAGTCGGTTAAGCCTTTGCCTTCAACTCAGGTCATGATCCCAGCGTCCTGAGATCAGCCCTCACATTGGGCTCCCTGCTTCTCCTTCTCCCTCTATTGCTCCCCACTGCTTGTGCTCTCTCACTCTCTCTGTCAAATAAATAAGATCTTAAAAAAAAAAAAAAAAAAAGAACAGTGCCTCCTAATGGGGAGTTGATAGAAATGAAGGTGGATGTGGATCAATTTAATTTTTTAACCATGTGAATGTTAACCTATTGATATAATTTTTAATAATAACATTGTTTAGAAAAAACTACAAATATTTTTAAAATAACAAGCAACTTAAATCTTGGAAGAATTTTCGTTCACTATTTTATTGATGGAGTTGAATTGAATAGAATCAATGACTGATTAGTTAAAATGAGGCGTTCTTGATTGGTGCAATCATGTAAAAGGACTGAGGTAACACTGAATATAAGTGTTTTCTTAACTACTTAGCTACCCAGGGGATTAAGTCCAAATGATTTCTATCAATATGCTAATAAAATTAAATCTAAATATAAAATATAACATTTAAAGCAAAGTATGTATTAGTTGATGGTTAATAGAGATAATGGTTAGTAAAATACATGTAATTCATTGCCTTTCAATTTGGACTGCATAGGTTTGGATCCTGGCTTAGTCACAAATTTTCCGAATAGTTTTGGAAACATCCTTGAGCCTCAATTTTTACCCTGTAAATGAGTAAAACCATACTGCTTCCCTCACTGAGTTTTAAAGTAGATTTAAGATGGTTAATCACAGTATATTGCAATGTGATAATTTAAATTGTTAGCAAAAAGGTAATAGGTACAATTTAACATGTAGTTCTGATAAAAGCAGAACGTATCTTCTATGATATTTGTCTTAAATATAAAACTTAAGTATGAAATACTAGCAGCATTCAGATCAGTGAGATAAGTGTTTCTACTATAATTATTACTATTAATTATTGTTTAAGGTGTGAAAAAAATAAAACAATTATTAGGGAAGAGGAAATAGGTAGTATTTATAAACAATTTGAGTATATAACTAAAAACATATGAAAATCATCTCTAAAACTGTTAAGAAATGAAATATCACACAAACTCAGTGTCTCATTTGTGTACAGAGCAATTGTCTGGCAGGGAATCTGAGATGGGTCCATAGATGAAGCTAAACTGAGTCTGGTGGGTTGGTCCCTTGTAATGCCTAGTTTATAATTTCTATCAAGTGCCTGGAATACAGGTTGTTAGATCCATACACTTTGTCGGCTGAACTAGAGATAGGTTTGAAATCTATCATTAAAATTGAGAAGTCTGTTCCCAACAGTATATACAGCTACTCTTCCCTCCTGAGGATGGAACTTAAATCTCTCCTTGAGTGTGAGATGGACTTACTGACTTGCTTCTAAAGGATAGTGAAACCTGGCAGTGATTTTCACTATTAATTAAGGCTAACATCAACAGTCATACATCATGTTGATGCCATGTATTTCCTGATATGATGTGATGAAAAAGGCACTTCATCTTTGTGGTATTCTTCTAAAAAAAATAACCCAAGTCTAGTCCAGAGGAAACATCATACATCCCCAAATTGAAGGATATTCTACAAAACACTTGACCAATACTCTTCAAAATTGTTGAAGGGCATGAAAAAAAAAGGAGTGTGAAACTGCTGCAGATCAGAGGAGTTTAAGGAGATATGATGACTAAATTTGAGGTAGTACTCTGGATTGGATCCTGAACAGAAATAGGACATTAGGGAAAACTGGTAAAATATGAATAAAAGTCTATAGTATAGTTAATAATATTGTATCTGTGTTGATTTCTTAATTTTGACATATATATCATGATGAGATAAGATATTAACGTATGGGGAAGCTGGATGAATAATATATGAGAACTCTCTGTACTGTCTTTTTAACTTTTCTGTAAATCTTAAAAATTTCCAAAATAAAAAGCTACATAAAAGTGAGAAACTTGGGGCATCCCCAGTTAAGCATCTCAACTCTTGATTTCAGCTCAGGTCATGATCCTCAGGGTCATGAAATCGAGCACTGCGTTAGGCTCTGTGCTCAGCAGGCAGTCTGCTTAAGATTCTCTCTCTCCCTCTGCCCCCTAAAAAAATTGAGAACCCTAACTTGGATGTATGCTTGAGGAGAAAGCCAAACTGTTCTTTCATGTAAGTGGTCTGATTACGGTTATCCTCAGAACAGAATCTAACAAATGATTCAGATAGATGACCAAAATGCCTGAATGGCTATACTGTAATACAGTTATGGTAATTTTAGCTTGTACAAATTTTAAAACACATGTTATTTGAATGTTCACTGTGGAAATAAAAATTCTCAACCAAGTATATTTGTCTGATGTCTTAACTTCAAACCCTGTAACTTCTGGGTGAATTCTCCATTATTCATACTGTAAATAGATCAACTTACTGTCTATAGTGTTAGCCTGTTATACATTGACAGTTGTTTAACCTAATGGTTTATTTCTTTTTGGACTAGTTGAATTAGTCCAGTTTTTCTGGCAGAACCAGTTGTCTCTTTACAAAAAGTAGTGATGTAGGTTCTGGGAGTATGAGAATTGGAAAGAAGTTTCCTTCCCATCTATTCTCAACTCTAAGCTATTTGGCTTTCTTCAGGCAAATGTTGGTTCCTATGTGTATCTGGGGTAGGAACAGAGAAAATAAGATAACTGGTGGCGGGTTTTCTTTCCCATGGGAATGACAAGCAGCTAAAGAATTATGTTAGAAGCCTAAGGAAAAGACTAAAAAGCAGCAAAGCTTGAGGGATCGCTTTGCTCTGAAAGATCTCTGCTTCTTATTCTCTCTCCTCTGCACCCCCCTCCCTCCTGAGTAATGTTAACATTGACTTCTATGTAAGTGACCACCAGGCCAAGAGGTACCTGAAATGATGGGATAAATCTGCCCTGTCCTTGAACTTGTGGGAGTATGGTGGCTTGGGATGCTGGCTCAGGACTTACAGCAAGCTAAGTTTTGTACTACAGATCAGTATACTTAAAAGGTCTTCTGCCTTACAACACCTGCAGGGATTCCATCATGTAAAAATCACAGCAGTGAGATCTGACCTCAACTGTGTAAAAATGAAAAATAACAACTCATTAAAGGCTAGTAGCCAGAAACAGAAGATAAGGGAGAATCATCAAACTATGTACTCACTGAAAGAGAACTAGTGGTGGAGGCTATGGTGGAACCTTTGAATTTTATTTTTAGAAAGAGCAATTGAGATTCAAGTAGAGCACCAAAAATCATAATCTGCCTTGTTAGCTCATGATTTGTTTTCCAGTTTATCCACATTAGTGGACTGGAAGTTCCCAAAGCATGGACCAAAAAAATAAAGTGAAAGAAAAGATAAAGATATACACAATAGGAGACTAAATGTGAATAATAAGAGTTCTTGAAGGAGAAAAATAATGGGTATAACAGGATATCCTGAAACACTTCGTGCTACTAAAAATTTATAAATTTTGGATATAATACAACAAAAATCCTTTCAGATGTATAGCTGAGCACACAAAAGTAGGTAAATTCTCATATGCCAAAAATGAAAACCAAGCATAATAGAAGAAATAATTCTTAAGAAACAATATTAAACCATGCAGCTTTAAAAAATAATCAAAAGTAACTTCTGGAAATGAAAAGGTAGTAATTAAAATTAACTCCATGGTCATGTTAAACAGATTAGATAAAACTTAAGAATTGGCGGTGCCTGGGTGGCTCAGTCAGTTGGGTGTCTGACTCTTGATCTCAGGGTCGTGAGTTTGGGCCCCATGTTGTGCCTACTTAAAAAAAATAAGAATTGGTGAGCTGGAAGATAGAAATGAAGAAATGATGCAGAATGTACCATCAAGAGACAGAGATGACAAATAAGATAGGAGGTTAAGAGATGAAAAAAAAGAATGAAAGTTTTCATAGAATAAAATACCCAGGAATAAATTTAACCAGGGACATAAAAGATCTATAAACTGAAAGCTGTAAAACATTGACGAAAAAATTGATTAAGAAATAAGAAGGTATTCTGTGAAAACAGATTGGAAAAATTGATATTGTTAAAATGTCCATACTACCCAAAGCAATCTACAGATTCAGTGCAATCCTTATAAAAATTCCAATGGCATCTTTCACAGAAATACAACAAATAATCCTAAAATTTATGTGCAACCACAAAAGACCTCAAGGTGCCTAAAGCATTACCCCCTTATGAAGAAGAGATCATGTAGTGCAGGGTCCTGATGCTTCAGGGAATGTCTCTGCTGTGTGCTACTTGCTCTCTGTTGTGTCTTGGCTGCTCTATTCTTCAGGCTAGTAATCTGCAGAGGCTCTCCTTGCCTCCTGTGGGCAGTGTTTGGTCTCTGGCCAGAATGTAGTGAATTTTAACTAGTTGTGCTCTGGTTTGATTGTAAAATAAGACCTGACACCAACTCCACCAGAACTGAGGTTCTTCACAATTCACTGGTTGGTAGATATAATGTGGGCAGACGTTTGTGCTGGTCTTCTGAGGGAGAGGCCTGCCTCAATGGGACTGAAGTAAGCTTGACTGAGAAGGACCGAAGTGTCCATCCATCAGCGGATGAATGGACAAAGAAGTTGTGGTGTACACAACACACACACACACACACACACACACACACACACACACACACATATATACAGTGGAATATTATTCAGCCATAAAAAAGAATAAAATCTTGCCATTTGCAATGATATGGATGTAGCTAGACAGTGTTATGCTAAGCGAAAGAAG
This sequence comes from Phoca vitulina, assembly GCF_004348235.1. Taxonomy (NCBI): domain Eukaryota; kingdom Metazoa; phylum Chordata; class Mammalia; order Carnivora; family Phocidae; genus Phoca; species Phoca vitulina. The sequence continues at coordinate 66,284,621 of NW_022589708.1, read as the reverse complement.
TCAGTCGGAGAAAGACAAATATATGATTTCACTCATATGTGGAATTTAAGAGACAAAACAAATGAGCAAAGGGGAAAAAAAGTCAAATTGTATTGCAAAGTTATAGTAATCAAACAGTATGGTTCTGGCTTAAAAACAGATGTGGATTAATGGAACAGAGTAGAGAAGTAAACCCACATATATGTGGTCAATTAATTTATGACAAAAGAGTGGAGAATCTAGAATGGGGAAAGGACAGTCTCTTCAATAAATGGTATCAGTGGAACTGGACAGCCAAAATCAAAAGAATGAAATTGGACTCCTATTTTGTATTACACACAAACATCAGTTCAAAAGGGATTAAAGACTTGAATGTAAGACTTGAAACCACAACACTCCTAGAAGAAAACACAGCAGTAAGCTCCTAGACATTGGTCTTAGCAATGAGTTTTTGGATTTGACACCCAAAACAAAAGCAACAAAAGCAAAAATAAATAATCGAGACTACATCAAACTAAAAAGCTCTTGTACAGCAAAGGAAATGATCAATAAATGAAAAGGCAGCCTGCAGAATGGAAGAAAATACTTTCAAGTTACGTATCCGATGAAGGGTTAAAAAGATTTTAAAAATTCATGCAACTCATATGAAAATAAACAATCTGATTAAAAATCGTGGGGAGAAGATCTGAAGTTCCAAAGAAGACATACAAATGGCCAATAGGTGAATGAAAAAGGTGCTTAGCATCACTAATCATCAAGAAAATGCAAATAAAAACCACAGTAGATAGATATCCTCTCACACCTTTCAGATGGCTATCATCAAAAATACAAGAGATAACAAATGTTGGTAAGGATATGGAGAGAAAGGGAACTTTTGTTCACTGTTGGTGTGAATATAAATTAGTTGCAGCCACTATGGAAAACAGTATGGAGTGTCCTCACAAAATTAAAAATAGAACTACCATATGATCCAGCCATTCTTCTTCTGGGTAGATATCCAAAGGAAGTGAAAGCATTATCTCAAAGAGATATGTACCCTTGTGTTCATTTCAGCATTATTTACAAATAGCCAAGATATGGAAGAAACCTATGTATCCACATTTCCTTTACTCATTCATCTGTTGATGGACACGTAGGTTGTTTTATATATATATATATATATATTAACATATACATGTAATAGAATGTTATTCGACCATAAAAAGGGAGGAAATTCTGCCCTTTGCAGAAACATGGGTGGATCCTGAGGGCATTATGTTGAGTGAATTAAATCAGAGAAAAACAAATACTGTATGATCTCATGTGTAGAAACTAGAGAAACCAAACTCATAGAAACAGAACATAGAGGTGGCAAGTAGGGAATGTGGGGAATGGGTGAATGTAGTCAAAAGGTGCAAACTGTGAGTTATAAGACAAATAAGTTCTGGGGATATAATGTACAGCATGGTGACTATAGTTAACAATATTGTATATTTGAAAGTTGCTGAGAGAGTAGATCTTAGAAGTTCTCATCACAGGAAAAACATTTTGTACCTGTGTGGTAATGATGTTAACTCACCTGATAGTGGTAGTCATTTTGCAATTTATACCTATATCAAATCATTATGTTGTACACCTTAAACTACTGCAGTGTTTTATGTTAATCATATCTGAATAAAACTGGGGGTGGAAACAAGTTGATAGGCAGTTATAACAAAGGTACCTCTCTGTGGGTGAATGTTGGTAGTTAGAGGAAGCCACAAGTACATGGCATATATGGGGCTAGGGGATATATGGGAACTCTGTGTACTTGCTGCTCAATTTTGCTATACACCCAGAACTACCCTTAAAAAATCTATTTAAAAGAGTGTGTGTGGTGGATAAACAGAGGGAAATAAGAAACTGTTTCCCATAGTGGCTGCAACTAATTTATATTCATACCAACCGTGAACAAAAGTTCCCTTTCTTTCCATATCCTTACCACATTTGTTTTTCATAAGAAAAATGTTTACCTGTATGTTGAGGGTGGGGACTGTGAATGATGGTATGAGTTGGATGTGAAACATTTCCGTATATTTTTATGTTATTATTTTTTAACAAGGTAAAAGTATTATTTATTTTTAAAGCTAAATGATAAAAATTGGTAGATCAGTATTTAAATAAACTAACATAAGCTTTAACACGAAAAAGTTAATGAGGCTTAAGAGGGGTACCATGTAAGGAAAAAGGTACAGTTCACCAGGAAGAGAAAACAATTTCAAATGCATTTATATATAACAGCATAGGGGAGGTACAGAAAGCAAAATTGACTAAATTTGAAATAGAAATCAAAGTGGTTTAGAGATTTTAACATATTCTTTTTAAAAGAGCAATCACAAAAAAACTTCACAGTATAAATTTGTACAGAAAATCCAGTGGCTTGATTCATATATACATTCTCTTCAAACACACACAAAACTGTAAAAATTGTCAATTGAAGCCATAAAATTGTCCAAAAATTTAAATTATTGTCATAATGATGACTTCTCGCCCATAGTGCAATTATGCAAGAAATCAATGATAAAAATCGACCTAAGACAATGGAAATGAAAAATTTTAAATAACCCATAACAAAAAATTATTGTATACATTACAAAATGCTTAGAGTCAAAAATACTGAAAATTTTGTGCATTTACACTTCTGAGAGTTGGCCTAAGTGGTAGTGGAGACAACTTACAGCCATAAATATTTTTTATTTTATTTTATTTTATTTATTTTTTATTTTTTTATTTTATTTTTTATTGTTTTTAAAGAGAGAGCACACGCACAAGCAAGGGGAGGAGCAGGGAGAGAGGGAGAGAGAATCTCAAGCAGACTCCCTGCTGAGTGCGGAGCCTGATGCAGGGCTCCATCTCAAAACCTGGAGATCATGACCTGAGCTGAAATCAAGAGTTGGACACTTAACTGACTGGGCCGCTGTGGCACCCCTAGCCATAAATATTTATATTAAAAAAAGAAAGGTTTTTTTTCCCCTAGGTTTTATTTTATGCTGACTGTCAGGATAGTTTAATATCAGAATATCCTTTAAATATGATCTCTTTATTAACACATTAAAGAATAGCTATGCAATTACACTAATGGGTACAAAAAATTTGAGTTAAATTCAGTACCCATTCATCATAAGAATTCTTAGGAAACCAGGAACAGATGATTTCTTTAACCTGATAGGGTGTATCTCCTGGAAACTTACCATAGTCCTATTTAGTAAAATATTAGAAGCATTCCCTTTCAATAAATAATAATTAATGAAAGTCTGTTTACACCCTCCCTGTTCAAGATCATAATTGAACAATTTATTGACATTCATAGAACAGTCCACCTAAAGTTAGCAAATGGCTCTCAAGTATGAAATATGTTATGGTCTGGACTATAAAACATAAGACAAGTTTCAATAAATTTAAAAGAATTGAGATCAAACAAAATATTTTCTTTGACCACAACAAAATTAAATTAAAAATCAACAGCAGATAGAGATTTGATAAATTGCCCGATATTTGGAAAGTAGACAATACATTTCTAAGAACCCCTAGGTCAAAAAAGACTCACAAAGAAAAATAGAAAATGGTTTGATTTGAATAAAACCACAACATATAACATACAACCAGAACATAAAACAACTTCCTGAATTCCCATGCATTGCTGATAGGAATGTAAAATACTCCAGCCATGTTCCATAAGAGTTTTCTAATTTCTTAAAAAATGTAACTCTTACCACATACCCTAGCATTTCCATGCTTGGGTATCTACTCAAGAGAAATGACACCATATGTTCACACCTATAATTGTGCATGGACGTTCTTAATACCATTATCCATGATAGTTCAAAACTGGAAATAATCCAAAATTCCATCAGTTGGTGAAGGGATAAAGTATCATATATCCATACAATGAAATACTGGTGCACAAGTAAAAGGAAACAAACTACTGATGCACTATGACATTAATGAGTCCTAAAAATCACTATGGTGAATGAAAGAGGCCTGATGCAGAAGACTACATATTAAATGATTATATTTATATGAAATATCCAGGATGCAGATTAGTGATTACATTGGAGTAGTGATGGGAATGGGGAGTGACTACAAATAGGCACAAGGGAACTTTTCCGGGTAATGAAAATATTCAAAACTGGAAATTGATGATTACATCACTTTATAAAGTTTTTAAGAAATTACTAAATTATATACTTATAAAATATGAATTTTATGTTTACATTGGTGAGTGAAGCTGCTGGTAAAGTGTGTTTACGTTTTGATGGTGGAAGTATGAATGTACATATGTTTGGAGGTCATCATAAATTGCCAAGTCTCATAAAATTAAATATAAAAGCTTTTAACACCCATCATTTCAGCAAAAGAATTTATTCTAAGGAAATAGTAATGGATATACTCAAAGATTTACCTATAAGGGCAAAATTTTGTTGATGGTAGAAAAAAATTGGAAATAGCATAAATGCCAACAGTAGTGAATGGATATATTATGCTGCATACTTATTATATTTAATGATTGAATATTCAAGATAGGATATATTGTTGATTTACAGGAAAAAAGCTATAAATTACCTATGTAGAATTATTTTCATTGTACTGATACCATGTATATTTGTCATCTATATTTATATGCATAGTAATTCATCTAGAAGAACATAGACTGTTACTTTATAATGATTTTCTCTGGGTTATGGAATTATGGGTCTCTTTTACCTTTTTCTTCTTCCAACATATGGTCTGAGTTTGTTATAAGAAATATTTTTTGACCATCCAGAAGAAAAGCTGGGTTGTTTTGTGAAGAAGAAAATTGGAGTCTCTTTTCATTGGAATGTTTAGTAAGCTAATAAATGTGTAACGTGTATGAGATTGAAAGGTTACCCTTTTTTAAATAAGATTACATTCTTAATTCAAGTGGACAGAAATCCTATAAAATTCAAAGGTGCGCAAATTGGCACTAAAAGCCTGAAGTCTGTTTAGGTCTTAAAGTTAAGTAGGGTCAAGATGTCAGTTTCTCTCATATATGCCCTTTTGAAGCCTTTCAGAGCTGAATGCATAGAGTTGGGTCTTTCATTAGGGATTCTGTGGGAAACAAAATCATGTGATTCATAGCACACCCACACTCTGCCTGAGATAATGGATGGCATTTTTGGCTATCTCTTGACTGCTGTGCAGCAAAATTTATTGGTAAACATTGTTTTAAAGCAAACTGCAGGAGGAAGCTGACCCATCTCTTCTCTGGTATATGCAGAGCATTCTTCACGTCCCCCTCCCCCCGCCAAGCCTAGAATATAGCTGTTCTGTAAACATTTACATCGTGGGAGGTAATCAGGAGGGCATGAATTTCCTTAGTAGTTGAAACTGTACTGGTGCAGGTAAGAGATTACTGTAAATTCCTAATTAGGCTATTCTACATAGCCTAATTCGGATAACTTTTACCAGCTTCATGTATCAGAGAGATATATTAAGGGATACACTTTGGCTTTTTTTTTTCCTCTCTTGATTAGGAGCAAATAAAAGTCAGTCCTCCCTGCCTTGGATGTAGCTTGAATTGGAAAAGACTTAAAGCCTTCCCCTCTATAATCCCATAGTATCAGTTAGTCCTGGTTTATTTTCTAATGACCAGTTGACTTTTTAAATTTTATTTATTAAGTGTTTTGCAAACACAGCCACAAGAAACCTAAGCTTTGGGTTTAGGTTATTTTGCTGTTTCCCTCCCTGGACTGAGGAGGATTAGGTGAGGGGAGACAGCTGCCCTGTGTCTTTTGTTGTGCAATGTGGAGCTTGGAGGCTGATGTTAGAAAAGAGGATTTCCGGGGCGCCTGGGTGGCTCAGTTGGTTGGGCAGCTGCCTTCGGCTCGGGTCATGATCCTGGAGTCCCGGGATCGAGTTCTGTGTTGGGCTCCCTGCTCGGCGGGGAGTCTGCTTCTCCCTCTGACCCTCACCCCTCTCATTCTCTCTCTCTGTCATTCTCTCTCTCTCAAAAGTAAAAAATGGGATTTAAAAAAAAAAAGAGGATTTCCAGGTGAGCGGTATCCATGTAAATGGTTCATTATTTGATTTCTGTATTAATTAAGGTAACAATGGCTGCTCTAACAGACAAACAATGAAATTTTAGTTACTTACTGAACTAGTAGTTTCTTTCTTGTTCACTGAAAATCTAAATGGGTGTTCCTCAGCAGGCAATTTTCCTGCAAGCTGTGATTTAGAGACCCAGGCTACTGCTATCATCTTGTGCCTCCCTGTTTTCATCATGTGGCTCCTGTGTTTCTGCCTTGGGGAAAGAGCATGAAAAACATGCATGAGTGCTATTCTACTGACCTGGCCTGAAAATGGTTCATGACTTTCCTGCTCACATTCCACTGGCTAAAACTCAGTTAAATGGTCACACCTGGCTGTAACAGAGGCTGGAATTAATAGTATAGTTGTGGACTCAGGAAGAAAAGAATAAGAATTGGTGAATACTCGTCAGTTTATATCATAGATCTGAACAGGGAACAATAGAAAATCAAGGTGATAAAGGAAGTATCTTGGGTTGAGAGCCAAGAAGATCAGATCTTGAATTCTAAGACAGTGACACAAATGAGAGGCATATAGCAATTCCCTGAGCTAGAGCCAAGTGTTGCAGAAAGCCTTGAGTAGAGCCTTCTATCCTATTTATGGAGTTGGTGGGGGTGGTGGGTGGGGGGAGACAGTTAAATGAGCCAATAGTAAGTAACTAAGAAAGTTTTTTGGTGTTTTTTCTCTTTGTTTGGCTTTAAATCCAACGGCAGACCACAAATACAAGCAATAATGAGTCCCCTTTACTTCTGTTGAATTATTTTGCTGTGTAATCCCATCATCAAACTGGAGTACTCACTTTTAACCATAATTTTAAATTCTTGATATTAAAGTTTATCATAGATTATTTTATAGACTTTAAATTTAGATATAAAGGACTTAAAAATTCTGTGGTCTCTGTTAGGGGAAACCAGTAGTTTTAACCTAATAAAAATAACTCCTAAATAGTTAATAAGAAATTTGAAAATAATAGCTGTCAACATTTATATAATTTATAACTTGTATATTTCACATTTTATTTGAGAGTGTTTAAATAGTATTTTTGTAACTTTAGAAGATAGCTGTGGTATAAACTGTTATTTTTTTTTGTAGATGGAAGTTAGTAAAAATAATTACCTCTATGATTCTGTATCTGCTTAATAGATTGTACTTTCTTATCCCAAAGTCATGTGATTAGAAAATCCAATGTATTTCATAGTATTTTGTTTTTTTCCCCCTTTTTCTCCAGGAGAAAAGTGGAAATTATGCATACTCATAGTCTTTTCACTCTTCTTGGAGAAAGGCTGATGTTGCATACAAACACTGTGACTGTCACCACATACAACACACTTTATGAGGTAAAAATAAAAAAATGTATGATGACAATTTAAAATGTATCTAGTGGGAAACCTATGTAACTGGGATCAGTAGTTGGTCAATTAATCAAAAAGCCAGTAATCTTTTTTTTTTTTAAATGAACACATACTTACATTTTAAAATTTTATTTTAAAACATATCCATGTACATTTATTTGCCAATCTTTTTGTGTTGGTCCAAGGACTTTTCTTTGAGTATGGGTTGGCTGATTGACTTGTACAGAGTTTTTCTCACATGAATCACACCCATTATGTATTATATATTAGTTTTCTCCTCGCCCTCCGCTGATTCTTTCTGTCTGTCTCCTGTGCAATTACCAACAGTAACCTAGAGTTGATAGTGGTGTAAATTGTAGGTAAACATTATTTGTAAAGGCGCTATCGGGAAGAAGCTTTAGATCTCATCATTTCAATTCAGAAATCCTTTTCTCACCATTTCTAACAGATGGTCATATAGCTTGGGCTCAGTATTTTCTATGAAATGCAGAAAGCCAAATGTTCATTATAGCTGGGGAGGGCAAAATTTTCTGGTAAAGGGCCAGGTAATAGATATTTTAGGCTTTGTGGTAGTCTTAGTTTGGGCTGTAACAATACTATACACTGGGTGGCTTATAAACAACAGAAATTTCCATCTCAGTTCTCGATGCTAGCAAGTGCAGGATCAAGGCAGTGGCAGATTTGGTGTCTGGTGAGGCCTCACTTCACGGTTCATCAACCATCTTTTCACTATGTCCTCACACGGCAGAAGCGTTAAGGGAGTTCTTAGGTTTCTTTCCTGAGGGCTCTGTGGCCCTACACACCACCTAAAAGGCCCCACATCTCCTAACCATCACACCGGAGATTAGATTTCAACATAGGAATTTGTGGGGACACAAACCTTCAGTCTGTAGCAGCAGGCTGGGTGGTGTCTCTGAAACTACTCAGCCCTGCAGCTGTGGCTCAGAAGCAGCTATAGACAGCATGAGCCAGATGGGGGTGCTGTCCAATAAAACTGTCTTGTATCTCTGTACAAGAACAGATGGTATCCGGAATAATACTTTGACCCCAGATCTGTCACATTACTTCACTAGCTGTTTTATTTCATCTTTTTTCTGTTTCATATTATCATCAGTAAATTTAAGAATGGCTGCCTTTTAGATAAATTAAAAAAACTATTTTGGCTACTCTCATTTCTAAGCTTAATATTGCAACTTTCAGTCTGTCATTCCTCTAATTACATGATTTATAAACTTATCTTTCAGAACATAGCTGTTGTCAGTAAGAGTAGTTTTTTAATATTGCTCCAATATTTGTCCTACAGAACTGAATAAGCAGAACTGAATAGAAAGGCCTACCGTATGCAAAGCATCTTGATACTGATATTATATTTCCCTAATAATAGTAACTATTTTGGGGGGCGTATTTCCTGTGACAGTCACTTTGGTGTAAATACATACATTATCTCGATCCTTACAACAACCCTCTGAAACTTTTTTGTTGTTGTTGTTGTTGCCTTTTTAAACAGACAAACTGAGAATCACAGGTTAAACAATTTACTCTATGTCTCACCACTAATAAATGGTCATAAAATAGGCAGATTTCATAGTATATGTGCATAAGGCAAAAAACGTCAATATCTACCTTCAGTGGACATTAAAGTCCTCTGAATAAAAACCTTGCTACAGCATCAGATTAGAGCTCTATCTGGGTTTCTGTATTGGTTTTCTTAGGCTAATCCCTCTGGTTAATGATTCCTGTACATGTGTTTTTAAATCATTTTTTGCCTACATTTTTGACCCTCTGCTTGTTTTGACCAATTAGAGCAGAAAGTCTTTGTAGTCAGTGAAACATTATATTAAAATAAGAATGTAGCATAACAATATAATATGTTGAATTTGAAAACATTATGTACCTTTAACCTTAAATAAAATGTCCTGTGTGTATATACATATATATGTATTTCTATTAGTCAATAGCAAGTGCAGCAGCATTTTTACCTACCATCTATACTCATTAGCACTTTCTGAGTATCCAGATTTTAGTCTCTAATGATATTCTACAAAGCCAAGCTGTTGCTGATTCCATGTCTTAGTTGGAGAAAGTCTGGATAAGTTTGGATCTCCTGATACTGGATGTTGGATGTTGCAGATGAAGGAACTAACTTGCAAGGTCTCTGACCAATTTGGCAATAATATGTACTTTTAAAGTAGAATAATAATCATGGTTTTCTCAGAGTCCATAGTCTGAAAAACAAACTGACAGTTCTAGAGGGGAGGGGGGTGGGGGGATGTGTTAGCCTGGTGATGGGTATTAAAGAGGGCACGTACTGCATGGAGCACTGGGTGTTTTATGCAAACAATGAATCATGGAACACTACATCAAAAACTAATGATGTAATGTATGGTGATTAACATAATAGTAAAGAGTCAGACGCTTAAAAAAAATAATCATGGTTAATTGGAAAGATGGACTGAATTAATTATGATACTCTAAAAAGAAAAATTAACATAAGTATACAAAAAGTCAAAAAAGAAAGATGGTTATGATATGATTGGATAGCACTGTTGATCCCATAAAAAAGTAGAAAGGGTGTTCAACTTATATAAGCTTTAATACTACTAACAAACCAAATTATGTTATCAGACAGAATGGTGGATGATTAATTCTAGACCACCAAAGTTAAAATATTGCACTGCTTTGGATGGTGGCATCTGGTTGCAGAAAATTAACACTCATGTGATAGTTTTGAACTTAATTCTCATTAACATAGTAAGTGAAATTTAACTATAAAAAGAAAACTCAGCCTCAAAACCTGCATCGTGAGTTTGATTCCCCTTATGAGCATCAACCAGGGCTTGCACCCCTGGCAAGAAGCATTTGGTTGATAATCTTCAGTTTGAAAGCTCTTTTTACTTTCATTTTCTGTTTTGGTTTGGGGAAATTACCTTAACCCCAAACAACGTGTCAAAATAAATATCATTACAACTGTAGAAAAATATAAAATCAAGTATAGAAATAATAAAGAACTATGTCAAACCTATGGTTTTGATAATGATATTTTAGAATATGAGGTTTTTGCAAAGTTTTTAGAAGGCCAATTAAGATAAGTTCTATGTTACTGTGATCTTTAAAATTCTACATGTGATAATGCCAATAATAGGATAAGCAACAACATTAAAGGACAAAGTGAGTTAGACCTTTTGGCAGTATATATCAGACAACATTGTATAAAAGATATAAAGATGGCTATGGAACACTTAAAGTGTGGCTAGTGTGAATTGAGATGTGCTCTGAGGGTTAAGTACATTTTGGATTTCATGTCCATATGTGGCTGTGTACCTTTTGTACTATTTTGTTTTTGTAGGGGCTGGGGTTAGTTCCTATGCATATCTCTAATCAATACCAGTCAAACCTCCATGGCCCATCTTGAATCATATCCTTTCGTTAAAATGTTTACATCTATATTCGTCTCTCCTTATTTATATCTCATTATTTCCCTCTCCTTTTTAAAAACTCACATAGGTTCTTAATGACAGTCTACCATGTTTTATTATTTAGCAGGATCATGTATTTATGCCTGTCTCTAGAGTATTAATTAATTGATTCGTGAAATACAGTTCCACCTAGCAACTATGTTTCTCATTCCAAACATGTAGCAGAGTGTGGACACATAAATGGCTCTTAATAAATACCTGCTGGATTGAGTTTCTAAATATGTATTGGTAATTTTAAAAAGCTCATATTGATAGTATTCAAAACACTTTTCACATATAGAGCCTTACTTATTTATCTTCCTAGCAGTTTTAGTAGATAGGCAAGGCAATTATTACCCTTATCTTTAGAAGTTCAAATAGGACTTAAGAAGGACAATATAAAATTGTAGATTCTTTGAGATTAGTTTTGTTTTCTGTATAATGAGATTTCTTCTTTTTGGGGTGAGAAAGTTTTGACTGTTGTCTGTCATGGGAAAGTATGGCCTAGTCTTTTCCAAGCTTGTCTGCAGTTATTTTGCATCTATTGGTAACCAGAATTTTAGGGATTTTGTCCACTCGGCTGTAGGTCCACACCAGTGCTTTTTTGGGCAGATCGGTGGGAAAACGTCTTGTAAGCATATGGCAACCACTGAATGTCCTTTAGCATTTTCAGATTCTTTGGGTTTTCAAAGAAATTTCTGTCCGATGTGTCAGCTCAATGTGATGAATAGTGCATGTCTGTAGTGTTCTGTTCAGAAAATTCTGAGGCACTGTTTAGTATTAACAACAAAGTGTTTAGTGAAAGTAAAGGTCTTATGCCCTATATTTATCATTTTAGTAATAGGTTAGCTTTTATTTCAAGTCAATACCTTTTTGATAAACATTCCTAATATATAATAAGTCAGTTTCCTATCTTCTTTTTCTTCTTTTTTCTCAAGTCTGAGCAGAAGGGTCAGAAAAATGCCACTGCTGGTGGATGTCGTGGTCTTTTTCTAATCAGATGGGATCATCTCTGGCTCATGATTACTTTCTCCACCCCCAGCTTTTATAAAACAGCTATGTACAACTAGGCTCTCAACTAACTTTTATGGTTTATGCACAGATTTTGTACCTTACTTTAGGTTGAACTAAAAGTTTCATTCAGAACTTAGTAAAGTTAAACAGGAAATTAAATCACTAGTATAAAATTACATCTTTATTAAGTATAGTCTCACTGGATTTTTTATATGTGCGAGAATAGAGGTATACACAGTGAACAGTCAGAGTATCCATTATTTATATATAATTCAGTTATCCATTCTTAAATTTCACAAATGTTTGAGTACTGGCACTGTGCTGATTGCTAGGAATATAACAGTAAAAAAGATGTGTAAGAATCCAGCACTCATAGAGACTGAAAAATTAGAAAACGTTTTAGAATTCTGTTTTTCATTTGGTCAACTTTTTGTCATTTTTGTTATTGGAAAAGGTTTAAAGAAAAATTCATGGGTAAATGACAATGAGCCACATATTTAATAAAGATTTTTCCCTTGTCACACTTCATTTTGAAGTTAGGACCCAGGCTCAGACATTTTTTTTTATTTACTTATTTTCAAAGGTTTTTTTTATTAATGATGACATAAAGAGTCATGTTTACACTTCATAATGTAAGTATATTAAGGATGTACACTGTGAAGGTATTTCAAACAGAATAAATTTTTGGATTTCCTAATTAATCCTTCCTACTAAAGATTTTGGTTCTTTTTTGTCTTTATCCATAATAAATAAAATTTGGAAACTAAAGAGTTAAAGAGTTTAGAAGATGTAGAATGACTGGAAGACCCTTTAGAAGAGGATTTCATTTGAATTTGACAGAATTGACAGTTTTTGCAGATTCTTTGTATATTTTGAAATTATGATTTAAATTATTTTCTAAATGAAATTCAAATTCTTCATCTTTCAGATCTTGACAGAGCAAGTATGTACTCAAGTTGTACACAAACCACATCCAGAGCCAGATTCTACAGTGAAAATTCAGAATCCAAGTGAGCAAACAGCAATTCTTTTTATATTCCCTATGCTGTACTTTTCATCCCTGTGACTTTTTAATTTGTAACTGGAAGTATGCACCTCTTAATTCCCTTCACCCATCTCATTTGCCCATCTTCCTACCCCCGTCTCCTCTGACAGCCACCAGTTTGTTCTCTGTATTTATGAGTCTGTTTATATTTATTTGTTTTGTTTTTTAGATTCCACATGTAAGTGAAATCATACGGTATTTGACTTTTTTCACTTAGCATAGTACCCTCTAGGTCCATCCATGTTGTTGCAAAAGGCAAGATCGCATTCTTTTTTATGACTGAGTAATATTCTATTGTGTATATATACTACATCTTTATTTATATGCCAGTGGACACTTAGGTTGGTTCAATATCTTGGCTATTATAAATAATGTAGTGAACATAGAGGTACATGTATCATTTAGAATCAGTGTTTTCATCTTCTTTGGGTCAGTACCCAGTAGTGGAATTATCGGATCATAACGATAATTCTATTTTAAATTTTTTGAGGACCCTTCATACTGTTTTCCACAGTGGCTGCACCAAGTTACATTCTCACCAACAGTGCATGAGACTTCCCTTTTCTCCACATCCCTCACCAACACTTGTTATTTCTTATTTTTTTGATACTAGCCGAACAGCAGTTCTTTATTGTGATGTAGTAGTAATGTGGTAACATGGAAAACTAAATCAAAACTTCTCATAACCATCTTAATCATTATGGTGATTACCATAGTTTATGGTACTTTTAACTCACCTACCATAAGGCTAAGTTGAAAATGAGTAAAACTTTTTGAGTGGAAGATATGATGCAATTATAAATCTTGACCTCTTTTTTTGTTGTTCATTTACAGTGATTCTTAAGGTGGTGGCAACTCTGTTAAAAAATTCTACACCAAGTGCAGAACTGATGGAAGTTCGTCGTTTATTTTTATCTGACATGATAAAACTTTTCAGTAACAGCCGTGAAAATAGAAGGTAAGCAGTTTCAATACCATAATAAAACTTAATTCCATAATTATTTTCTCTCCTTTATCTTCAATCTCTTTCAAAACATTTGTCAAATCTTTCCCGTATTGCTAAATAATTGTAATTATGAGAAAAGGCATTTTATGTTTCTTTGATATAATCTACATTCATTATATTTGTATTTATTTTTATGTTTTTATTTGATTATGTGGATATTATATTTTAATCGTTTCTGTGAATATACATATTCACAAACCCTTATTTAAAATTCACCATTCCTTTTGGTGACACCCATCTATTGTAATCATGTTGGATTTGCTCATATTCATCTATGCTTTTCTCAGTTTTTGTCTGTAACTGATTGTTGTCATGGCATTTTTGAACTGGTTAGCTAAGACATGGGATACAATCTAAGGCTATGGTTGCTTCCTGAATCTTTTAATTTCACAGATATTTATTGAGTGGTATGTATAAAGGACTGTGCTGTGCAGGTTGTCTTAGTATATAGTCTTGGTACAATTTAGTGGGGAAGATAACGAAACAATGATTAATGTATTATGTATTAAGTGCATTGTGAGTGGTACATATGATGAGGGAGTAAAGAAACAGTAGCTAAATCTGACTGGGAGAGTTAGGAAACCAATTTGAAATGATAATTTGGATTTTTCCAGGTAGAAAAATGGGAGGAAATCATTCCAGGTATAGAATGTAGAATGTGCAGAATGACTGTGCATCTTGCTTTATCTAGGTCAGATCATATTTTCACTCTTTATCTAAATTTCAAAATAGTAAATTCTGATATAAACTAGGTATTTTTAATGAGTTTTTTTCCCACTAGATGCTTATTGCAGTGTTCAGTGTGGCAGGATTGGATGTTTTCTCTTGGCTATATCAATCCTAAAAATTCTGAGGAACAGAAGATTACCGAGATGGTCTACAATATCTTCCGGATTCTGTTGTATCATGCAATAAAATATGAATGGGGAGGATGGAGAGTCTGGGTGGATACGCTCTCAATAGCCCATTCCAAGGTAACAAGAGATTTAGTATTTATAATCTGTGTTTCAGCTGTGGATTGAATGGCTGTAAACATTCATCTGGTGCCATCTTGTGGGCATTTTACATTATGGCCCATTCCTTTATCTCACCTTTCTCCCTTTTTTGTTTTTGGTTTTATTTTCTCTCTGTTCATAAACTGTTAGAGCATGAAATATTTTATAGATCATTAAATTGAAACCCCAGGTTTATGAATTATGAATTTTAGACCCCAGAAGTAACCCCACATATACTTTATAGCTTGAGTCTGAGTCAATAGCTCTTTTACCTAAAACATACCTACCGGTTCTTAAAAGAATATTTCATGAAATACACTCTGAAATATACATTTTAAGACTTTTTAAAAGTAGTCAGAAATTGCCTTTATTTCCAAGTGAATCATAATTAAGTGTTTAATGGTATTTTTAATTGCATTATCTTTTTAATTCTAAGAATCTATATATTTATATTTCAAATGTTATCTGATCTTGGTAAGAGAAAGTAGTGGGTTAAAAGTAACAGTTGTGTACACGTTAGATTCTGTAAGATTTCTCATTATGTGGTGTCATAGAAAAAGCATGGGTGTCAGAAGTTTGGCTCTTACTCCAGCCTATGCCACAATTCAGTTTTATGACTTTAGGAAATTCATTTAGTCCTTTTGTGCAGGGGTTAGAAACATTTTTTTTTAATGTTTTTAGATGTACAGATAGTAAATTTCTTAGGTTTTGGGAGCTGTACAGCCTCTGAAGCAATTAATTTAACGCTGCCATGTAGTGTGAAAATAGCCATAAGCAATATGTAAAAAACTGATTATGGCTGTGTTCTCATAAAACTTTACTTACCAAAAGAAGTGATAAGCAGATTTGGTTCATGGGCCATAGTTTGTCAGCCCCCACATTTGGACTTGATTTCCTCTTCTGTAAAATAAAGGGGTTTTGTATCAAGGTAATCTCCAAAGGAAGGTCCCTCTCAACATAAAATCCTGTTATCATTTAAGTATAAGTCAATATAATATGTGCCTATAAGGAAAGTTATTGAACTTTATTATTTTCAGTTTTATTTTTAGATTTTTAAAAATTTATTTGAGAGAGAGTGAGTGAGAGAGAGGAAGAGAGAGAGCATGAGCAGGGGGACCTGCAGAAGAGAGGGAAAAGCAGACTCCCTGCCGAGCAGGGAGCCTGCCTAGGGGCTAGATCCCTTGACTCCAGGATCTTGAGCTGAGGCTGAAGACAGATGCTTAACCAACTGAGCCACCCAGGCGCCCCTATTATTTTCAATTTTAGTAGAATTTTTTTATTTCTATTAAAACTTACATTTTACAATATATTGACACTTTTTATCATTACATTAACAAATTTTAAAGTAGTATTTTATAAGAAAAAACATCACATTTTTATGAAAAAATATGTATCATAATTATTCTTTTTTTTTTTTTTAAAGATTTTATTTATTTGAGATAGAGAGAAGGAGAGACAGTGAGAGAGCACAAGCAGGGAGGGGAGGGAGAAGCGGGCTCCCTGCCAAGCAAGGAGCCTGATGCGGGGCTCGATCCCAGGACCCCTGGGATCATGACCTGAGCTGAAGGCAGACACTTAACCAACTGAGCCACCCAGGCGCCCCATCATAATTATTATTAAACAAGTTTATATAAAGTAACCAATTAAAGTAGCTTATATAAAGATAAAATTGTGATGTTTTAATAGTTTGAAAATGTATATGTTTATAGATATGTGTGATTTTTAAAAAATCTTAGTTGTTAGAAGTAGGCACACATGTGAGTAATAGATGGTGAAAACTGATATAGCAATAGTACTTTGGATATTATATATTATTAGCTGATTTTTCTGTTTTAGCTGAATTCAAATATGTAGAAGTTCAACTGGCATATTAGGTTAGAGTAACATTGAAATACTTGATCTAAAAGAAAAGATTACTGTACTTAAAACTTTAATGTTGTTAGTTTACAAGTCATCTAATAAATCATATCTATTTTTGATGATTATTTCCAGTTACTTAATGGAACTTATCTTAAAATTATTTGAAATCTTAAAATTTTTGACACCATTTTTGCTTTTACCATAACTTTATTTGTATTTTTTTTCTTCTCGGTACGTATATAAAATGCCTTAATGTTTTCTTCACTTATTCCTAAGGTCACTTATGAAGCACATAAGGAATACCTAGCCAAAATGTATGAAGAATATCAGAGACAAGAGGAGGAAAACATTAAAAAGGGAAAAAAAGGGAATGTGAGCACTATCTCTGGTCTTTCATCACAGACTACAGGAGCAAAAGGTGGAATGGAAATTCGAGAGATAGAAGATCTTTCACAAAGCCAGAGTCCAGAAAGTGAGACAGATTACCCTGTCAGCACAGATACTAGAGACTTGCTCATGTCAACAAAAGTGTCAGATGATATTCTTGGAAATTCAGATAGACCGGGAAGTGGTGTACATGTGGAAGTGCATGATCTTTTAGTTGATATAAAAGCAGAGAAAGTAGAAGCAACAGAAGTAAAGCTTGATGATATGGATTTATCACCAGAGACTTTAGTAGGTGGAGAGAATGGTGCCCTTGTGGAGGTTGAATCTTTGTTGGATAATGTATATAGTGCTGCTGTTGAGAAACTCCAGAACAATGTACATGGAAGTGTTGGTATCATTAAAAAAAATGAAGAAAAGGATAACGGTCCATTGATAACATTAGCAGATGAGAAAGATGAACTTCCTAATAGTAGTACGTCATTTCTCTTTGATAAAATACCCAAACAGGAGGAGAAACTTCTTCCTGAACTTTCTAGCAATCACATTATTCCAAATATCCAGGATACACAAGTACATCTTGGTGTTAGTGATGATCTTGGATTGCTTGCTCACATGACTGGTAGTGTAGACTTGAGTTGTACATCAAGTATAATAGAAGAAAAAGAGTTCAAAATCCATACAACTTCAGATGGAATGAGCAGTATTTCTGAAAGAGACTTAGCGTCATCCTCTAAAGGGTTAGAGTATGCTGAAATGACCGCTACAACTCTGGAAACTGAGTCATCTGGTAGCAAAATTGTACCAAATATTGATGCAGGAAGTATAATTTCAGACACTGAGAGATCTGACGATGGCAAAGAATCAGGAAAGGAAATTCGAAAAATCCAGACCACTGCTACAACGCAAGTGAGTTACCCTACATGAGTTCTAAAAATGCTTCGAACAGATAATGAGTTGATAGCACCACAGCAGTAAGAGTCATTTCTTACCAGCTACACCATGTTTATACTTAATTATGGTGCTATAGTAATTTATGGAATCAAACAGTGTGGTAGTATACATAAGAGACATTTAAAATACCTGAATTGTATTTCCAACTCTGCCACAATTTGTCTGTGGAACTTAGCTGAACCTCTTTGGGCCTTGAATTTCCTTAGACAGTACAAGAGGTTGTACTCGATTAAAATGTGACCTTTACGGGCTCTACCCATTCTAATAGGTTATGACTCTGTGACTAAATTTACACATTTTGTACTCAAGATCTTCATTCTGAATACTTGATTAATTTTAACCTTTTAAAGCTTCAGGCCCAACCTTGTTCTGTGAATTATAGAAAAGAGGACTTAGAGCCCAGATTGAACAGATAAATGAAATGAAGGGTAAGGGGAAAGGGAATTGTTATTTATCAAGTGCCTACTGTGTTCCAGGCACTGTGCCATATGTTTTCAGATTCAATCCTCACAACCACCCTGTAAGGTAGGTAATATGGCTGAGAAAATGTGCAGTTATTAGCAGTGAGAATTTTCTTTACAACCACTTGGATAGGAATCTGTTATGAGAAAATTAAAGACTCTTAGGCCTGGCGGTGAGGAAACATTAGTGCTGCAGTTCTGGCCTCACCAGAATAAAGCTAAAAATAGATGCTGTTTTCTGATACGAATTTTAATTGTGGACCTTTGAGTTTTAAGACTACTTCCTTGTTTTCTAGGCTAAATTACCTTATGGTTAGGAGTTGAAAAATAATTTTACACTTAATGATTTGTTTTTTGGTGTTTCTCCAGGTTTTCCACTCACCTTTTAATGTCCTCAAAGATAAAATTAACATGTTTCCATTAGAATTATATTATAAAAAGTAAACCATACCTTTCTGGTGTCTTTGTACTCTAGTAACAATATTAATAATATATTGTGTGTTTGGAAAATAAAAACAGAAACAAAAAGTATCTTCTGTGTATGGGAAAGGTATTTTTATTTTTTCTCTATTAACTGCCAGTTTCCATTTTTTGTGGCAGTTGCACCACAGTGATAACTGGAAGGGAGTGGAGATACTGAATTAGGTAAAGACTTAAAAGAAAGGAAAGCATGGTGCCTTGTTTTTATTTATTTATTTATTTAAAGATTTTTATTTATTTATTTGACAGAGAGATAGGGAGAGCGGGAACACAAGCGGGGGAGTGGGAGAGGGAGAAACAGGCTTCCCGCTGAGCAGGGAGCCCAATGTGGGGTCCAATCCCAGGACCCTGGGATCATGACCTGAGCCGAAGGCAGACACTTAGCGACTGAGCCACCCAGGCGCCCCAGCATGGTGCATTGTTTATTGAACATGGTAATCACCGGGCTTGCCTGGTTTTCACTTAGAGTTTGTAGGTACTCTCTGGTTTTCTAACTTATCAAATAAATGTACTGTTTTTCTAAATTGAAGTATTGTGAGTGAAATAGACTTTGAGTTAACTTGAATCTGTTCAAGTAATATTTTTAATCTTGTGTTTCCAATTATAGTTAGTTGATGATATATATCCAGTACACTTCAATGTGAGTTATATGCTCACTTTCCTAAGGAAGAAATGTGGTCTAATATGAAGACTCCATAAACAGGGGTAAAGAGGACTTGGTTTTCAATGTGAACTTTGGTGTTAGACCTGAGGTATTTGATTACCTTGCATAGTTTTTGAAACAGCAAAATAAAAGTAATAACAGTAGCCTCTTCAGCTCAAAAAGGTTTCTGTCCAGGGAATCACCAGATGAATAATACATGTAAGATATATAACCTACCAAAGTCATATGCAAAGCTTTACTCACTCACTCACTTGATTATACTTTCTGTTTTCTTTTTGAAACAAAAGAAATTTTGAAAATTTCTTTTGCAGTCTACAAAAGTTCACCTTTTCTTTCTCTAGGCTGTTCAGGGTCGGTCTATTACACAGCAAGACAGAGATCTCCGCGTCGATTTAGGATTTCGAGGAATGCCGATGACTGAGGAACAGCGGCGCCAGTTCAGCCCAGGCCCACGCACTACAATGTTCCGTATTCCTGAGTTTAAATGGTCTCCAATGCACCAGCGACTTCTCACCGATTTACTATTTGCATTAGAAACAGATGTACATGTTTGGAGGAGGTAGAAATATTTCTTTTCTTAAATAAGGCAACTTTCACTGAAGAAAATGAGTATTTTAAATTAGTGACATCAGTTGATCCGTAAGGGAATTATATCATTGAATAATCTCACAAATTGAATTTACTAAAAGTAATCCAACATTGAAATTTTATATAGAAACTTGAATATTTTCACAAAGGTTATAAGGCCTAGGGCTCAAGTCAAAAGGTGTCCCAAGAATTCAGGTTTAAGACAATTAAAAAGCAAAATTTTGCCTATTCTATATATAAAAGAGATTTAGCAACAACAATAAAAAGTTTCAGTTTTGGTTCAAAGCTGTTTCCACATTTTTATTCTTCTGTTAAAATTAATACCATATACTAAATATATTCTTGGTAATAAGATTATAACATATAGTGTTAAAATAGAATTTAAAATCACCTTACAACATCTATTTTTAGAGCCTTTACCCTTAAAGTAGTTAGTATCAGCTCATATATAATCACTTAAAGAAAACAGTCTACATTGGGGCGCCTGGGTGGCTCAGTCGTTAAGCGTCTGCCTTCGGCTCGGGTCATGATCCCAGGGTCCTGGGATCGAGCCCCATATCGGGCTCCCTGCTCAGCGGGAAGCCTGCTTCTCCCTCTCCCACTCCCCCTGCTTGTGTTCCTGCTCTCGCTATCTCTCTCTCTGTCAAATAAATAAATAAAAATCTTTAAAAAAAAAAAAAAAAAGAAAACAGTCTACATAAATTAAATCATCACTTAAGGAAAACAAAGTCTGCATAAATTAAATCATTACCTTGCCTCACTTTCAGTTAATTTTCTAATAGCAAATATGCAACAAATTAAGCAGTTATGAGAGTATGTCATTTATGTGTGCATGCACATAAATTAGGAAGTTGATGGCTGTGACAGAGTACCCCACTGACTTAAACAATCAGTGGCATGGTCTTCTCTGGACTGAAGGAGGCTTCGCCTAATTTTCCTTCTGAGATTCAAGGTGGCTGATTCAGCTCCCAGTACCAGTTCAACATAGGAAACTTGCCAACTAGAAGGCAGGGGCTCTTCTTCCTCCTTCATCCTTTTCTTCATTCCTCCTCTTTTTTCCCTCTCCTTCCTCCTCCTCTCTCTCCTCTTTTTTCTTCTCCCCATTTTCTTCTCCTCTGTTTCTTCCTCCTCCTCCTCTACTTTTTCCTTTTCCCACTCCTTACCCTCCCCTCCTTTCTTCTTTTCTAAAAGAAGCCCCTCAAGAAATCTCCCCCTTACCTCTCATGTGCCAGCAGTCAATCACCAGCAAAGGGGAATAGGATTATTAATAATGCCTGTCCTATTTAGAGCAATACTGGTTAATAACCTAGTAGCTGGAATAAAGCCAATCTTTCCTATACCTGATCTAGCTCAACAATAGAACAAAATCTAGATTGTGTTAGGGAAGAAGGAATAACTATTATGGAAAACAGTCAATGTCTGCCACAGAAAGTTTTTACTTCTAATTTTATTTGATCAGTTTGTCCTTAGGCTACTCATGTGATAGAAACAATGGTCTTTCCATTGCTAGTGTTGTTATTTGCTAAATTACCTAGGGATGCTAAATAAGGAAACTGGAATACAATGAAATACATTACTGTTAACATGACTTATCAATGGAGATATATAGTGTAACTTATTAATTACAATATTAGTAGTCCCCAAATGAGAGATACTTAGCTTTCCTTCCTTTAACATATGATGGAAACATAACATATACATAGATACCATGTGTCTCTGTTCTTTTTCACGAGCTGTCATAAAATTCCCCAAACAGAATTTTACATAATTTAATTTTTTAAAAGATTTTATTTTTATTTGAGAGAGAGAGCACGTGCACAAGCAGGAGAGGGGAGAGGGGCAGAGGGAGAGGGAGAGGAAGAAGCAGATTCCCCACTGAGCAGGGAGCCTGATGCAGGGCCCATCCCAGGACCCTGAGATCATAACCTGAGCTGAAGGCAGATGCTTAACCGACTGAGCCATCCAGGTGATCCTAATTTAATTTTTTAAAAGATAGCACTTACTTTTAGGATTGGGCAAACATCTTGACATCTAAGATGTCATAGATGATAGTTTACAATTGTAAAGAGTGAGAATCATTGACTTAAAATTGATCATGCTAAAGATTGAGTATCAGCTAAAGAAGAACTGATATCTGGCCTTCCATTCAGTTGCTGATGCTTTTTCTTCAGAGAATTTATCCTTAACCAAACAGTGTTAGATAAGCATGTTCTCTCATCTTGCCACCGTCATGTGATATGAAAAGAAGCATGACTAATTCTTTTTGCTATCAGTAAGATACATCATGAGCAATGGAAGGTCTTTTTCTTATTGTAAATATTGTGAACATTACTTAACTTCACACACAGAAGAAAGTGGCCACAGCCCTCCTAGTGAACTAATGCTGAGTCCTTGGAGTGAATGATGCCTCAGTTGGTTTCACTGTCTTCTTGACTGGATCGGTTACAGTGTTTAAGTCCTATAGCACTTTGCCTTGTTTCCAACATTGGAGTAGCCATTGCATACCAGATACCATTGAATTCCTATAAAAATTGGATGAGTTTTTGTTTCAGTCTTTCATAAAATTGAACCTTTTGGTTGACAGAATTGGCTGTTGGCATCCGTACGGAAACCAACTGGCAGCTTTCCTTGATGAGCTTTTTGACGTGTGGACACCATTTCATGTCTACAGCTGTTTGTGGGATGTTAAGGAAAAAGTGGAACTTCAAAATCGAAAAACAGACCAAATTTGAGATACTAAAATTGAACAAAAAAGAACAGTTGATCATGGAGTAATCTCTTTTTTCCCATTAGAAAACAGTTCATATTCTTGACAGACATCAAATTAAAGCAGTGTATTTTTCTGGGTATCTAAGTTGCATGTTTTGTATGGAAAAGCTGTACTGCTGACCTTTAAGATATTTTTCCTCCTTGTATTCAATAAGTCCTTGAATTTTTGCTGATTTATTTATATTTCCCTATCATGTCACTTCTGTGACTAGCAGTATACATTTTCAATATGGCTGGTCACAGGTGGGGCTGCAATCTGGTGATAAACAGAAACTGCCTGAAAGGTAAACTTAGAGTTAACTATCCAGTTGTTCTAGAGTACCTGAAGATGGTAAATAAGGAAAATTGATTTCAACACAAAATAAACACGCACTGTAGTTTTAAAGCAGAAACCCAGTAATGAATTAATACATTTGGATACAAAGAAACCCTGCGGGGATGAATGTTAAGTCTTCGGTAGTATGATATCTCAATTGTAAATTATTTTCTTTTCTAATAATTCCATTTTAAATTTGCCTCACTCTTCAATATTTTTTACTTTATAAATGTTAGAAAGTTAACTTCTTAAGGTAAAATGTTCATTTGTGTTTTGTTTTTCTGCTCTTTTAGTCATTCCACAAAGTCTGTAATGGATTTTGTCAATAGTAATGAAAATATTATTTTTGTACATAACACAATTCACCTCATTTCCCAAATGGTAGACAACATCATTATTGCTTGTGGAGGAATTTTACCTTTGCTCTCTGCTGCTACATCACCAACTGTAAGTACTTGGCTTCCATCTAGTGGTGTATTTTGTAATTACCTGACTAGAGCCTGTCAGCAGTGTTCTCTACTGTAAACAGATTTTAAGGAGACACGTTCACCTAAGGCAACTTCTCCCCATTTCTTTTTGTCAGTGTTGGGTTTCAGCCATGTGTGTCTGTGAAAATATTTCTCTGGTGATTTGATGAATACTTTTGAAGAAGAGCCAAAACTATAAATGATTTAACTTTATTTTCCATATATTGCCTATTTCTTCAAATATATATTATGGTAAACTTAAAAAATTTTTATTCTATTACTTTTGAAATTCTAAATACAAGCACATGGTTATTGTGTAAGTAAATAGTCATAAATCTAAATTTAGAAAAAAATCATTAGATATGCAAAACCTCATGTGAATTGCTTGAAATATTATTTCTAAACTTAATATTATTTTAAACTATATATGGGACTTTTACATTCTTGTTCTCTGAGATTTAATCTTGAAGCCAGCAATCTGCTTCCAAAAGGGAACCAAATTAATGAATTCTTACTTAAAACTTAGGCACCTCAGATAGAAAAAATATAAATAACATACCACTTTTACACTATTTGAACAATTTCATAATCCTTAAAAAACTCAAAAAACTTTTTATAGACATATGGGCTGTAATAGCATTTGCATCTGAATTTATCTAGTTCAGCATTTATTTAAAAAGATACAGCTGTCTTTCTAGATAAAACATTGAAATATATTAAGTTTTAAAGGCATTTAATATTAACTATATGTTTAAAACATAATAGGTCAATGTTAACTTTATATTTTAGTTGTAGTTTAAAAAAATTTCTGGCTTATATTAAAAAAAAAAAAAGACTCCACAGCTGCTTGCCCAGATAGGAAAGAATGTAGAACTCTACTTCGCATATTGACTGTGTTCCTGCCACCATATTGGAAACAAATCCATGAGCCCAAAAGGTATGCTCTCCCCACAGAGAAACCTGCTCTTTTGTTAAGATGTCTTTTACTTGGTGGAGCAGTGTTTCCAAATTAATCTCTGGCTTTATTTCATTATTAACCAGCTTTTCTTATATGATTCCTTTTCTCACTATAGTTTTTTCAATGCCATCAGAGCCAAAGTATCACTGAAACTTAAATATTGGCAGCGAAAGATTGTATGCCCAACATCTTTCCCCCCTCACAGGCACGTACACTTTGATTTCATCCATAAATTTATTCAAGAAGTTGACAAAGGCAAGCAGGCTAGTTCAAGAAGGAGAGCAGCAAATAGATCATCATTATTAGGGCCTTAATGAAATTAGCAGCTAAGCAAGGAAATGGAGCCAGGAAGAAAAATAGTTGATGGCATGTGAAGAATGTAGATATCCTGTGAGATTAATGTACCTACCATCCCTTCTCTTCAATTTCTGATTTCTCCTGGTGATTTACACCAAATTCAGGTAAATCAAGAGTTGTGTATGATTTTCAAAATGAATTCTAATATTGAAACAGAGAGGGTTTTTTCCCTTCTATACATTAAAAACTGAAAAATATCAATATTTTCTCCTGACATTTTTCTTCATCATATAAAATTTTTTAATGTTTTCTGAATAATCATTTGTCATCAAGAAATTTTAAAAGGTTGTATTGAAATTCATTTTATATTATTTTAAAATTTTGTGCAGAACTGAAGATAACCTCTATATAAAATTAGTAGTAGGTATTAAAATTTGTATAAGCTTGAAATATTCATATTACTAAATAGTCTTCCAAATTTTAAAGCTGAAAGATCTCCATCAAGATAGAGAAAATATGAAATTACTAAAATAAATTGTCCATAAATGTTATGATTTACATACTATTTCACTGCCCAAATTTACTTTTTATTTTGTAATGAATATATAATAAAGATACTGACATTTTGAGGTTTGACTTCCAAAATTATTACCTTTGCAGTGTGGACCACTATATTTTGCAATTTGAAACTACTTATTGCTTAGAATACTCTTTTTTTTTTTTTTTAAGATTTTATTTATTTATTTGAGAGCAAGAGAGCGAGCCTGAGGTGGGGGAGGGAGAGGGAGAAGCAGGCTCTCCACTGAGCATGAAGCCCGCTGTGGAGCTCTATCCCAGGACCCTGGGATCGTGACCTGAGCTGAAGGCAGACGCTTAACTGACTGAGCCACCCAGGTGCCCTGCCTACAACGTTCTTAACAGACTTAGGAATTCATTCAGTTGTAGAAATTTTTTTTCATTGTCTATTTCTCTATATTTCTGTCATTTTGGTTCTTTAACTGATTGTACCTGTGCCTGGTATACAATAGCTGATTATGTTCTTTGAATAAATTGCTTCCTTAAAAGAAACAGCCAGAATGTTTTTTCCCACTTTATACTAGTAGAACCATGATTGGTGCTGACTACTGAGTATTGTCTTCTCTTACTTGATTGTGTATCATTCCTATGAAAAATTGTAATGTAGTAGAGGGAGAAAGTTGGGAAAGAGGAGATTAAATAAAGAGGACAATTAGAACTGAATATATAAAGAGCTTTTGACTTAGATTTAACATGTAAAAATCCAAAAGTGAAAAAGGAAGCATTGACAGTATACAGATTAGCAGAAGAAAACATTGTCATGTAGGTGCCATTATAATTTCAATCCTAGATACATGAAGAGAGAAACATTTGATACTGATGTTCGAGTGATCTCATGATTTTGTTTAGGTTTGTGTAGTTTTAAAAATATTTAAGATATTTAAAAAAAATTTAAGATATTTTAAATATTAAAATATTCATTAAATGCATATGTGCATGAATAAATATGAATAATGATGGATGCCTGTGACTGGCCAACTTTTTCTGTATGGGTCAGATGATAAATATTTTCAGTTCTGTGAGCTATATGGTATCTGTCTGAACTACTCAACTCTGCTATTCTGCAAAAGCAACCATAGACAGTTACATAAAGGAATGTGTGGGTTTGTCTCAATAAAACTTTACTTATAAAAACAGGCAGTGGGGCAGATTGATTTATGGGTCATAGTTCACTGACCGCTGACTTAGAGCATGATCCTCACATAAAATACAAATGTCATAGTATAATGTTTTAGAGTGAAAGCTGTTATTTATTACTGACCATTGAAAATTCAGTAGTTAGAGCTTAAGATAAACTCATTATTTCCTATTAAACAAGAACTTGAATTTGACTTACTGAATATTTAGTTTAATTTTTAGAACAATTTCATCGAATGTTGTGGTCATTATGTTCTATTAGAAGATATGTAACACTTCACATTCAGCCATACTAATTTTTTTTTTTAGCATTTGACATGTCTAATATTGAAATTGTATTTAATTTTGAGAGGGTAAATAGAATGCTAAGTATTCTTCTTTTTCTATTTTACCAAGGTGACCAACAATATTAGTTGTATTTGTTTCTACTAGCAATGAACATGTGGACGCAGAAATTAAAAATACAATACCATATGTAATCACTCAGTATGAAATACTTAGTTTTAATATAACAATAAATATATGATATTTTTATTCCAAAAACTACAAAAGACTTATAAAAGCAATCAAAGATGGTCTAAATAAATGGAGACTATACCATGTTTATGGGTTGGAGACTCAACATAATAAAGGTAACCCTTGTCCCCAAATTGATATTTAGGTGTATCACAGTTCCTCTCAAAATCCCACCAAAATTTTTTATAGTCATAAACACTATTTTTTAAAAAATTCACATGGGATAATTAAAACCATTTTGAAAGAATCATTATATATTAATCACAGTAATCAAGACTGTGTAGTATCTTAGAAAGACGTAGTTCAATGGAACGGAACAAAAACACAGAAATGGACCCCCAAACAAACGCACAACTTTTTTTTTTTCCACATTTGTTCATAAGCAGTTCACTTAAGGGGAAGGATAGCCTTTTCAAAAACAGGGTAATGATAGGTTTTCTTTATAGTTACCATTGGAAAAAATGATACTAAGCTCATCTCAGGAATATGTCTTTCCCATTTCTCAGTATAAGTATGGAAATCTCATTTTCATCAAAAACAGAATTGTTTCCCATCATCAGTGAGATTCAGACACAATCTTTTTGAAGTTAGGATTCAATATAAAGTATATGGATTATGGATTTTGGCATAAGATAAATCTATATTTTAATCTGGGTTCTACCACTTACTAGATAGGACCTTACTCTCAATTTCTTCATTTCTGAAAAGGTGTTAATTATGCTTATTTAACAGGGAGTTTGTGAAAATTAGGACAAGTAATAAGTGTAAAGCTCATTAGATGGAGAAGGCTCTTGATGTTTCCTTCATTTAGTGCCCTTTCGGAACTGTTTATTCAGATCTTTGTCATGATAGAGTAATTTTCCCATTTATAAAATAATCTGCCATATTCAGAATTCTAAAATAGGGTATCTGAGGCAAATTTATTTATAATGGGTGATTCATTTTGATGGCAAAAGATTTACATGGTATAGTCTTTTTGTCTGCTATCCCAGTGGGATTGGCATAGTGGTGGTCTGTTTTCTGCTTTGGGATCTCATATGCATATACTAATTTCCACTAAGGATAACATTTGTGTATTGCTGTTGCAGTATCATCATGTAAGAAAAGTTGAATTGTTTAGATTAATGTTACTTGTAATATTTCAGTGGAAACTTTAAGGAAAAAAGAGTATACGTATACAGTATTAGTGAACACCTTCAACTTAATATTCATTGAAGAAGCAGGACTTTTTGCAATTTTAGCTTTGCCTAGATTATTTAAAGTCCTATGTAGCATAGAAAATAAATTACAAAAATAGTTTCAAGTCTATAAATTAAACCAATGGGTTTAACTTTAGTACCCAGGGAAAAATTTTAAACTTCTTAGTATACAGTTTGACCAATCTTTGGTTTTGGAGAGAGGAATTATTTTTGTTGTTATTGATGATGTTTTTAGAGTTAGTATTTCTATGACTAGTCAGTTGAACCCTTTCTTTTATTCTCTATATGTTGTACAAGTTGGTCATGAGTGAAAGTAAGGAGTTGTAGAAAAAAAAATGAAGAGAAGCAAAGAACATGGATCAAATACAAATTGCATAATCACTTTGTGATTTTAAGTTGATCATTTTGGTCCACCATCCAAAACACTGAATGTTTAGAATTTAATTCAGTGTCACTTGTCTGTTAAGAAAAATAATAGTGACTGATATTTCTGGCTTTCCTAATAGTTTCATAATCATGAAAGAAGAGCAATATTTTCTGTCAAAAAAATGATGACAAGATCTTAAATTTAGTTTGTATTTCCTTACCATTATCAGAATGTGGAGTTAATTTACTAATTACTGATTTACTAATTACTAAATTACTAATTTTTTTGTTTGTCTCATAATACTGATCATACTGTAGTATTCTCAGGGGGCTTTTATGCATTTTCCTATACAGTGTACCATGAAAATGGTGTTTATTGAAATTTATGCTCACATATATTTGTTGTCAAAAATCAGACAATAAGAACAGTTGATGACTTTAATTGTGAAACTTAATTCTAGCCACACTTTTGAATATATTGAATATAATTCTCAGTTAAGACTCTGAAATTTAGTATAATATCTATATAGTTAGCTTAGTTCACATGAAGGCCTCATTAGTGTATCAGTAAGTTCTTTTCTAGCAAGGGAAAATGGTTTTTAAGTTATAATCACTACAGTATTTTATTCTTTGACTCCTGGGATTTTGATCTATAGGAAGGGCTCCAAATATTTTAGAAAACAAATTATAACATGATTCCTTAATGAAAACTCTAGAAGGTTGGTATAAATAGTTTATTTCCTTAAGTCATTCCTGCCTAACCCAGTACTGAGTTAGGGCTTTTACAGAGACATCATATTAGTTTATTTATTAAAATGCTTCCTTAGGTATCTGCTAGGAAAATATATTTATTTTATAAAATAGAATATGCATAATTTTAGTATATGAACTATATAAATATAAATAATTTATATATTATTTGGGCAGAGTTACTCTAATGAAATAAAATAAACATTAGTCTAAATATTTGATATTTAATCTTAATCATATGTAATTTATAAAAGGAATATCTCTTCTAAGAACTTTGCTTCTAATAAAATAAATATAATTTTTAAATATATTACTTTGTGTTTCAATTTTACATTGTATTTTTATTTAATTTTAATAATTTCCTTTTCTTGTACTTTTTTGATCTGTTGTCTGTTTTGTCTAATGCATGTCCAGGGTTCTAAGGTTAGTATTACTTCAGTAATTTTCAGGTTTTCAGTTTTCAGTTTTATTTTTGCTTATTTATGAAATTTTTGACTTGGTTATATTTTGAGTTTCCATACCATCTTTAATATTAGACCTATCTTTGGTATATTTAAAATATTCATTAAAAGGACTTTTTCTCAATGCATTGATGAATTATTATTCACAATAACCTTTAGACTAAACTATTGTAATATAATGAAAACAAATTTCATTCATATGTACAATCAGATGTTAATTGGTTCCAATGAAAGGAAATTGGATGGGATATATTTTATTTTAAGATTTAATAATAATCATATGTGAGTGATCTTTATTGTTAAATGTATGTTATAATGTTTATATAACATTTCAGCAAAATTATAAATTACTTTTATATGGAATTAATTAAGAACTCCCTTTTTGGTTTTTTGTGTTAAGAATGCTTTTTATTTTAAAATTTTGTTTTGTTTAGTCAAAAATAACAGTTTGGCAAATTACATGGCTGATTAATAATTCTGTTAATAATTTCTGTATGTAATTTAGTCATTTAAAAATGAAAACATATTTTGAAGGTTAGACCTAGTAGACCACAAAAGACATGAAAATAAGACCATTAACTAATAAAGTGATAACTAATAAATAAATCTTATAATTTGAGTAATTCAAAATGATGAATTTCTTTGAGAATGCATCTATAGATATTATAGAATTCTAATATTTTTGAAAATTTATTTAGAACATTTGATAGACCTAAGCAATGGCCAGATCTTCCATTCCATTATAGACACTTGTATTAACTGAGATTTAAAAGAGTTCTTATGTAAAGTTTTTTTTTTTGCTTTTTAATATGAACTATTGTGTTGTAATCACAGATTTTTAATTCATGCTATGAAATAATGCTGTATATCAATGAAGTGCTAGGAAATAAGGTATCTGTATTTAAGAAATCCAAGTAATGAATTATTTCTTTAGACCACAGATACTGAATTGGCATAATGTAAATCAACAATTGAAAACAAATTTTTGTCTATTTTCAAGCTCATTTTAGAGAGAATGGTTTTAACACTATTTTGCTGTTAAATGGAAGGAAGAAAGGTTGTTACATTTTATACTCCATTTAGAATGGAGTTTAGTTATATAGTGCTTGCAGTAGTCACCTATCATTTTTATTTTCCATCTTGTGCTCAAGAAGTGTTTTAAGAGTTGTTTTTTTTTTTTTTAATCAGTGTTTCCTGTTGACATTTCCATTTTAATGTGAGCAGGAATCTGTTTAGGTAGACTGATGGGCATAAACAATATCAAAATGGAACATTAAATAGGAGTAGATACCTGTAATATATGCTTACCTTATAGTTGAATTTATCATTTGGTAAAGAAGTAAGGTTAATCAATATGGCTAGTGTGCCCATTTTCAGAAAATTTAAGCAGTAGTACTTTTTATTTATAAAGCACCTCTTACTTTTCTCTGCCCCTTGTGGCACTGAGAAAATGAGGCCTAGTTATAACGAACCAAAATAATTAAAATGTTATATAATACAGAATGAAAACTAAAATAAGAAATGTTGCTGTTGCTTATAAAATACAAAGTTACACATCTCCAGAAATACTACTTTGTGACATTCCCTTTGAAAGCATGAAATTATATTTTATCATAGACAATATTTTGGTGAAAGTATAGTTGTACCTAACTAGAATGCTACTGATGCTTCTTATTGCTAGTGTCTTATAGGTCACAAATTAATATCTTTAAAGGAATTAGTGATTTTCTTGATTATTTTTACCCTAGATTTTTATTGTATGTATGAGATACCTAGTGACTTAGTTTATTCTGAAATGGGTAAGAAATTATTATGTGTTCTCATTTAACAGTTGTCTCATTTTGATGCCGATTGGAAGTGCCATATATCTTTACTATTACTCATCATGCATTTATACTAAAGAGAAGTTAAAGCATATCTTTTAATAAATGAGAGTGAAGATTTTAGGAAAGTATCTATTTTATATCTTTATTAATAAAATAAGACAAAAGTAGTAAAATATAGATGTGTAATTATTCCTAAATATCTTTATGAAATGATCTTAAGTTTGGAATATAGTTTTGTAAGTGAGACATTTAAATTTATCCTTCATTTTAAAAATGGACTTTTCCTTTATTCAAGGATAATTCATAGGTAAACTAATTGAATTTAACAACCATTCTTTTGATATGTGGAATCAGTTTATAATTTATAATTTATTTTGTTTAGAAAATATACTAGATATGCTGAACTACTGTTTACCTGTAGCATGTATGTATATGTATTATATTTCCAAATTTTAAACAAGACTTAAATCTTCTACTTTTTTAAAGACGGAATTGGAAAATATTGAAGTGACACAAGGCATGTCAGCTGAGACAGCAGTAACTTTCCTCAGCCGATTGATGGCTATGGTTGATGTACTTGTATTTGCCAGCTCTCTAAATTTTAGTGAGATTGAAGCTGAAAAAAACATGTCTTCTGGAGGTTTAATGAGACAGTGCCTAAGGTTAGGTAAGTCTGTTAAGAATAACGGTGCATGTTAAATAATTACCTACAGTTTAGTTTTTTGATGCTCTGTGGTACATAAAGTATTGATGATACAAGTTAATGATTATGTTGTATAGAGATTACATTGTAATTCTTGAGAATTACTAAATTAAAAAAAATTGTGGTATCATCACATTGGAGATTTCATGAAATTGATCATCTTTAATGGATTATAATTTGAAATGAAGTCAAATATATTTTGAATTATTTCAAAATCAATAGGACTGTAACATTTTTCATTGACATGATTTTAATGTAAATCCCCTTAGGACTCCTGTTTTGGTAAACTAATATAGAAGATAGTTGTCCTGACCCACAAATATGTTGGAAGACCAGTGACATAGTTTTTATACACAGAGTGCCAAAGGATAAAACTGACTATTCCAATGTCACTGTTTCTCAGAGTAAGCAGTTAACACTAACAAACGTTACTTTACTGTACTGTTCATTTACGACCCTGTGTTGCAAAGAAAAGTTAGCATTGAAAACTCTTAGTAAATTTAGTCCATCTCTTTACATCCATTCTTACATATCCTACCTTTCTTAAAGGGGAAATTTATTTATACTACTTAGACT
The DNA here is from genome assembly GCF_004348235.1 of Phoca vitulina. Classification (NCBI taxonomy): domain Eukaryota; kingdom Metazoa; phylum Chordata; class Mammalia; order Carnivora; family Phocidae; genus Phoca; species Phoca vitulina. Next base: position 66,251,401 of record NW_022589708.1, on the reverse strand, counting down.
TTACAAGGGACCAGCAAGCAATCGTTTTTATACTTGCCTTAGAGCATGAGTAGGACACAAGAAAGTAAGGCATTACATAGGAAGAAGTTTCTGACGTGTACTCTTTTTAACCATAATTTTAAAAATTACATAAAAATCTACACGTGTATAGTTTCAGGGGATAAATTGTTCTGATCCAAGGTAGGAATAATAACTTGCTTTAAGAATGATGGAATGAAACCTACTTTTTTCCTTTTGTATTTCTTAAAGATGGGCAGGTTAAGTGGAATCATTTCATAATCATTCTAATGGAGAGATTGACCACATTGAGATCTCTCTGACAACCAACAGGTGTGGCATAATTTACTGTGGCCGCTATGGACATATCCATTGATAATTAACAATAGCTGACAGAGTTAACTCTGGGACGGAGAAATTTTTTTAAATACCTCAGTATCTTAAAACCAGCATTTATTTGGTTATTCTGAGCTTTTATTTCTGAATATATTTCAAAGTTATACTGCTAATTTCATTTTTATCCCAGTATTTCCTAGCCAATTTGTTTTTTTGTCATCTACAGGAAAGTTTTATAAGTGAATAATAACAAAGCAATTATATATCAATATGTGCTGTCTACTGTTCTAAGCACTTTATAGATATATTAATGCAATTAACCCTCAGCAGTCCTGTAAGGAGGTTACTATGTTTATATTCATTTTACTTATGAGGAAACTGAGGCACACAGAGTTTAAGCCGCTGGCCCAAGATCACATAGTTCATACGGGGCAGAGCCAGGAGTAAAATTCAGGTGGTCAGATTCCAGAACCTGTACTGTTTATTACTATATGACTTTTTAAAATAAGTAAATAAGTGAAAAGCTTGTACGTGTGGAATGCTTATTGACAGGGCTGTAGACTTTCCCACCACACAGAAAGGTGGGTGTTGGGACTCGTGAGACTGTCTGCACTGCGGTGCTCTGTCACTTCCTGAAATGGGGAGCTGTGCTCAGTTAGTCACCAAGTAGTCATGTTACTGAAGAAGTCTTGTCAATCAGAACAGCTTATCAAATGTGAATATGAAGTTTCAAAAAGTTTTTATTGATCTGTGAAATTCAGGATTTTAAACGATGGAGGAGGGATATATTAGGAAGGGATATATTGGGAGCTTCAGTAATATTCTGTTCCTGCAGCTGATTGGTAGTATATGGGTGTGTTGTTTTTATTTTTTAACTACACATGTTTTATATGTACTTTTCATTACTGTATTTCATAATTTTTAAAAATATTTGTTCTAGTTGGTTTTAGGAATAATGAATGGAGAAAAGGGAAAGAAAAAAAAAGCTAGCAACTCTTTTCAACATATCAGAGTCAAGAACTTATATTAATAATATGCTTTTGGTTTTTAAATAGTTTGTTGTGTTGCTGTGAGAAACTGTTTAGAATGTCGGCAGAGACAGAGAGACAGGGGGAGCAAATCTTCCCATGGCAGCAGTAAACCTCAGGAAGCTCCCCAAAGTGTGACCGCCACAGCATCTTCAAAGGTAATTAAACATTTTCTATGTTAAATATAATGTACCTTAAAATTTGTTTTTTTAAGTCTGAGAAAAAAGTAACATGGTATTGTGTAAAGAAAGAGAAAGGATTTGGTAATCAGACCGCTGTAGGCTTCTTCGGTGCTGGCTTTTCTTCATAATTGTATTACCAAGATTATTTAACCTGAGACTTGCATTCTTTGTTTATTAAATGAAGGTACTAATAATTCTACTTCATAGGATTTTTGTAAGGATATCAGTACACATTGCTCTGAAAGTTCTTAGTTATTACTATTTTTCATAGTTAAATATTTTCACAGAGCTCAATATATGAATTATACTTTTTAAGTGGATATGTTTTTGGTGATAGATACTCTCATAATATTATTGAATGCCCAGGAAATGAATGAATAGTGTATTTTGGAATATACCAGTAATTCTCATTTTAAATTAGCTCTTTATCACATGTTAAACTGACCCTTTGCATCACATCAAAGATTTATTAACATAATTTTTATGGTCCTGCATGACTGACCCTGGCTTACTTCTCCAACAGCAGCTTTATCCTCTTACCCCCTTGCTTTTGCCATTTTAGTCACATGATAGACTTTAGTTCATCAGAGAATCTTTTTTTTTTTTTTTTTGTCTTCAGACTTTTTCATAGGTTCCCTTTGCTTGAAGGGTCCATCCTTAACTTTTCATCCAGTTAAAATCCATTCGACTCTTGGCTTCAGCTTAAGTGCTACTCTTTGGGGAAAATGTTTTCAGATACCCTTACTGCCACCCCAGTCTAGGGTAGTTTCCTCTATTTGATATTTTCATAAACCCCTGTATGTCTCATATCACACACTACACTTGTAACTGGATGTTTGATATTGACAAACCTTTTTTCTGCTCAGTAAGTGAAGACATGAAATAGAAGTTTAATTCATTTAAGTAGTTCTATGGCTTCAAACTTCTGTAACTTTCAAACAGAACAACCATATATTTAATATATATTGTAGCCTCTTTTTCAATTCTGTCAGAAAACATTCCTATAATAATCAGACCATGTTTTATTGCTAACAAGTCTCCAAAGTGTTCTCCATTGCTTAGAAAATTAAATATGAACACATCAGCAAGAATGCCTCATGTTATTTGTGTAGGCGTAGTAGACTGTAAGTTACTTGGAAGTACGTACATATCTTACCCATCTTTGTAATTGCAGAGCATGTATATATAACACTGGCAGTACTCTGTCCAAAGAGCAGTAACTCCAGAATCAAACAGGTCTGAGTTTGTATGCTGGCTCTACCCCGTAACTAGTTTTGGGACCCAAGACAAATTACTTAGTCTCCTGTGCCTCAGTTTTCCAGGCTTTAAAATAGATACAAATCTTAATTTACAAGGTGTTTCTATGAACTAAATGAAAAGCAGTAATTAAAGTTCTTAGTTAATTCCTGACACACAGTGAACTTTCAATTAATAGAAATTCCCTTCCTCTCTCTAGCAGGTCTATATACTCATGAAATGAATAAATAAATTAGTATTTTTGAGAGCTTTGATCTTAAAGTGTCTGTAACGAATTCACTAGATAATAAGGAACTTTTCAAGACTGTCAAACCAACTATTACTCTGATTGCAGAACATGGAGAGAAAAGTCCAATGTGAAGGAATTTTGTAGTAATTTAGTTGAGCTAGGCACTGTCTCTTTAGTAAGAACCTTGGCAATGAAAAATGGTTAATAAGCTATAGATGCAGAAATATTAGGGGAAAAGTGGACTTGGTAAGAAAACACATTTTAAGAAAGCGAGTCAGTGGACCTGGCGAGGGAGGGGTTTTTTTCCTCCTTGTGTTTATGCATTTTTTTATGTGATTTTAGTAAGTGAACCATAGATAATTTTGATGAATACTAATCTGTGTAGATTTGCCTGAGTCATACATCTTCATTGGACCTCACTTTCTATACTTTGTAAAAAGGAGCTTTACCCATAAAAAAGTCTTTATAAAGATCAAATTCAATTGTGGATATAGAAATACTTTATAAAATATAAAATGATATATGTAAGTTAAAATATTTATAAATTTCTTCATCTATGCTGTAAATTGTGTCCTTTTTATCTCTGCTGTAAACAATGTGTTATTTTCTTTAATCATCCTGTGATAAATATTATTAGCTTATTATTTAGATGATATAGCTGAGGTCCAGAGAGGCTAATATCTCACCTAAGGTCATATCCTGGTAAGTCGTGGAATTATAATGGAAACCAAATAACTAAGCCATATTCTTTTCACTATCCTGTGCTGCAGAGGAATCGAACATCTTAATTTAAGAGTGAAATATCATAATTGAAGTGTATAGAAGATTAGAAGGAAGTCTGTTTATTTTTAATTAGAGTAACAAGTTATTCTATTTGCAGGAATTGTATTTGGTACTCTATGTATATGATCTAATTAATCCACACAATTCTTAAAATGTTGTATAAGTGATAAAGTACTAGACTGAATTTCAAGGAACCTTGTTCTCAGACTAGTTTGCTATGTGAGACATTAACTTAAAATTTGTGAGGTTTTGTATCTTCAACTTTAAAAAGGATTTTTGGTCGTTATGATCTTTAATGTCTTTCAGCTTTAATATTAAGGCTATGACTGAATTTTTTTTGTTTACCTTTTTTAGGTTTTTGTAGGTCATAACATATTTATACATATAAAATCTCATGCAATGTAATATAGTAATCTCGTATGTTATAAAAGCGTGATGGATAAATGAACCCAATGACTCAAAGAGATTTATTAAGTAGAGATTGGGAAAGTGAGGCTCAGAAAATTTTAGTAACAAGTCCAAGGTTACACAGCAGAGTTTGAGCTCAAATCCTCTGAAGTCCAAGATCAGTCTCTTTTCCACGTCAGTCTTACTACTTTTCTGAGTCTATTGTGGTAGCTGTGCTGAACAAGAACACTGTGAAGAACAAGAACACTATGAGTAGGTGAAACTGACAACAGCAGAGAGGAGAACAGAAGTGTCTTGTCATAGAGTGCTATTGTCAATAAATGTTACTCAGTGATGGGGAGGTAATGCCTAAAGATACTAGAAATTACTCTCCTATATTAGTCTCTGTATTATGCTATTTTCTCTTTAACAATTCTCTTTCTTTTTTAAGACTCCATTAGAAAGTGTTCCAGGTAACCTTTCTCCTATTAAAGATCCTGATAGACTTCTTCAGGATGTTGATATTAATCGCCTTCGTGCTGTCGTCTTTCGGGATGTGGTAAGTTATATACCTGCTTGATTTCCCCGGAAAAAAAATCTTCCACTATCATTTGTGTAAAAAAATTTAAATTTTATAAGAAAGCTGCAAGTACAACTAAATGTCCTAATGTCAGGAATTGTAGGTTTAGGACATACTTCTGATTACAGAATGATTGAGCCTTTGCTTTCTCTGAAAGTTTATTGATACGTCATTTTTTTAGGTGATGTAAAATTTTGATTTAGTTTGTGTGTATAGTAAGACTGGGGATAACCTTGAAAAATTATGATTCACTTTGTGTTGAATCACCTACTTTTCTCTTTTGTATTCCTTGCTCCATTTCTAGGTACTATGTTGTTATTATCAACGTTCCTTGTACTATGGATAAAAGGAATTAATTCACTAAGGTGTTACTGGCAATTACTTTTTTGAGGGGCAGCAATTACTTTTGAAAGAAGATCTGCGTTTTAAAAATGATAGGTATTTATGAGAAGTTGAGTTACAAAAGTAGCTTTGTAGAGCTTAAGGAAAAGATAGCTTATGGAGATGGTTTCTTGGAACACCCCACTTATTCAAGTAAAGATAAGATTGGCCTTTTCACAAATCACGTAGAAACATATATAGTATTTTACAGCAGATTCAATATTGACATTACTCCTTAACATAGTTATTGTTTTCCAGCCACTTTGGAGTCTGTTTTTCTTATTTTAATTGATGATTTATGAAACACAGAAGAAAATTTATTTATTTATTTATTTTAAGTAGGCTCCACACCCAGTGTGGGGCTTGAACTCAGGACTCTGAGATGAAGAGTAAGAAAGTCTGTATTTTAAATTTATATTTAACAATAAATTGGATGAGTACTTTGTACTTTAGAAAGTGGTTAAAACGTATGTTAAGTCACACAGCATAATACTGCATGGTAGGAATCTGCAACAGAAAAATTGTCACTCTCTTTAATATGTATCAGTTCTTATAAATTACTAGAAAAATTACAAACATAGCAACAGAAAATTAGATGGTGGACATTAAATATAAAAGATAAGGTAACAAATACATGATGAAGTCAGTATTACCAGTAGTCAAAGGAATGCAAATTAAAATAAGTGAGATATTTTTAGTATTAGATAAATAAAAATTTTAAATAATACCCAGCATTGCAAGGGTGCATTGAAACATGCTCTGTTATATATCACTGGTAGACGTTTAAATTGGATAAACTTCCTGAATAGTTCTTTTGCATTATGTGTTAAAACTCTTACAAATATCGACGCCCTGTGACCCAGTGGTTCTACCCAGAAGTTATCTGACTTCATGTGCTCATCAAAGATGCCTACAGGAAAATTGGCAATGTTACAAATACCTAACAGTAGAGTTTCAGCTTAATAGATTATAGTATATTCATTCAGTGGGACACTATGCAGCCATTAAAATCGTATTTTTGAGGGAAATTTTGTGACATAGAAAAATGGTCATTATATATTTTAAGGGAAAGCAGCAGTATACAAAAGTACTTATATTACACAAATATTACATTTTTATGTTGAGCATATGTACACGTACATGTGTACCTTTAAAAAAAAGACTAGAAAAATATACCAAGGGCTATTAATGATTATCTCTAGGTAAACAGTTTTTATTTTATACTTTAGTCTTTTATACTTTTTTGTGTTTTCAAATGTTCTGTAATAAACCCATATTTCTTTTGTAATTAATGAATAATAAAAGTTTTTTAAAAAATGGAGATAAAATGCATGATAGTATAAAAATCATGATGTAAGAGTCTTATAATAATCTGGACTCTAATCCAGATGTGGAAAAAAAAATCACTAACAGGTTCATCATTTAGAAGTTAGAATTACTCATCCTGAAAAAATCTGCTATGGAAAGACTGTTTTTCAAATGAAAAATGTTTAAAACATGGAGCATATCCTCATCTCCAAGAGGCACACTCAGATCTAACATAGAAGAGGTTTATGTTAAGTGTGACATTATGTTTACATTGTTAGTAAATTCTGCATTAGGTTATTATGGTAGATTATGATAATTTTTTCTAAGACTCCTAGATGTTAAATATGTTGGATAACCCAGCAGTGGTGCCTAGCTTTCTTCCCGAAGGATGGGAATTAAGTATTCCCAGATGTACCTTCCAAACATCATTAAGGTAATACAACTTGTGTTTGTTGAGTTTATAATGTGTTTCAGACACTTAATATGTATTATCATAAGCTTCCATTTAAGGGTTAAGAGAAATTGAAGACTCAGAAATTTTAAGATCCCCCAGATAGTATGAGGTGGTGAGAACCTTAAGGTAGACCTCTCCAAAGTATTCTCTTTTTCATTAGCATATTTCATAGATTCTAAGATACTGTTTTCACTTTTATTTTATATTTATTTATTTATTTATTTTTAAGTTTTTATTTAAATTCCAGTTAGTTAACATACAGTGTAATAATTAGTTTCAGGTGTACAATATAGTGATTCAACACTTCTGTACACCACTTGGTGCTCTTAACAACAAGTGCATTCCTCCCATCACCTGTTGGAAGTGTTTGACAGTTGATACATTTTAGAATCAATTGTAGATATCATGCTAAGAATTATACTTGACTTTTGAAATTTTTGTGAATCAGTAGTCATTTTTAATTGCCTTAATTTCACAAACAAAGGAGATCAAAAATTAGGTTTTTAAGGAAAACTATATGTACATTGTATACATATATATATACAATATGCAATAAATGTATCTTGCTCTTGCTTTTTTTCTCTTATGAGGACATTGCTGGTTTAAACTCACATGAACTGTTTAAATCTAGGCAAAAGCCTTGTGTGACAAAATTTGCTATGTGGTAAGAAATAAAATTAGACTTTAAAAATCAACACTGTTTTCAGTGTTCCCAATAAACTAAAAGTTGAAAACAAATTCAGTATTCTTCTATACTAGGTCCTTTATATACAAAATTATATAAACTGAAGTAATTTTAATCCTTAAAAGTTGATAATAGAAGGTTTTTAACATCCTGGTTGAAGCATTAAAATTTTTAAAGGATTTCAGAGTTAATTATATTACTGATTCAAGATTGAATAGTGGAGGGACCCATTTCTTAAGCAGATGGGGGAAACATAAGAGTTTATGTCTTCATAATAATAAAATATGTAGGCAAGACAATTAATTTGTATAAAAATTTACTTGTTCTCCAGATGTTGTGCTTCATTTTTAAAGATAGAACTCTCTGGGAATAAGCAGCACAATTGGTTTGCAGATCTGGATTTGAAAAGAAAAGGCAACTGTTTTCATGCCATATATATGGGAGACGTTAGCTTGGCTAGGACACTTCACAATATCTGTTGTTTGCAACTCTGCAACTTTTGTAGTTAACATGCATTCATTCCACACATGCTTTTTAATTACCTGGCGCTGAGTTTCCAGTGGTGGAAATGTAAATGTTGTAGAATATCACAGTCTATCACAGCTTGAGCTGTGTTTGAATTCATTCCTGGTCAGTATCTTTGTTGATAGGATTGCACTTCATTTTCCTTTATAATAACTATTTAAGTATTTGATTTTGTCCCTTCTCTATATATTTATTCCATCAACATTATAATGCACAGAGTATGCATTTCCAACACTTTTAAGAAACTGTATCTCTAGGAAAGCTGCCTGTCACCCTCAGAGTATGAGATACTAAGTTTATAATATTTCAGAACAAATTTAATCTGTTTTGGTAGTTTTCTGTATTAGCTGTACTAATCCCATTTCATAGTATTAAATTATTAGTAAATATTTCTTGTTTGCTTTCTTTTCTGACAAATGCACATACATTCTGAATCTTGTTTGCATTTTGCTTAAATGAAGTAAAAATAAAAAGTGCCTTGAATGGAGTTGCTAGACTTTAATGCATGTCTGCTTTCCTCATTCATATCATACATTTTTTTACCTATTATCTGTGGGCCACAGTAATTACTTGCAGTTTTGGTTTGAAGTGTCACCTTTACCTAGCTTAGAAAAGGGCTTTATAACCATTTACATTTGATTCCTTCGATACAGGCTAATTTGAAAGTGGTATTAGAGATTATAAGTTTGCCTCCTTATCAGTTTTTCCCTATAATATAGTTTATCTAGGCTTTCAAGGTTACATGCAGCTCTTTATATTTTACAAAGCATACTTACAGAGTTATCTTTTCTACTAGACTGCATTCTGCTTTTTTTTAAGATTTACTTATTTATTAGAGAAAGAGAGAGAGAGAGAGAAAGGGCGTGGGCGGGGCAAAGGAAGAGGGACAGAGAGAATCTCAAGCAGACTGCCCTATGAGGGTGGAGCCTGCGACCCTGAGACCATGACTGAGCTGAAATTAATAGTCTGATGCTCAACCAACTGAGCCACCCAGGTGCCCCTGCGGTCTGCTTTTTTGAAACTATTCTCTCTGTATCCTAACTTCACCAATTGTTTTCATACCTTTTACCAATTTGTTGCACTGGGAAAACTTCCATTTTTGTCATTGAGCTTTTGAAGTTCAGAGCCTCAAATATTGGCAGTGTTTTAGAGGTCATTTTTCCAGGGTGGAATAGTGGGACTGTTACTTATTTTTATTTATTTATGCAGTCAGAGGTTGCATTGACTTTTCTTAAGCTGCTATATCATACTTCTAGCTCATATTGAGTTTGTATAAAGTTCAATTTTCTGTTCCCCCATTGTTTATGTTTCCCCTATTTTGTAGTCATATAGTCTCTTAAGGTAGTAATGTGTTAGAATTGTACATGTATCTCAATTATAATTTTATTCTATTTTTTAAAAATTATATAGCATTTGGAACTATTGATTTTTATTCAGATATTCTTTCATCCTTATGCTTTCTGTATATTTTATAAATAGACATATTCCGTAGTTATGGAAGTAATGGATAGTAATGGTGAAGAGGACAAAGAATAAAATTTTGTGGCATGAATGCAAAATTTTAACATTCTCATTTTTTGAAATTAAATTTCAACCTATAACTCATGATACATTTCTGGAGTTTTGTATTTATACTTAAATGATACTAATTAAATAACAATGTATACTTAGAAGTTTTAATAAAAGTTAAATGTCATATTTTGCCTCCATAAAGAAAATGAAATAGTAGTTTCTTATACTCTGATAACTTCAAAAATTTGAATGTCAGAACTGCCTTTTCATTTTACACAGGATGATAGCAAGCAGGCACAGTTCTTAGCTCTAGCTGTTGTTTACTTCATTTCGGTTCTGATGGTTTCCAAGTATCGTGACATATTAGAACCCCAGCGAGAGACTGCAAGAACTGGAAGCCAACCAGGTAGAAACATCAGACAAGAAATAAATTCGCCAACAAGTACAGGTACTATTTTTTTTAATTATTTGAATTTTTGTCATCATTTATCTCCTTTTTATTTCCTTTTTACATCCCATCCAGTTTTAAACTAGTCCTATTCATTATCATCTTAAATATTTATAAGTAGTTGGTATATAAATGCCAATTTAATACTCTTTAATTCCATAAAAATGTGTAAATTTCCATGATATTTGCTATATTCTCATTTTATCAGTGCAGTTTGGGTTTAATGTTTTCCATATGTTAATATAAATCATTTACTATTTAATATGCAAATAACTGATATATTTTAAATGTATTACTTTTTAACTTTTATGAACATGAAAGTAGATTCTTATAAATTCAAGACCAAGAATAAGCCAAAATATAAATCTTTATAGCCAAGTTCAAAGATAACTTCTTTCTTGCTTGCTTATTTTCTCTCTCGCTCTCACTCTCTGTGTTTCTTTTGCAGTGTATAATTATTTAAGTATCTAAATATTCTGTCAGAGATTCATAATAAGCCAACATACATTTTAAACTTTATACCAAAGTTGCTTCAATTAAAATCAAAGATTTACAGACGACAGTGAACCATCTTGGATCATATTATCTCTCTTATTTAGAGAAGATGCTCATGTTGTGGGAGTTCTTGCATTATCAGCTTTGCCTACTCTGCTTGAAAATGATAAACACATTTTCTGGCAACTAATATTTTAATATCATGGAGTGCCTTCTATCAGTTGCATTTCCTGCCATGTGTTTATATCAAAATTGTTTCTTGGTTGTTTGCAATGTATCCTTGGTAATCTAGTGGTTATTTCATGTACCATTAGATTAATTTGTAGTTGAAATTGTCTTTCCTAAATAAATGCATATGATATATAAATAAAATGGATATTTTAAAAAGTGAGTAGAAATTAGTGGTCAAATCTCTGCATCTTGTTTTCCCTGAGCATATCATATCTCCTTTACCTTGCTTTTGTGGAAATACGATTGTGTTTTAGCTATAATACTTTATTGTTGCATGCTACATTTACTTTGAACACATAAACATGATATTATTTCATTATAGTATACTTTTAACTTTATTCATCAAATTAAACATTATCCTTTCATTCCAGTTTATGTCTTTTGACCATTTAAAACATTAAGACTCTTATTATGTTAATCAACTTTTGCTTCATTTTTAATGCATTCATATCAGCTTTATATGTATAAAACAAGCAATACTTTAGTCAGCCTTCCAGTTCTGATTTTGTATGTGTATGTCTTTCTGTATGTTGCTAAAATTACTTTACTTAACAAGTGTATGATATCTCCTTTCTCTTAATACATAACCTCTTTCCTTCCCCCAGAGATGCAGTCTTTATTGCTAGTACTGTTTGCATGTTGCAGTAATATAGAGTTGTCATGGATCTCCAGTGGACCATGTTGCAGGTTGCTACATGCTGGCTCAAATTTGATTCCATGATTTTCTCTACAGTTGTGGTCATACCATCTATCCCTCATCCAAGTTTGAACCATGGATTCCTTGCCAAGTTAATTCCTGAGCAGAGCTTTGCCCACTCATTTTACAAAGGTAATATTGACCTCATCTCCTGACCTGTTTGGGTATTCGTATTTCATTAATTGTTATAAAATAAATATCCATAATGTAATTGTTTATAGACAAGTATACACCTCAGGTTTCATGGAGATATGATATGTTGTATTTTTATTTGGCTATTGAGAGTAAAATACAGTTTTTATATTTGTATTTCATTACATTTCTTTAAGTATCATCTGCAAATTATGGATACTTAATTATATATATAAGAATATTCACAGTGGTGGCATTCACTAGAGATTGCAGAAGAGCCACACCTTAGTAGGAGACTAAAGTAGCCCTAAAATGAAGGCTCCTCTAGACTCACAAGAAAAAAAACTTAAAAACAAGCCTTGAAAACATCAAATTGATCTAAAAGTTACTTAACTTTCTGTTAAAGTTCTACCTCTGTTTAAAGGAATACAAAAAAATTTTTCACCAAACAACATAAAATTCAATGTTAAGCATTCAATAAAAAATTATTAAACATGTAAAGAAGCAGGAAAATGTGCTATATAAGGGGGGAAAAATCATTCAAGAGAAACTGATTCAGGAAGGACAGTGATGGCAGAATTACCAGATAAGAACATTCAAACAGATATTATAAGTATGTTCAAAATGTTTTTCAATCTAAAAGAAATAGTGAATGTAATGAGAAAAAAAATGGAAGATTTTTTAAAAAGAACCAGTTGGAGTTTTAGAGATAAAAAATAAAATAGCTGATATGATGTTTCTGGGTAGGGTTGACATGGGATTACTCTCTGCAGAACAAAGGATTGTAGTAGGCCGAATTCTGTTCTCTGTACCCATTCCACCCAAGATTTTCCCATGTACACACCCTGCATGATTCCTGAGACAGTGAATATGATGGATTTTGCTCCTGTGACTATGTTGTATTACATAGCACAGTTGCTTTTAAGAGGAAGTGATTATCCATATAGTCCTGACCTAATTACATGAGACCGTAAAGGCAGAGCGTTTTCTCTGGCTGGTTACAGAAAAGGAAGTCAGAGAGACTGAGAGTGTGAAAGTGATTTGACTTGAAGGAAGTCCTTTATTGCTGAGATGAAGGTGACTGCAGTTCAAAGACCTGAGATCACCTTGTAGGAGCTTGAGAGCACAACCTAGCTGACAGTCAGCAAGTAAGTGGGAGACTTAGCCGACAACAACAAAGAACTGAATTCCTCCAGTAACTTGAGTGAGTTTAAAGAGGACCCTGCACTCCAGATGATACCATAGTTCAGTGTTTTCTATATATTGGCTAATGATATAGAAGACCAACTTATAGAACAAATAAAGCAGTGAAGTATTTTTTGTTACAACTTGATGAATGCACAGATTTTTTTAATAAATGTGCAACCTTTGAACATGATGAAATAAAGGAAAAATTCAGCTTTATTGCTTATAAACATCTAGCTGTGAACTAAGAAAAATTAGATTAAATTAGATTAGATTAAAAGTCTGGAGGGTTTTTTTTTTTTTTTTTTTGTGCATGTAGAAGGTGTTCCAAAGGCTTAGCTGTAGTGACTGGAAAATACTCTAGAATAGTTACCCAGATTCAGGAGCATATATCAGAATATCAATGCACTTCTTTATCAAGGATATTTTCTTGTGAAAACAATATTAGCTCAACTGCACAGTGTTCTTGGTGGCATAATAAAATTTTGAATTACTTTAAGACTGTTGTGGTGAATTTGCTATTTTCTTTGCTATGTGATAATATGGAAGCTGATCATAAATAACTGTTATGGTATGCTGTGGTACAGTGGGTACTGAAAGGACAAGTCCTGTGATGATGTGGGAACTACAAAGTCAACTTTTGGTGCGTTTTACAGAATAAGAAACCAGTTTGATTCCATTCTTTAAAGACTAGTAGAACTTGCTTTTTTGTCAGATCTGTAAAATATTTTAATGAATTCAGTACTTACACATGGGGAATGATTGCAACATGTTTTTTAGTAGCAGAAAAGATCAAAGGACAAAAAGAATCTTGGAAGCATACAATTTCTATGACATTTTTCATTACTTAATAATTATTATTTAATATAATTATCAAGAAAGTCTCTTGATCTTTAAGGATGATTTTGATTTTGCTCACCCTTGAAAATTTATCTCCTGACATTTTATGTATTTGATAGAATGTTTTGTGTTTAATTTTCCACCAGAAGAAGATTCATACATGAGATTCATGGAAATGGAATTCATTGCTTTCATTGAAATATAATTTATATTTGATTATAACAATACAAGATAAGTTATTGGAATGGGGCATTGGTGAGCATTGAGGGAAATTTTGAAGATACAGTTTTTCTAGTTTCATTTTGGATAAAAGTTTAAAATGAATATTCGTTCCATGAACATACCTCTGTGACACTGCTTTCTCTACTCTGCATGATATTAAAATAAAACGAAAGTTATTACAGGTTAGCTGTATGTTATTCCCATGAGTGGCATTATTGCCTGTTCAACTTGGATTAGATAAATTAACAAGCAAAAAGCTCTCATTGTCACATTATCAACTTTAAATATTTATATTCCCAGTGTTTGTATAAAACACTTATATAGGGGTCTCTTTTAGGGAGTCATTCTTCTGTTTCAAACTTTGTTTATGATGTGTAATGGGAAAAAATCACAAGTATACTAACATTTGTATATATTGGTCACCTATAAACACACTTTCAGTGAACAGCATGATGAACAGTTTTAAAATTATTTTCTTTTCCCAATATTATCTTTGTTCTGATTAAACTGAAATTTATTTTTCGTCTGTAGAATCAAATAATAAAAACATTTGTGGTTTTATTTTGTGTACTTAATTTTTTAAATTATTTTTAATTCATTTTCAAAATGTCAGTCAGTGATGGTTAAAAAAAAAAGGAAATTTTCGCTTTGAGTTTGATAGTTTGAGAAGCACTGATTTGGACTACTCTTCAACTCCTTCACACTGCACTTTCTTCTTTCAGCTCATTATTGAACCTTTTCAACAATGCCAAACTAGCTCTCTGGCCTCTTTTTTTTTTTTTTTTTTTATCTTTGATAGTCCCTCAGTTCAAAGTCTTACCCTTTTTGGAGCATTGCCCTAGTTTCTTCTTTGGACTTCTTTTCTTTAGTCATTAGTCTGTTACTGATGACAATAAAAAGTAACACTAATGTATATAATAAAGTAATGAAACATATTTAATATTATACATTCATATAATAAATATTTTATAATATATAACAAATATAATAAAGCAGTTTTTCTTTCTAATAATTTCTAAAGGCTTCCTATGATTTAGGGGACAAAATTAAAATGTCTTACTTTATAGTGGCGCACTACTGTAGTTCTAATTTACCTGGATTATACAATTGCCTCCAAAGTAGTTTCTTTACCTCTTTTTTTACTCATCTTTATTCGATTTATTACAGTTTTGCTACAATTTGTTTTAAAATGTAAATGATATATGTGTGTTTTTTTTTTTTTTACTTAAAATTTTCTGGTAGCATGTAGAGTAAAAATATCACATGGGCTTCGGATAATCTGACTGCTGATTATCTTTCCAGCTTTTTCTCATATTATTCTTCCATTTGCTAACTATGCTACCACAATAAAACTGTCTTTCTCTTCCTTAATAATCACCAGCACTATCCTGCCTCTTGATCTTTGTATTTTGTTTCTGGTTTAGAATTGTATCTTCAGGAAACAAGGTTCTCTCTCTTTCCTATTTTTTGCATGGCTGGTGCATTTTCATCCTTCAGGTGTCTCCCTGAAGGCGTCCACCTCACAGAGGCTTTCCCTGACTGCTGTAGCTGAGTAGCTTCCTCCCCATGACCAGCCTGTTCTCTACCACTACATCCTCTTCATTTCCTTTTTTGAATTTACACGATTTATTTGTTTAGTTGTTTATTGGAATGTACTTCAAAGGCATAGTCCCTGACACCCAGCATGATGCTTGGAACTAAATAAATATTTGTTAGTAGATGAGTAAGCCAGTGAGAAAGCTAAACAATTTTTTTAAAACTTGATGTTAGCCATAAAATGTATTTCATTATCAAACATGCTAAAAACAGGGATAAGAAACTTTTATTGATAACTTGGTCTAGAAGCTGTAGAAGCTTTATATTAATTATTTCACTTTAGGTTTAATAAGAATAAAAATATTTAGGTGAACTTATAAATAAATATATTGGTTTTCCTCTAACAATTCATTATTAGGGAAAAGAATTAACACTGGAAATAAAAAGTTAAGATAATGTAGTACTGGTAAAAGAATAGGCATATGGCATGATTGGTCTATAAATAGGCTGGAATTTGTATGAATGTTTCTTATAGTATAAATGTATTACCTATAGTATCATACACATTAGTATATAGTACTATATATGTTATATAGTATATTATAAATACAACTTTTCTAGTCAAAGGGAAGAGGAAGTATCATTTGGCAAATGGTAAAGGTTACCAAATGGGCAAACATTTGAAAAAATTAATTTATATCCTATCTCATATATTATGCCAGATATACTTCACATGCATTAAATTTAAAGGTATAAGTGAAACTGATCATAATTCAAGACAATTAAAGTTAATATTTGTATTAAAAAGGTGTTTTAAACTATAACATCAAAAGCTGAGGTTTAAAGTAAAAGGTATGACTAAATAGAAGTTTTGTATATCTCCATGTCTGAAAATATCAACAAAATTTAAAACAAATGCAAACAGGAGAACTTTTACATGTATATGATAAAAGTTAATAGCCTTAATGAATAAAGAGCTCTTACAGATCATTTAAAAGAACGTATCATGCTAAGGGAAACATGTAGAAAGCATCAAACAGTTAACAAAAGAAAAGCAATGTACAGTACAGATAAGGAAAATACATTTAAATCTAATAACCAAATTTATATTGCAGCAAAAATATACCTTGATCCTGAGTGGCTCAGTCGGTTAAGCATCCAACTCTTGATTTTGGCTCAGGTCATCATTTCAAGGTCGTGAGATGGAGCTCCACATCAGACTACCCTGCTGGAGATTCTGTCTGCCCATCCCCCTCCCCTCTAATCATGTGTGTTTGCTCTCTCTCAAATAAATAAATCTTTAAAAAGATATATATGTGTGTATATATATATATATATATACCATAATTTGCAAATTGGACAAAATTCTGAAGGGTTAGAATGCAAAGATGTGCAGGTTACATAGCATAAAACTATAACCCTTAAGCTAGTAATTTTACTTTTAGAATTGTATCTTCAGGAAACAAGGTTATGCCAATAATTTATATAGATATATTTTTACCACTCGGTTTTTATCGTATGTTTAGAAATAAAGTTAATATTTATTAAGTAAATTATTACATTCATATCAAATACAAAGCTTTTCAGTACTACAGATTTGTTATTTTCTCTTGCTGTTGGAATCATTTTTAATGTATCAATTGTAATCCTGTATGTGGATGCATTATAATTTCTCTTATAAGTACTCTAAAACACTGTCATCATAATATTTATAGAATTTTTATTGGATAATGATGTTGCATAATATATATTACATTTATTTACAGGTAAAAATCATGCCCAGGTATTCCTAGCAACTATCTCTTAAAAACGTCAACTTTTTGAAATAAGTGTCTGTTTTCAGTATTAGTAAAGGTACCAACAAAAGCTTCCCTCTCCTCTTCCTTTCTTTTTCTTCCATCCTCCAATTTAACCTTTCCTTCAATTTACTTTATGATTCCTAATTATATATTTGTTGAATAAATGAATGATTTCCTATTACATCCTAGTTGCTGGGGATATATAATAGTGAACAAAACATCCCTGTCCTTAGGAAACTAACATTCTAGCAAGGTAGATACATTTATGGAAACCACACACTTAAAACATAAAACTGCCAGTTATGCTGCATTCTAAGAATAAAATTACAGACTATTATGAGAAACTACAAAAGAAGAAACCTAATTTAATTTGGCGGTTGGGGATGACTTTTCATAGGAGAGACACTTAAACTAAGGGAACAAAAAGATGAATTCAGGGACATCTGGGTGGCTCAGTCGATTAAGCGCCTGCCTTACAGCTCAGGTCATAATCCCAGAGTCCTGGGATAGAGTCTCCTTGCTTGGCGGAGAGCCTGCTTCTCCCTCTGCTTGCTGCTCCCCCTGCTTGCGCGCTCTCTCTCTCTCTCTCTCTCTGACAAATAAATAAATAAAATCTTTAAAAAAAAAAAAAGATGAATTCAGTGGGTTTGAGAAAAATGTTGGGGACAGTGGAAGTACATTCCTGAAATAGTAGTCACTGTTGAGAGAAATTTCTTGGCATATTTTGGGAACATACGTAGATGGATAAGAAGGGAAAGAGAAACATTTAAAGAGTTCAGATAGGTAGACAGGTACCAAATCATGTAGAGTTTGAAAACTAAGGATTGGGTTTTTAAAATAATTAGAAGAGTATTGTATTAGTGTTCTATTGCTGCCACATTACAAAATACCACAGACTTACTAGCCTAAAACAACACAAATATATTACCTTACGGTTTTATAGATGACAAGTCTAATAGGGATTTGGCTAGGCTAAAATCAAGGCTTCAGCACTGTATGTCTTTCTGGAGGCTGTTGAGGAGAACCCATTTTCCTTGCCTTTTCAGCTTCTGGAGACCACCTATATTCCTTGGCTCCTGGCTTTCTTCCTCCTTCCTCCATCTTTAAAACCTGGAACAGTATTTCTTTCAGTCTGTTCTTCTGTAGTTACATCCTCCTCTGAGCACAGCTAGGAAAGGTTTTCTTCCTCTGTGAACTCATGAGATTAGATTGAGCCCACCTGGATAATCCAGGATAGTCTTCCCTTTGCAAAGCTCTCTCATTTAATGTCCTTCTTGTGTAAGGTGACAGTCATAGGTTATGAGAGTTAGGACACGGACATCTTTAAGGGGAGTGTTCATTATTTTGTCTACTATAAGTATCATAATCTGCTTACAATTTTACAAGAGCATTTTAGGTATAATGAAGGAATAGGTTAAAGGGGGCATTGAGGGAATCTGGATAAACCGATTGGAGGCTGTTGCTCTCTAGGTAAGTGATGCTTTGCTTAACACCAAGCTGTGGTGGCAGTGGAGATTGAAGGGGAAGATAAATTAGACATACCATGGAGGTAAAAGTGAAAGTATATGGTAATAGATTGGATGTGGGGCATAGAGTATGCCAAGTTTTCAAAGATAATGCCTGGCTCTCTGTCTGAAGTTCTGAGGTCAAATGGCTATTTATCAAAGCAAACAATACTGGTAAGTAAGGTTGAATAGAATGACCAAGACTTCCATTTTCAATGTGTTAAATATTTTTCTTTTCTTTTTATCTTTGACTCCCTTCATGCATTTCTCCCCCCTGCCCCAGCAACCACAATCTATTCCTTCTTTGTATCTATGAGCTTGATTTTTTTAAGATTCCACATATAAGTGATATCATATGATAATTATCTGTCTGACTTATTTCACTTACCCTAATGCCCTTGAGGTCTATCTATAGTGTCACAAATGACAAGATTTCATTCTTTTTAATGGCTGCATAATATTCCATTTTGTTTATTTACCACAGTTTCTTTAGCGATTCATCCATTGGTGGACCCTTAGTTGTCTCCATATCTTGCCTATTGTAAATAATACTGCAGTGAACGTGGGGCTGCATTTATCTTTTCCAGTTAGTATTTTTGTTTTCTTCAGATAAATTTGTGGAATTGCTGGATCATATGGTGGTTCTATTTTTAATTTTTTGAGGAGCTTCTGTGCTGTTTTCCATAGTGGCTGTAGCAATTTCCATTCACACCAGAGTGCACAAGGGCTCTTTCCCCTTCACATCTTTACCAACATTTATTATTTCTTGTCTTCTTTATAATAGCCATTCTAACAAGTATGAAGTGATATTGTGGTTTTGATTTTCATTTCCCTGATGATTAATGATGTTGACCATTTTTTATATATATTTGGTGGCCATCTTTATATCTTCAGAAAAATGTCTATTCATATCATCTGTCTTATTTAAAAGTGGGGTTTTTTTTACTTTTGAGTTGTATTGAGTTCCTTATATATTTTTTGTATTAGGCCCTTATTGGATATATAATTTACAAATATTTTCTCCCATTTAGTAGGCTGCCTTTTTGTTGATGGTTTCCTTTGTAATGTAGAAACAATTTAATTTGATGTAGTCCTATTTGTGTATTTTTGCTTTGTTGCTTTTGCTTTTGGTATCAGATTTAAAAAATCATTGTCAATACCTATGATGGGGAGGTTACCATGTATGTTTTCTTCTAGGAGTTTTATGGTTTCAGATTTTACATTCAAGTTTTTAATCCATTTTGAGTTAATGTTTGTGTATGGTATAAAATAGTTGTCAAGTTTCATTCTTTTACATGTGACTGTCCAGTTTTCCCAACATCATTTATTGAAAGGACTGTCCTATCTCCATTGTGTATTTTTAAGTCCTTTGTTGTAAATTGACCATGTTGGCATGGGTTTATTTTTGGACTCTCAGGTGCCACTGGTGAGGGAGGCACAAAGCTCGCCCATGGCTGGGTCTCCTCCAGAGCCCTCGTGGGCGAGCGGGTTCTGTGGGCTCTCTGGGCCAGCCAGTCAGCTCCAAATGACACGTCTAGCACCGACCCTGCTGAAGGCAGGGAGGGCAGAGCAGGGATCAACTGGTGGAGAGGTGCAGAGAGACGACTAGATCCCCTCAGTCTCACTGTGACACCCCGGGGCCTGGACTGCCCAAGGCCCAGAAGGCACTGGCCTATATATTATCTGTTCCATTGATCAGTGTGTCTGTTTTGATGCCAATACCATACTGCTTGATTACTGTAGCTTTGTAATATAGTTTGAAATCAGGGAGCATGAAGCTCCAGCTTTTTTGTTCTTTCTCAACATTGCTATGGTTCTTCAAGGTCTTCTGTGGTTCTGGACAAATTTTAAGATTATTTATTTCTGTGGAAAATGCCATTGCAATTTTGATAAGGATTGCATTGAATCTGTAGCTTGCTTTGTATACTATGGGCATTTTGACAATATTGATTATTCCAGTTTTTGAGCATGGAATATCTTCCATTTATTTGTTTCTTCAGTGATTTTCCATTAATCTTTTGCAGTTCTCAATATACAGTTCTTTACCTTCTTGGTTAAATTTATTCTTAGGTATTTTATTCATTTTGATGTAGTTGTAAGTGGGATTGTTTTCTTAAATTCTCTTTCTGATTGTTTATGATTAGTGTATAGGAATGCAACAGTTTTCTAGATAGTGATTTTGTATCCACAGCTAAACAAATTTGTTTATTCTAACAGTTTTTTTGATGGAGTCTTCAAGGTTTTCTATATATAATATGTCATCTGCAGATAGTTTGTTTTTCTTCTTCCTTTACAATATACGTGCCTTTTATTTCTTTTTCTTGCCTAGTTATTCTGCCTAGGACTTCTAATACCATGTTGAATAAAAGTGGCGAGAGTGGGCATCCTTGTCCTGTTCCTGATCTTAGAGGAAAAGCTTTCAGTTTTTCACCATTGATGATGTTAGCTATGGGATTATTATATATGGCCTTTAATATGTTGAGGCCTCTATACCCACTTTGTTGAGAGTTTTTATAATAAATTGATGTTAAGGGGTGCCTGGGTGGCTAAGGTGGTTAAGCATCTGCCTTCAGCTCAGGTGGTGATCCCAGTGGGATCAAGCCCTGTGGGGCTCCCTGCTGGGCTGGGAGCCTGCTTCTCCCTCTCCCTCTACCTTTTCCCCCAGCTCGTGCTCACACTTTCTGTCTCTCAAATAAAAGCATTAAGTCTATTAAAAAAATTGATGTTAAATTTTGTCAAATACTTTCCCTGCATCTATTGAGATGATTATACGATTTTTATCCTTTTTGTTAATGTGGTTTATCACATCAACTGATTTGCAGGTGTGGAACCATTTTTCTTTCCCTGGAATAAATCCCACTTGATCATGGTATATGATCCATTTAATGTGTTGTTGAATTCAGTTTGCTAATATTTTTTTGAGGATTTTTGCATCTATGTTTATTAGAGATATTGGCCTGTAATTATCTTCTCTTGTGGCCTTCTTGTCTGGTTTTAGTATCAGGGTAATGCTGGCTTCAATAAAATGAGTTTGGAAGAGCTCCCTCTTTATTTTGGAAGAGCTTGAGAAGGATTGGTACTAATTCTTCCTTTAATGTTTGGTGAAGCCATGTGGTCCTGGACTTTTGTTTGTTGGTAGATTTTGATTACTGATTCAGTCTCCTTACTAGTAATTAGTCTATCCAGATTTTCCATTTCTTCGTGTTTCAGACTCTGTAGATTGTATGTTCTAGGAATTTGTCCATTTCTTCCAGGTTGTGTCTAATTCATTGGTGTATTATTTGTAGTAGTCCATGATCCTTTGTATTTTTGTGATGTCAGTTGAAAGAGCTCCTCTTTCATTTGTGATTTGATTTGAGTACTCTCTCTTTTTCCTTTATGAGTCTAGCTGAAGGTTTGTCCATTTCTTTATCGTTTCAAAGAACCAGCTTTTAGTTTCAATGATCTTCTCTATAGTCTTTTTAGTCTCTATTTGATTTATTTCTGCTCTAATCTTCATTATTTCCTTTTTTGTCTGCTAACTTTGGGCTTCATTTATTCTTCTTTTTCTCCACCTTTTTTTTTTTAACACCTTGAGGTGTAAAGTTAGATTGTTTATTTGAGACTTTTCTTCTTTCTTGAGGTAGACATTTATTGTTATGAACATCCCACTTAGATTTGCTTTTGCTGCATCCCACAAATTTTGATATTGTTATATTTCCATTTTCTTTTGTCTCAAGGTATTTTTTGATTTCTCTTTTGATTTTTTCTTTGGCCAGTTGGTTGTTCAGTAGAATGTTGTTTAACTCTACATATTTGTGAATTTTCTAGTTTTCTTTGTGTGGCTGATTTTTAGTTTCATAACACTGTGGTCAGAAAAGATGCATGATACAATTTCAGTTTTCTAAAATTTATTAAAACTTGTTTTGTGGCCTCATGTATTCTGGAGAATGTTCCATGTGCACTTGAGAAGACTGTGTATTTTGTTGTTTTTGGATGAAATGTTCTATATATTATCTGTTAAGTTCATCTGGTCTAATGTAGTATTTAAGGCTGATGTTTCCTTAGTAATTTTCTGTCTACTTCTCTTGTAGGTCTGTTAGTATTTGCTTTATGTATTTAAATGTTACTATGTTGGATGCATAAATATTTACAAATGTTGTATCTTCTTGTCCAATTGACCCCTTTATCATAATGTAACTATCATCTTTGTTTCTTATTACAGTCTTTGTTTTAAAGTGTGTTTTTTTCTCACATGAGTATAGCTACTCCACCTTTCTTTTGGTATGAAATATCTTTTTCCATCCCTTCACTTTTATTCTCCACATGTCCTTACATCTAAAGTTAGTCTCTTGTAGGCAACATATAGATTGTTCCTGTTTTTTGTGGCTGCCACCCAGGGAAAACCTCTTGACCACCTGGCTCTGAACGCCAGAGGAGCTTATGTTTCTGGTGTTATGGGATTTTGATAATCTGTGTCACCCAGAAAGGAGCTTATGCCCCAGTCTGGCATCCCAATTTTTGCAACTGCTACCAGGGTACAATGTTTATCACCTGACTCTGGCCACTTACGCTTGTGAGTCTAACAGCGCTGTAACCAATGGGGAAAGAGTTCTTAAATAGCTACCACCCACAGGGCGCAGCTAGAGGCAGCAGACCCAGGAACTGAGAAGAAGGCTTATTAGCTAATCATGCTACACCCTGAGGGGCAGGCTTTTTTTTTTTTTTTTTTTAAAGATTTTATTTATTTATTTGAGACAGAATGAGAGAGAGAGAGAGCACATGA